>NW_024070211.1:125715603-126081071 GCF_014754425.2 Oryx dammah | reverse complement strand
AACTGTTGTACAGCAAAATGTAACAGAAACATCACAAATTATCTATATCTCTCTCACAAGTTGCCAATGAAAAGACAAAAAACCAAAAAAGCAAAGGATTTGAATAGAAAAGTCAAAGAAGTACAGACTCAAATAGTCAAAAAGCTTAAGAAAATTTTCAAACTCACTAGGAATAAGGAAAAGAAAAATGAGGTATCACTTTATACTTAATCAGAAAACATTAAAAAGAGCTTTAGTATAAAGCTAGTATAACTCATGCACTACAAATGAAAATGTGAAGTATTACAATCTCTATGAAGAATGATCAGGCAAACTTCTTAAAATTAGAAGTTCATTTCCCTTTATTTAGAAATGTGTCACCAGATAATTTATGCTACATAAATAAAAAGCACAAATGCACGTAAAAACACCAGTACAACAGAATTAACTGTTCTTAAAGTCAGAAAGCTGGAAACAAAGTGATTACTTCTAAAGAGTAAAAAGATGGATATAGTACATCCACATCATAGAACAGTATGCAGCCATTAGAATAAATTAGAGCTATATAAAAATGGTTTGAAAGAATATCTAGAAGATATTGATTGCTGAGTACCCAAGACAAGATGCAGGTAAGTTTACACAGTAGGATTCTGTTTTGAAACACAATTATAGCACCAAACATTTTTATCTGCAACAATGTTGTATGACATACATATGAAGAAAATGCAGAAATTTAAGTTACTTACCTGACGTGGATTCTGTTGACCAAATTTAACTTGATGAGTGACAGCCTTGATAAACTTCTGTTGCTTTGCTCCTTTCTTATTCTTCAGACCAAAAGTTTTGTCCTAAATGAGAAAGAGTATTGAAATGTTAGCAATTTATATTAACGATACATTAGGATTTAATACATACTTAAAACTATCATCATTAAACTTGTTAGTCTATGATGCTTTTTCTGAATTGTTTTAGAACGTCAGTATTACAGGATATGCAGAGTTGTTACAGCAGGATAATTAGTTCAACTGGTGGCTCAGAGGTTAAAGTGTTTGCCTCCAATGCGGGAAACCCGGGTTCGATCCCTGGGTCGGGAAGATCCCCTGGAGAAGGAAATGGCAACCCAGTCCAGTATTCTTGCCTGGAGAATCCCATGGATGGAGGAGCTTGGTAGGCTACAGTTCACGGGGTCGCAAAGAGTTGAACACGACTGAGTGACTTCACTTTCAAATAAGTAGGAAAATGCTTATTCAACAGGGTTTCTAATTCTTAAGCACAGGATATCTGAAAACCTTTACCCAGAGGGTAGGCAGGCATCCTAAATCTTCTAAATCTTACTTTACCTCAGAAACCATTTTTCTCAGCAAAAAATGAGGGATTATGAACTTACTACTAACGTATTTTGGGGAATACTGCATAAGCAGATACATTAACTTCTGAATTGGTTTCTTGGGTTATAGAACTATCCTCTCTATATAATTAAAGAATTCAAATTTAAAATGCATGCATTACTAGCTGTTGGTAAAAATGGAAATATTAAAATTGAAGTATTCCTAACTAAAAAGCAACACTTTAAATTTGGAATATTATCAAATATTACTTTGGGAAAGTTATTAATACAATAGCAGCTATCACTTGTGGAATGTGTATTATGTGCACTACCTGATCGTCTTTGACTACTTACGCTGTAGTAGGATGAAGAGTGTCCCCCCAGATTCATGTCTAACCAGACCTCAGAATGTGACTTTATTTGGAAAAAGGTCTTTGTAGCTATAATAAATTAAGTCGAAGACACACTGGATTACATATCCAATGACTAGTATCTTTATAAGAGAAGAAAAGGGTAAACAGGGTTCGAGAAGGCAATGTGCAGAAAGAGGCAGAGAGATTACAGGAGGACAGCTTCCAGGCCAAGGAATGCCAAAAACAGCTGGAAGCGACCAGAAACTAGGAAAAGGCAAGGGCAGATTCTTCCCTGGAGTCTTCAGAGGGAGCACTGTCCTGCCTGTACCAGATTTCAGATTTCTAGCCTCCGTATCTGTGAGAGAATAAATTTCTGTTTTTTCAAGTCACCCAATTTGTGGTATCTGTATGAGAACCCTAGGAAAGTAACACAGGAGGCTGGACTGAGTGAGCTTCACCCCAAGGTGAAAAGCCTATCAGGAAACCACGAAACACTGGCATCTGAAAGTCTTTTTTCCTGTCTTTTCTCTGTCTCCTGAGATGGATCTTTCAGCGAGGACAGCAACAAGCCTGGCTAGAGGACTGGAAAAGAGAGCAGGTAGCAGAAGGTGTCTCTTCTTAGTTTACTACATAGACACCTTAGTGGCTTTTTTCAGGCTCACAGTTTAACCATGCCTCCCACATTATTTGTGCCTAGTTACAGAAGCAGAGAGGCCTCCTGATTTATAACCTCCACCCTCTTTCTTGCAGGGGTAATAAATAAAAACTATCAGCTATTTTTATACTTTTTACCCTCAATTTTCAATCACTTGCCTTCTGCATTACCTAGTACGTGCCATGGTTGAGTTTCTGCAAAATTTTGCAGAGCAAATCCCCTTACTTCTCAATGGCACACTCCTAGGTGGGCACTCAGGCCCAACTGCTCTGTTCTACAAGATCAGTTAACCAATTCATCATCCATCCACTATCAGTTTTCATATGCTGAGGTTCAAAATTATAGATATCTCCTAATTTCAAGTCAGAGTTTGGATTTCTTTCATACTCTTGTTTATAAGTGAGTTTCCAAAAGGAAGAAAGAGGCAAAAAGGTCTTAAATTCACCTGACATCTTTGGAGAGGCATTCAATCTGAAATAAATTAAGTGGCTATTTTATTTTTTATTTATTTTTTTAAAAAATTAATTAATTTATTTTTACTACGTGGCTATTTTAAAGCCTTTATTCTAGATATTGTTTCTAAGGGAAGGGACAGGATAGTGAGAAGAAAGTTATTATAGGTAGAGAATACTTACATATGTATGCGAACAAACTGGAAATGGAAAAAATTAATAAAACATATCTTTCAATGCTCTCAAGATCACAAAGTTCAAGAGGATTTTAGTTCTAAAAGATTATTTCTCATTGGGAAACAGCTCTTTGTTCATCTCATCTATATCCATCCATATAGAAAAACTTTAGTTTCCCTACTTAAATGCCTATGCTTTAATATTGCATTATGTTACAAAATTCGACATGAATTTCCTACAGCCAATCCCATGGACAGAAGAGCCTGGTGGGCTACAGTCCACGGGGTTGCAAAGAGTCGGACATGACTGAGCAACTTCACACTTTCACTATGCATACAAAAAAGGTAGTAGGTGGCATATACAAACTGATATTCTCTGTATTTTTTAAAAAATATGGTTGGCTTCCTTTGTTTTTATAGAGTTTAATACACAATCCAGTTAGAAGAAAAAAATGGTCAACGGTAAAGTGACGGAGATGATGACTGCATACAGCAACCAGGTGTGAAATGCTATAAAGTACTTTCCTTTTACAAAAAAATGAGGTTTCATGAAGGGATGGAAAACCTTAGATTAAAGTATTACTAGCATGAAAGTGCAACACCATCTATACATGCCTCGCCAGAGAAGAGCCTGTCTGGGGTTCAGTTCATGCTTTCTGTATTTTCTTGTATTTCTTGTAGAGGAGTATAGGCTCCAGATCCCAGAAGAAAAACAGTTTTCCAGGTTTAATTACACTGCATTAGCACATAATTAACCAGTCTAAAGAGATAATGAATGAGTTGTATTTTGAAAGTCTCTAATTAGAACTTGGAAATTATTGTTTTTTTCCAGAGATAAAGGACACTTATTTACATCTAGCACTCACTAAATATAAACTTCCAAATATATAACTTTATTGAATCCTCTTAAAGAAAATATTATCTTATTCTGTAAATGTGAATATTGAAACTCAGTTCTTTTGAAGTAACACTGCTAATAAGGGACAGGCTGTACAGTGTAATGATTATAAGAGTATAAGCTCTGGAGTTAGAGTGCCTAAGCTCCAGTACCAAACAGAACTGGACAAATTACCTTCTTTGCCAGTTTTCTTATTTGTAGAGTGGGTCACAACTTACTAGCATCTCAGGGCTGCAGTGCAAGTCAAAACTTATTACAAGGAGGTGGAGCACAGTGATTAATAAGGACTCGGGAACCAAAATTCTAACTCTGCCACTCACTGCCTCAATAATAACCTTCGGCAAGTTATTTAACCTGTTTCTCTTTCTTCAAATGCAAAAAGGTTAATCTTGCTTACTCCAGTGAAGAAATTAAAGGGGCTGTGTGAAATTCATCACTTGTAGATGCCTTGCTTCTCTTCCTTTCTTTCCACCAAACACTGAGATCTGTGTCTGGTTCAGGTATTACTTGAGTCTAAGCAAAGTTCTTGTTCTTTCCATGAAAAAACTACTTCCCAGAGAAACCAGTTAAGTTACAGGGTCGAGTGGTACACAAAAGTTTTCTGAATACTACACTGTGGACCTGATACACCAACAGTACCTCTTGAAAACAGGATAGTTTGCAATTTGGAATACTTAAAAGCCTCCCTCTCCCTTCTTGAATACAGGAGAGACCCTTATCTCAAGATTAACCTGGATTTAAGGGTTGAGGGATAGTAGATGGGAAGACTAGAGGTGACACTCAACTCTAGGGAAATAGTGGTTCTCATTAGATTAAGAAGGTTCCAAAAGGTAAGGTGATAAGGAAGGAACAGTGTGTGTTTCAGGCATGGGAAATAAAATACAAAGGAGTTTAGAGATCAGGCAGTAATTCTAAAAGGATGGCTCCCAGAGGCTTCAAAAACCTTAACATTTAGTGAACTCCAAACCTGACTTAAAATTGACACTTTCTCCCTCTTCTTCTTACCCTTAAGTAATCCTACTTCTTTTACAGACCAGCCTCTACATCTTAAATTCAGATATTTGAAAAAAGGAAGAGGGTGTGAGGGCAGGTCAATAATAAAGAGTGCTCAAAGATAACTGGAGTCCTCCTTTTGTTCACCAGTGTGAACAAAGGCCAGCACTGTTCTACCTCAGTTTCACCCCCACATGCACTCTTAGTATATTTTTTTTGTCCATCTATGCAATGGATATTTTGCTTCTGGTTAATCCAGCTTCAAGTAATAAACAGTTGACATTAGCTGAAGTTTTTCACTGGCAACAAGAATCACTTCTTTCTCCATCCTTTACACACCTGGATCCTGTCCCTCTAAGTCTCAATTACTACTTCTTTGCTGCCACAAGGCCTTAGCTGGACATCCTTTATTTGCCTGCCCTAACCCAGATTATCTTCCCCTTTCCATTAACAAACCTTCCATTTCCCAAAGCTGATTTATTAAATTTTAGCCAAAGAAAGCAAATAGTATATGCCATTTGAGAGAACTGTATGAATGCTTAACAGAACCATAACCCTTTATGATATACTCATTGCATAAAGAAAGCGAAAGTCACTCAGTCCTGTCTGACTCTTTGTGATCCCAGGGACTGTTAGCCAACCAGGGTCCTCTGTCCATGGAATTCTCCAGGCCAGAATACTGGAGTGGGTAGCCACTCCCTTCTTCAGGGGATCTTCCCAACCCAGGGATCAAACCCAGGTCTCCTGCACTGCAAGCTGATTCTTTACTGTCTGAGCCACCAGGGAAGCAAATACTTATAAATGCAAATGAATTCATGAAATTTTGGGGAGTTTAAACAGGGAAAGAAAAAAAATGCAGGCACTATAAGTTAATTATTTTAAGTGACAGAAAGTAAGCACTGTATAAACAGTGCAGGTCAGTCTGATTAATTTCCCTAACTAGTTCTTTTTAATAGTAATAAATTAACAACAGCTGTTATTAACTGAACATATGTCAGGTACTTTACATGTCATCTCATTTAACCCACAGTTCTGGAATGATAGGAATTAGCTCTATTTTGCTAATGAGAAATTGTGGTTTAGATAGGTCAGGTAACTTGTCTAAACTAGTTTGAAATTTTAATGCAAAATATGGGACTCAAACCCAGATCTATTTGGCCTCGAGATGGTGCTTCTTTCATTAAATTATGCTGCCTCTCATGCCTCTTTTTACTTCTTAAAGTTCTCAAAACCTATGTATGCTGCTGTTCTACACTGCGTGTCTAAGACAGTGGCAGTGGAAGCAACAGAGGTATAGAAGAGGGGACAGGTGGGTAGTGCAACCACTTATTTTAAAATCTCTTCAAAAGTGCTGCTTAAAAGTATGTGTTCTACTTAACTATCAATTTTTAGTGAATTTAGAAATTTCTGGTCATACGCCTATAAACTTTCCAAAATTAACCAGACTCTGAAATGTTATTAACCTTTTACATGTCAAATATAGACAATACCTTTTCCACAAAAATTATGGTAATAAAAATCAATTATCAGTATGAACCAGATTTCAACTGCCACATGTTCACTATAAGTTTGTTGCAAAGTATACTTTACTGTCACTAAAAACATTATATGACTCAGCAACTCCTCTCCTGGGTATACACCTAGAAAAAACCAAACCAAATCACTAATTTGAAAAGATACATGCAACCCAGTGTTCATAGCAGCATTGTTTACAATTGCCAAGGTGTGGAAGCAACCTACATGTCCATGGCAGATGAACAGATAAGGAAGATGTGGTATATATACTGTGGAATACACCTCAGCCATAAAAAAAGAGTAAACTGTTGCCATTTGTAGCAACATGGGTGGACCTGAAGAATATTATACTAAGTGAAATAAGACAGAGAAAGACAAATCACTTATATGTGGACTCTAAAAGTATAAAACAAACAAAAAAAGATTATAAAAAAAGCAGACTAGCAGTTATGGGGGGACAATATAGGGGTGGAGGAGTGTGAGGTACAAAATATTGTGTGAGATAAGCTCAAGTACAACATAGGGAATATAGTCAATATTTTGTAATAACTGTCAATGGAAAGTAACCTTTAGAAGTTGTATATAAAAATTAAATTTAAAATGTGTAGAATTAAAAAATATATATAACTTCATCTTTTTATTACCAAAGCCTTTCTATTAACAGTATCAAATTATGCAAATTGTACAAAAAAATGAAAGAAGTGCTTTTCTGGATGAAATGGAATATACTGTTCCCTAACCAGGCTGAATAACAGTATTCTCTACAGATCTAGTTTCGCAAAAAAATGATAAAACTTAAACCTACAATTTACAATACTGTGGTTCCTCTCTGGTGGTAGTAAAAATATAAGCAGCACACTACCATTTAAAAAGAATTTATTATTAAAAAAAAAAATCACTCATCATATATTAAATGTGGGCAGAAAGGCTTAATTCCACTATTCTAATTATTTTTGGCTAAAGAATACAGCTGTCAATTTTCCATTTTTCTTTGGTGAAGTCTTCATTAATGAAACTAAAGTCCTCTTCTCTTTACCTTAAAAATAACCTTGTTACAAGATGAATAAATCCATAGCTATTATTTTTGGTTATGGGAATACTATAATTTTCAAATACAACTGCTTAAAACAAAATTAAATATTTATTTAAAAATGAAGACTGTACACAGATAAAACTCAATAATGCATGACGTATATTTAAACTGTCATGTAATATTTAATTCCATGTCTATATGTGAATTTTACTTTGCATCATGGTTGAATGTGTTAATTCAACCTCAGTAAAGGAAGCCAACAAGTGAAATGCCATCCCTAAAATGCCCTTGGTTTACATAGCACCAAATGCCATCAGGTAACCATTCCCAGAGATTTACCAAGTGTCCAGAGTCCAGACTGTTCAAAAAGGTACAGCAGACACAGATGTGAAGGTGACAATGACCGTTTTCAAATCGCTAGCTATGCTACTTCAAGACAGTTCTTAAATAGCACAAATTGGCGGTAAGAATATATATGTTCTCCTTCAGAGCTGGAACCTGGCCAAAGCTACTAGAATTCAAAATAAGCATGTTAGTTAAATTCAATCAACACACTAAAATTTTTGTGAAATTTTGACAAACACAAGTTCTGATTAGGTTTATACAATGAAACCCTGAGGGCTTTCACTGCTATTATTTTTCAAGGCTATAAATACTAATATTAAAATAATCATTTACAAATAAATAACTCATTTCAAAACACCCAACATGTTTTTCGTGTTCCTAATGAAAAGTTAGCTATTCCAGAAACGGCTCTCCATTAATTATTCAGATATATCTCATGTAGGAAAATGGTCACGGCTTTTCCAACTATTTCTAACGCACACGAGGAACTGTTTATTATGAGAGTGATTACTAGCAGGAATTCGGGGAAGGAATACCTTGTTTAGTAGCTAAGTCACGTCGGACTCTTGCGACCCCATCCCTCTGCCCATGGGATTTCCCAGGCAAGAATACTGGAGTGGGTTGCCATTTCCTTCTCCAGGGGATCTTCCCGAGGCAGGGATTGAATCCGCGTCTTCTGCACTGGCAGGCGGGTTCTTTACCACTGAGTCACCAGAGAAGTCCATACGATACGTTCATGTTATCTCAAACACGGTTCACTCTCTTAAGGAAATTCACTGATACAGTCGTTGGACTACAAATATAAAACATTTAAGAACGTCAATAGCGTCGCTCTGCCATTAAAAGGCAACAGAATCAGTGAACTAAATGAATTTACATAAATATATAACAAATTCAGATACAACACAACTAGTGACAAGAAACCTCATCTCCCTTAGAATGTCTTTCGATTTAATTTAATCCAGAACCTATGTGACAAGCGTCATGTACAAGACGGTGTGATACGATATGAAAGAAATCTCTCTTCATGTGACCTGAAACAGTTTAGAGGTGGATCGAAAAATGTCACGAAGAAGTAATCTGTTGGCTTGAAAGAAGTAACCACTACTCCTAGGTGATGGGTAAAGAAACACGAAACACAAAGGCTCGTAACAAGTCGACCTTCCAGAAAGAGTGCGGTCCCAGACAGTTCAGCGTATTTTTCTTTTTTAACACAAGCCTAGAAACGTCTTCAATTTCGGCGACTAGAGGACACAACCCTGGGAGGGCACTGGGGTGGGGGTGGGGGTCGTTTCGCACGGGAGTCCGTGAAGGCGGCTGTGTGGGGCGGAGAAGCAAAGGCTGAGTGCGGGGGCGCCCGCGGCGTCACTATAGCGATGAGAGGCAGCGACCGTCAGCAGGAGGCTGGAGAAGGGGCTGTGGGCACACAGAGCCAAAGCAAGGGGCACGTGGGCCCGGAAGATGCGAACAGGAGTAGTCTGGGAGCGGGGAACCGGGAGTCTGCTTTCCTGAGAACTCGCGGCGTGAGTGGGGGAGGGGACTAGGTACTCACTTCGATAATCTTCTCCTTCTTTTTCTGCTCCGCCTTTTTGCTGCCCCCGGCCTGAGCCTGTTTCTTGGGGGGCATTGCGGAGACAGGTCGCGCCGGCCAGACTTAAGCACAGATGGACTCCCTCAGGGACTCTGGCCCCGCGGTAGGAAGAGGAGGAAGACGCGCGCCGCCGTTGCCGCCGCACCGCACGTAAAGCTACTCGCTCACGCGCCGCCGGAATGCGGCCTTTGCGACAGGTTGGTGCTGCAGAGCATTGTGGGTAGTGAGGAGCGGAACCCGGAAGCGAATCTGCGCCTGCGTTTAGGCAGCGGCGGGCCAGGAGGGGGCGGAGACGAGACGTGGGAAAATGACTGCGCGTTATACGTGATGTCGCTCAGCCGCCTGGCCTTTCCTAGATTGCTGCAGGCTCGGTGATAGTTGGGGGGAACAGATTGGAACCCACTGCGTTTGTGTTGTCCGTACACAGTCTGTTTCGCTGACGATGTGCGACTTTTGCCCATCTTCGTCTCGGGTGGAGGCTCTTGCCGGCTGGATTAGCAGTCATCTGTATTATCTCCATTCTGGATGACTGCCGAGCATCAAAAGCAACTCAAGGCTGGTTGGAGGGCCAGGGTACGGATTTAACCTTCTTCTCGTTCCCAGGTGGAGCAGGGCCAGCTTACTGGCGAGTGCGGCGTGCACTCAGATTATTGTGGAGGTTTATGAAGAAATGGAGGAAGTTTCCTTTTATTTGAGGAGTGCCTAACCGTGAACTCCTTTGGTGTATTAGGTTTATCAAGTTAATTTCAGGCTTTAGGAGAGTGCCTAGATGATTCCTAAGATCTTTGTAATGAGAGGTTACCAAACCTAGTTTGAGGGTGGAGGGCACATGTCAACAACTTTATTTGAATGCTTCAGTTCAGTTCAGTCGCTCAGCCGTGTCTGACTCTTTGGGACCGCATGGACTGTGCCAGGCCTCCCTGTCCATCACCAACTCCCATAGTTTACTCAAACTCATTGAGTCAGTGATACCATCCAACCATCTCATCCTCTGTTGTCCCCTTCTCCTCCCGCCTTCAATCTTTCGCAGCATCAGGGTCTTTTCAGATGGGTCAGTTCTTCCTATCAGGTGGCCAAAGTATTGGAGTTTCAGCTTCAACATCAGCCCTTCCAATGAATATTCAGGACTAATTTCCTTTAGGATGGACTGGTTGTATCTCCTTGCAGGCCAAGGGACTCTCAAGAGTCTTCTCCAACACCACAGTTCAAAATCATCAATGCCTCAGTACTCAGCTTTCTTTATAGTCCAACTCTCACTTCCATATATGACTACTGGAAAAAACCATATCTTTGACTAGATGGACGTTTGTTGGCAAAGTAATATCTCTGCTTTTTAATATGCTGTCTAGATTTGTCATACCTTTTCTTCCAAGGAGCAAGTGTGTTTTAATTTCATGGCTGCAGTCACCATCTGCAGTGATTTTGGAGCCCCCCAAAAATAAAGTCTGCCACTGTTTCCCCATCTATTTGCCGTAGAGTGATGGGACCAGATACCATTTAAATGCTTGGTAATCCAGAAACAGTGACAGAGTTGTTGGACATGAATTTGAGCAAGCTTTAGGAGTTGGTGAAAGACAGGGAAGCCTGGTGTGCTTCAGTCCATGGGGGTCGCAAAGTGTTGGATACGAATGAGTGACTGAACTGAACTGAATCCAGAAACTAGTTGGCAGAGCATAGACACTATTTCATTTGGTTATCACAGTGACATTGAGATAGCAGTTGCTACTGTTAGCATTTTAAAGTGAAGCACAGAAAAGAAGAAACATATTCAGGATTCTGATAAAGGTGGAGCTAGAAATTCCAACTTTAGCAGTTAAACTTTAAATGGGGGCAGGAGGAGGCAGGCCACAAACTTTAAAAGAATGCCATAGCTGGAGGACTTATGCCAGAAACATTAGAACCCAATAGGTCTAAGATGGTGGCTAACTCAATGGTAATAAATCAGCTTGCTAAATCCATCAAAGACCAAAAGTGGGTGTTGGCCCAGTTCTGGGAAATCCCTGCTCCTTCCCACAAATGGGCTTCTTTGGTGGCTCAAATGGTAAAGATTAGTCTGCCAGCAATGCAGAAGACCTGGGTTCAATCCCTGGGTCCGGAAGATCCCCTGGAGAAGGAAATGGCAACCCACTCCAGTATTGCCTGGGAAAATCCATGGACTGAGGAGCCTAGCAGGTTACAGTCCATGGGGCTGCAAAGAGTCCCACGCGGCTGAGCAGTGAATGCTTTTCCCCCAAATAGTGGAATAATCCTCCCACTCATTTGCCTGTGAAATTACCCAGCCCATAAAAAACTAACCATGCCGTGTTTTGGAGCCACTCTTTCTGATATGGCCCACTGGTGCACACCTGTCGACTGTACTTCTCTCTAGGTAAATCCACTTTTTACCTACCTCTTTGTCTCTCACTGAACTCTTTCTGAAATAAGACTGAGCTTCATTATGTTCTGAAACCAGATGAGTGATTTCAACTAAAAGACCATGGGTTCAAGTCCCAATCTCAGTCACACAGCTTCCACTTCAAAGTCTAAATACATATCACTGATAATACAAACTGAAGTGAATTGAAGTTGCTCAAGTCATGTCCGACTCTTTGCGACCCCATGGACTGTAGCCTGCCAGGCTCCGCTGTCCATGGGATTTCCCCAGGCAAGAATACTGGAATGGGTTGCCATTTCCTTCTCCAGGGGATCTTCCTGACGTGGTGATGCTGAGCCGGGCCCTATGGGACTCCTGGGCATGGAGGCCTTTTTGTCTGCCAATCCTTGTAGGCATGACTCCAGCCCCTCTATGACCGTCTTCAAGTTCCAAAGGGTAGAAGAAGTGAAAGTCACTCAATCACGTCCGACTCTTTGTGACCCTGTGGACTGTAGTTTGCCAGGCTCCCGTGTCCATGTGATTGCCCAGGCAAGAATGCTGGAGTGAGTTGCCATATTCTTCTGCAAGGAATCTTCCAGACCTAGGGATGAAACCTGGGTCTTCGGCATTGCAGGCAGATTCTTTACCATCTGGGCCACCAGAGAAGCCTAAAGTTAAGTTGCTTGCTCAGTCATGTCCGGCTCTTTTGTGACTCTGTAGACTGTAGCCCACCAGGCTCCTCCGTCCATGGGATTCTCCAGGCAAGAATACTGGAGTGGGTTGCCATTTCCTTCTCCAGGGGATCTTCCCGACCCAGGGATCAAACCTAGGTCTCCCGCATCGCAGGCAGACGCTTTGACCTCTGAACCACCAGGGAAGCCCTAGAGAAGCCTGAAGGGTAGAACAATTGCTAATCAAAGGAGAAGCAGCAACAGAACCACCTGAGGTAAGATAAAAGGGACCAGAGACTCATCAAGATTAAGGAGACAGGACCACCTAAGATGTTGCACACACCCTAATCTCAACAACTCCACTCTTTCGAAACTGCAGAAGGAGGAATGAAGAAAGTTATTGCCTTGATCCTTAGACATGCCCTTGCCTGATGATATAACCTCTTCCTGCTCACCAGGGAGGGAAAGAGAAAAGAATGAAGACTCAAGATCCCAAAGAAACAAAACCAAAGGTCCTTGGTGCTGTGTGTGTGTGTGTGTGTGTGTGTGTGTGTGTGTGTGTGTGTGTGAGAGAGAGAGAGAGACAGAGAGAGAGAGAGATTACCTATTATGTTAAAATTCCCACTTTAGAAACTAAAGGGGCAAGTTTCTCTTTTTCTCTTATCCCACAGAACCAGATTCTACCAATTACATAATTTAGGATTTGACCAACAGATTCTCCCTGCCACCTCCCCACCATGCCTAACCTTTTAATCTCAAAGAAATGAGACAACACTCAGAAATAGTTCTGGAGTCCTTCAGAGCATTAGAAGAATACATTTTATTACAAATCCAGTGGTGATAGGCTGGTCGCAGCATCTGCTTTATACTTTAATTACATCCTTTGCTATTATCTCTTGCTCTTTTAGTTTTCCTTACCTGAATTCTCTAGGTTTCCCAAAATTCTGGATATCCTAAGATTGCCAGATTCCTTAGATTCTGTGGGCAACATTTCCAATAATTTTTTTAAACTTAAATTTGTCTTGATTTTAGTTGTTTGCACCTAAAGACTCTTTCAGGGGATGAATTATACCTGCCTTTCCAAATTTATATGTTGAAACACTGATCTTTAGAACCTCAGAATGCGACTGTATTTGCAGGTAAGGCCTTTAAATAGGTGACTAAGTTAAAATGAGGCTCTCAGTTTCAGCTCTAATACAATGGGTATCCTTTTAAGAAAAGGAAATTTGGACATTAGGTATGCATGTGCAAAAAGGAAATACCACATGAAGACACTGCAAGAAAGTAGCCATCTGCAAGCCAAGATGGGAGGCCTCAGAAAAAACCAAACCTGATGATACTTTGATCTTGGACTTCTGGCCTTCAAAACTATATGAATATAGATTTCTGTTGTTTAAGCCACCAAGACTGTGATATTTTGTTATCACAGCATGCCAATACAGACCCTAACTGATAAAGGACCAAAGTATGCTGTGGGTGTTGCTATTATGGTGAGTAGAGGCCAGACTACTAGTTTATCTAAATTCTTTTCATTAAGACAGGATTATTTTGACTGGTCCTGTAAGTTGCTGATCTACTTTGTGGCTTGAGGCAGTATATATTAGAAAGTATTTTGATTGAAATATTGGATGCTTCAGAATGCTTCTGACATGTTGGCAGTTTCCTTTAAAACATTTTTTCCTTCTCCAAAATAATAAACTATTACGAAAGGTTTGCCATTATTTCAGTAATGCATGTAAAATCTCTTTTAACTTGTCAGTGTGAGTTTCAATTCATAAACCTTCATTTCAGCTACACTGACATAAAATCTTAAATGAGTGACTTACATGGGTGACTTATCTGTTTCTGTTTGAAATATTTCTTGGTGCCATTATGATAATAGTTATTATGGCATTTGTCAAGAAATCAAGATGTACAATTTCCAAATATTTTTTTTTTGCTTCATTGAAGCTAAAACCATTTCACATGATTCTCATCAATCATGTCATTTCCCTACTAAGAGCTTTCTGATGATTTCCCGTGCCTTTTTGAAGGTAGTAGAAGGGATTCCATGCTTTCCTCAGCCCAGTAATGTCTGCTTTTTATCTTCTACTAGTTTATGCTCCCCGTTTTAGATCAGCTTTTCCTATCTCTCACCTCCACACCCCCATTACTCTCCACTGCCTTAGAGCTTTTCATTAATACTATAGTCTCCCCTTATCCATGGGGAATATGGATATTCTAATATCCCCAGTGTATGCCTAAAACTGCAGGTGGTACCAAATGCTGTATAGACTATGTTTTTTTTATTTTTTTCCTACGTGTTGCTAATGGGCAAGTATTATATATAGTACCAATATGCTGGACAAATGGATGATTCAAGTCCTGGGGGAAATGTAGGGAGATCGTGCAAGATTTCATCATGCTACTCAGAACAGCTACTCAGAATGTCGTGCAGTTTAGTACTTACAGTAAGTCCCTGCATAGAAACTTTCCCTTACATACGAAGCTTCAAGTTGTGACAGTTTAAAGATGCACACGTGCTATCGTGTGCAAGCTCGTAAGTTAGCTCAAGTGTCTGGTGTACATTGTCACGTGCATACGTCCTGTACAAGTGGTTTTGCTTTTTTGTCCTTTACTGTACTGTACAGTAGTACTGTATCTTTATTATAAGCCCAGGATGTAGAGAAGCAAGCATAAAAGCAGCGGTGATGCAGCTGGTACTGCTAAGAATCGCCAGGAATAATCGGAGTCCCAGAGAAAGGACGAAGAGAGACAAGAAGAAGAAGAAGTAAATGAAGCACAGAGGTTTGTGACGCAGGAGATGGCAGATGGTAGGGAGGTTTTCTTTGTTTGAGGAGACACAGCTTTTGAGGCACAGGACCCAAACATAGAATGGTACACAGAGGTTCAGAATGCAGTCCAGTGCTATCATGTCATCTGTGAAAAAAAGAGCTACTACCCAAACATCGCTGGATTGTTTTTTAAAGAGGGTGGATAGAATTGAATCCAGCAAGGAACCAGAGCCTGTGCCATCACCGTCAGGCATGAGTGGAATTGCAGCTGGCCCTCCATCTCCTATTGCTGACGATCCTTCAGCTCTGCCCGCTCCCACCTTCTCTCCCTCCTCCAGCCAGTCACTCTTCTTGCCTGTTCACCTGCTGCCAACCCCTGTGTGCCAGCTCTTGTACTGTGTTCTGTGTGCTCATTCGTGTCCAATTCTTTGCGACCCCATGGACTGTAGACAACAAGGCTCCTCTGTCCATAGGGTTTTCCAGGCAAGTATACTGGAGTGGGTTGCCATTTCCAGCTCCAGGGGGTCTTCCCCACCCAGGGGTCAAATCAGAGTCTCCTGCATCCTGCATTTGCAGGTGGATTCTTCACCACTGAGCCACCGGGGAAGCCCTCTTGTCTTGTACTACTGTACTTTTCAAGATACTATATTGTAAGATTAAAAATGTTTTTATTTTTGTGTGTGTGTTTCCTATATATTATTTGTGTGAAAAGTATTATAAGCCTATTTCAGTACAGTACTATATAGCCAAGTGTTAGTTGGGTGACTAGGCTAACTTTGTTGGACTTACAAACAAATTGGACTCACAGACACATTCTTGAAACAAAATTTATTTGTACAGAGGGGACTAACTGTGGTTCATTTCTGGCGTTTTCCATTTAATATTTTTGGACCAAATTGACTAGAACCATGGAAAGAAAAACTGGATAAATGGGAATTACTCTGGTTTTATGTATACAACTTCAAAAAAAAAACTATCTACCTTCCATCTATCATACATAGAAACTTTGATATGTCATCTTTGATGCCTTCTTCAACCTCCAAACCAGTCAAATCCTATTGATTGTACATCTTAATCTTTTAAATTATGATCTTCCTATCTCACTTCTTTACTTCAGGGCTACATCTCTTGCTTGGGCTATTGCAGAAACTCTTTTTTCTCAATTTCAAAATTTCTCCTTCACATTTGTTCTTAAAAATTAGTAGGCTGCTAGCATTCTTAGTTATTGGGTCATAAAACACATGTACACAGAAGAAACAAGTAGTAATGGATGGATAAAATATTTCATGTAACTGAAAGTGTTTCATATACATTCCACATAATGTGGAGCTATTTATGTAAAATATCATCTGATTTTTGTTAGAAACGTGTAGGCTTTTGGTGAAATTCAACATATCATTTTTTTTTTTTGCATATTAGTCAAATAACACCACAATTTTCAGATGTCTGCTACTGAACACATTTCAGAATAACTGATTTAATTAATCGAACACCATGTCACCTTCATAGCTAGATTTAGTGCCTGTTATCCCAGAATTTTAAAAGTCTTTGAAGTGATAAATTTGTTTCTAGAAAAACTGTGAAGTTAATTGCTTAATTTTCCTGTTATGAAAGCTAATTTTTTACTTTTATAACATGTTTAAAAGATCAGATTTTAGAGTCATAAATGTGTAGGTTAAATCTTATCCCTTCCACTTCCATAGGGAACTTAAGGCAAATTGCTGAACACTTCTAAGCTTTGGTTTCTTTACATATACAAGATAAATAATCATACTGTTCATAGCTCACAGGGCTATTTGAGGGATGAGATGACATAGTTAGTGCATGTGACTCACTCAGAGTGCCTGGCACATAGTAAGCACATCATTAGTTTATATTACTATAACTCCAGGTCGTGGTGTAAAGAAGTAAAGAATTTATTGTTGACCTGTTCATTTCTGAGGGAACTCACACGAAAGAAATGTTAAGTTTGTGAAACTGGGAGATTAGGTGACTATGTGTGGGAGCTGAGGGGGTAGAAGTCAGAAAACAGAAGATTTTCATGCTTGATAGCATGGCAAATGATCACTGATGCTGCTAGAAGGTTACAGGGGAGTGAATGGAGTGTCTGGGCAGGGCAGGGGGTAATGTATCCAGTTTTGGCTCTGTTGAATTAGGGAAGCTAGTGGGACATTCGTGTGTAGAAATCCAGTGGAATGTGGATATTTGACTTGGAAACTCAGGAGAGACTTTGGAACGTATAGGTGCCAATGGGAATGGAGAACTTTGAGGAGAATTGCACAGAACAACAACAACAAAAAAAGAGTAAGAATGTCAGGGATAAAATTTAAAAAGCAAATATAGTAAAAGCAGCTCAGGAAGCAAAGTGAGAAGAGGCAACTATGATAGGGATGCTTAAGGAGAAGAGCCTTTCAAATTGGAGGTTGTTGGCAGAGTAGTTTTGACTTGAGTTGGCTTAAAAATGTGGCTACTCAATCAGAATTAAGGTGAATCATACTGGACATCCAATTTAAAACATAGACATCTGAAATTAGTAGATATTTCAAGCTGTCTTGGCTTCTATTTCTTGTATTTATGGATATTGCCATCTGCTAATAACCTGAATTTTTGTTAGTTTTTTGTTTGTTGATTAGGATACTATATTTAGGGTGTGGTTACCCTTGTTCCCTCTATAGGATGTATTAATCTCCCAAATCTCCACGTATTTGACTTGCTTTCATCCCAGAGGTCTGAGCTCAAGTGCCATTTCCTCTAATGACCCACCCTTACCATTATATCTAAGGGGCCTCCTTCCCTCAGTCCCTGTTTACTTCATCACTCTCTTCACTTCTTAATATCATTTATCACAATCTATAACTACTTTGTGATTTTGTTTCTTTATTTCTTAATTGACTGTCTCTTACCCCAGCATGTAAGCTTCGTGGGAATAGGGACCCTGGATCTCTTGTTTGCTGCTCCATTTGATGGTGCCTAATATAACCTGCCTCTTAGAAGGATCTCAATCAATGTGTTAAAAAGTGAGTGATGGCCAAGAACGAAGGTGAGAGCTGAGGGTTCTTTACCATTTTCTCTGCAAGAGTGTATTTAGCTTTGGTATTTATCTTATCAGTTGAGGATGAGTTTAATAAAAACCTCTGTGCCTAGATATGAGAATCCAGATCCAGCTGGGGAATTTTCTAGCAATAATGAGGATGTGTGTCACTGAATGCCAAGATTCTACAAGAACAGGAAAAAACTATAGATGAGACTTCTGAGGATAAACATCTTTAATTAGATGTACAGACACACTTGCAGGCTTCCTTTCTTTCGGTTCTCCTGACTCTGCAGCTTATTGTGGAAGTGGGTTTGTAATGGTGTTCTGGGAATTGTGGTGAACAGGGAATGGGCAATGTGGAGAAGGATATAAACATTGGTAAAATATTTACTTGTGCTCTGGGCTTTAAATGACATTCTACCTTATTCGATGATGCAGGTTTGCAACATAAAATCAGAAAAGATTTCAAAAATTCTTTAAGAGACAACAAAGCCTCTTCCTGTAATAGGTTATTCTGGAATTCCTAGAGGGGACAAGTAATGTCACTAGTAATTGTATTTTCTGCATTAAAACTGGGAAGCATACTGAGATAAATTTACTCATGTTCTTATATGGACATAAAGACAGAACATTTGAAACCGAAACAGCTCTAAAAACGTCCACAACATATAGGTGACAAAGATATGCCATCAGTATATGCAGGATGATGTGTAACCACAGTAGATGAAAATGACTTCTCGCCTAGAGAAGTCAGAGAGAGAAGCTTGGAGGAGATGCTGTTTGCACTGGGAATATAGGAATTTACCAAGCAAAGTGTAGCTAGTAGTGGGTATGCCAAGCAGAGAAAACAGCATGTGCAAATATATGAATATGTGAAAGTATATGATATTTTGGGGGAGTGACAATGATTTGGGAGGATGTGTTGAGACGGTGACAAAAGATTAAGCTAAAGATATATTAGGATCAGATTTTAAAGGGTCTTATATATCATTTTAAATGACTTGGGCTTTAAATTGAAGTTATTAGTGAGTCATTCAAGGTTTTTATAGAGAAATATGATCTCAGATATATATTTTAGCCACGATAAATCTGACAAAAGATAGATTAGAAAAAGGAGAGACTAGACATAAAGATCAATTATCAGGCTAGTACAGTAGTCTTAGAAATGGTGACAACCTGTACAAAGATAGTGCTGATGGAGAGAGGAAATAAATTGAGAGTTATCTAGGGGGCATAAACAATGAGGATAAATCTACATCAAAGATATGAGGTTGGTATTGAGGATAATTTTCTTTTTTCTATTTTGGGTAACTGGGTTGAAGATAAAAAAGAAAGAGCTGAATGGGAACAAAGAGAGAGGAAGACAAATATTTGGTTTTAGCAGCTGAAAACATAAATATGGGTTTTGGAAAAAAGATGAGGACTAAAATAATGAACCTGAAATAATGGTTTGAGATTCTATGTAGATGAATATATTCATCAATATAGATGGCACCTGGAACCAGGGGAGTAGTTGAGATCACCCAGGGTAAGTGAATAAAGTGAGATGGTAAAAGTTACTGGTAAGATCTCGTAGTAGTAACATTCAAGGAATGAAATGTAGTATTCTGTGGTAGTAAGGAAATATGTCCACAGTTTACCTGATTCTCTTTAAGAAGTAGAGCCTAATTCTTCTCTTCTCCAGTGCTGGGATGAATTTAGTGCTTACTCTCAACAGTGTATAGTGTCATAGCTGTTGCTGCTGCTAAGTCGCTTCAGTCGTGTCTGACTCTCTACAACCCCACAGACAGCAGCCCACCAGGCTCCCCTGTCCTTGGGATTCTCTAGGCAAGAACACTGGAGTGGTTTGCCGTTTCCTTCTCCAATGCATGGGTGCATGCTAAGTCGCTTCAGTCATGTCTGCCTCTGTGCAACCCCATAGACGGCAGCCCACCAGGCCCCTCTGTCCACAGGATTCTCTAGGCAGAATACTGGAGTGGGTTGCATTTCCTTCTCTGACAGTTTCATAGATGAGGGCATAAAATGTACTGCAGCTTTTCTGTCTGTCTTTGCTTGATTGGGTGGGTGGGGGTGCCAGCTTTCATGCCATGAAGCCACTCACGCAGCCCATGGAGAGACCCATATAGTGAGGAACCAAGACACATGTAACAAGTTAGAACTGAAGCCCTTTGCCAACAGTCATGTGAGTGAATCATCCTGGAAGTGGATCCTCCTGCCCTATTTGTCTTTAAATAATTGCAGCCCCAGTCAATGCCTTCACTGAAACCTCATCAGAGACCCTGATCCAGAATGTCCCAGTTTCCCCACCCCAAGCTGTACCTGAATTCCTTGACCATCAGATACTTTGAGAAGCAATGCTTACTGTTTAGATGCACTAAGTTTTAGGGTACTTTTTTACATAGTAATACATAACTAATACAAAGACACTGAAGGAAAAAAGAAGTTATCAGAGAGATAGAAAGGAAACAAGCAGAAAGAGAAGTGTTGAAACAGCCATGAGAGGAAAGTTTTTAAGAGGAATTATGTCAAATGCTATAGGTAAGCACTTTTTCACTCTATTTTTTCAAAGCAATGGCACCTAAGCGTACTTGCAGTCATTGTACAGACATTGTACAACATACAGAACAAGGCAAGCTTCACTTAAGAATGTCCCTGATAAAGTAGTGTAAACTATTAATTTTATTAAAATTGGGCCCTTAAATACATCTTTGTAGCATTCTGTGTGACAAAAATCAGAATTATTTATAGTAATTATTTTTGATGCACATGTAAATATAATGGCAATCTCAAAGAAAAGCATTTGTGAAATTGGGTGGGAAGCTGAATTAGTTACTTTTCTTATGGAACAGAATTTTTACTTGACAGAGTAATGAATGAACTATGATTATTTAGACTTGGGTATTTGGCAAATGGTTTCTTGAAAAACAAATGGGTGAGACTATCACTTCAAGAAAAACCTTTGATATCATTTGTTGCCAATGATAAAATTTAATCTTTCAAGCAAAATTCAGAATTTTGAAAAACTTGGTCATTATGGACTTGACAGCTTCATAATATCTAAAAACTTTTGTGATGATGAGGGTGGTGATATCAACAGATGTGATTTTTTAAAAGAATCATTTTATAATAAACATTTGGTAAATCTATATAACTCATTGAACTGATATTTTTCAAAAGATCAAAGCATGAATTAACAGAATGAGATGGGTAGAAGATCCATTCAAAGTACAGGATGGGTCATTTTAATGTAACAGAGTGTGATAATTTATTGATGTAGCTACAGATTCCTCATCTCATAAAGAATTTGTATTACCTGCTAGAAAGCAGATATTGCTTACAGAGAGCTGTTTTTTTTTTTTTCATTTTTGTTTTATAGAAAGACCCCAATTTCTGAAGAATATTTAGGGCAAAGAAGAGAGTTGGATTCCTTTGAGGGAAGTGAACAAGGAAAGAGGACTTCCCCAAGACTGATTGGAGGTTTATGAGCTTCAAAACTAATGGTGATCCACACTCCATGCCCTGGCAATACCTTTAGGACCTGGCAAGACATCGAGTGGATTTACTGTGTGGAGCTCCTAGAGAGACTGGGCAGGGAAATGGGACTCCAAGCTTTGACAGAGATTCCAGTGCTCAGGTTTGACATGGAGTGGGCAGAGCCATCTGTCTTCAGGAGCCAAGTGGCCTTGAAAAGTAAGATCTCAAAGGGGATTATGATAAAGCTTGAGAGGATGTTTGTGAACTCTAAAGGACCTAGGTTGAATTTCTTCCTGGTCTGTGGAATGGAAACTTGGAATTAATTTGATTTTAAAGAACTAATGGAGTTTGACATTGCTTGCACACCTGTTTGTAGTTGAAGATACAGTATATACTCACTATGTATATGTGCACACTCAGTACAACTCTTCAACCCTATAGACTATAGCCCACTGGGCTCCTCTGTCCATGGGGTTATCCTGGCAAGAATACTGGAGTGGGTTTTCATTTCCTCCTCCAGGGGATCGTCCCAACCCAGGGATCGAACCCACATCTCCTGCATCTCTTGCGTTGGCAGGTGGATTCTTTACTTTTGAGTCACCTGGGAAGCACCTCATATACTCACTATATCAGTTAGAATTCTGCAATGAACTTGTGTATGTCTGTGTGTGTTCACGTACACATACATGTGTTTTTTTTTAAATTTAAATTTATTTATTTTAATTGGAGGCTAATTACTTTAAATATTGCATTGGTTTTGCCATACATCAACATGAATCCGCCATGGGTGTACACGTGTTCCCCATCCTGAATCCCCCTCCCTCCTCCCTCCCTGTACCATCCCTCTGGGTCATCCCAGTGCACCAGCCCTAAGCATCCAGTATCATGCATCAAATCTGGACTGGCGATTCGTTTCTTATATGATATTATACATGTTTCAATGCCATTCTCTCAAATCATCCCACCCTCTCCCTCTCCCACAGAGTCCAAAAGACTGTTCTATACATCTGTGTCTCTTTTGCTCTCTCGAATACAGGGTTATCATTACCGTCTTTCTAAATTCCATATATATGTGTTAGTATAGTGTATTGGTGTTTTTCTTTCTGGCTTACTCTGTATAATAGGCTTCAGTTTCATCCACCTCATTAGAACTGATTCAAGTGGATTCTTTTTAATGGCTGAGTAATATTCCATTGTGTATATATATCACAGCTTTCTTATCCATTCATCTGCTGATGGGCATCTAGATTGTTTCCATGTCCTGGCTATTATAAACAGTGCTGTGATGAACATTGGGGTACACGTGTCTCTTTCAATTCTGGTTTCCTCCGTGTATGTATGCCTGGCAGTGGGATTGCCAGGTCATAAGGCAGTTCTATTTCCAGTTTTTTAAGGAATCTCCACACTGTTCTCCATAGTGGCTCTACTAGTGTATTTGTTTATTATGAGGGGTTAGCTCATATAATTTTGGGAGCTAGCATGTCTAAAATTTGTAGGGCAAGCTCATAGCTGGAAACTCAGGCAAGTGTCCGTGTTGCAATCTTGTTACTATCTTGAGGTGGGATTCCTTCTTTTCTAGGAAACTTTAGTTTTATTTCATACATCTTTTATCTTTACAATTACCTGTTTATTTGTTTTTGTCATCATAGACAAAATAAAAAGGATATCAGAATGTCCATAAGGAAAAAGTAGAGAGAATAAAAATATCAAATACGTTTCTAGTGTCAATTACAGTTCTAGTGTAAATTAAAATATGTAAAAACATTAATTATGGGAAATAAGCATCCACAAACATACTTTTATGTTTCTGGTTTTATAGAAATCTATGTGACTGTTTCATGTGCTATACATCTGACTCATTCACATTCCTGTTTCCCTAATATTTTGAGGAAATACTAAAAATAGTTGATATTTGAAAAGTCTTCCATCAAACAGAAAGAAATCATATATGAGAAAATATATATATTTAGAATGAAGTTGAAAATAAAAATTGTATGAATTAGTTAGAATTACAAAGGGACATAAATAGAGTGTTTTTGGTGCTTTCTTTCTACAGCCATCCCAAGGTCCTTTTGGTCTTCATAATAAGACAAAAATAAAAGTTTAATCAATAGAAATGAGCTTGGTTCCAAGATAAGAGTTAACCTTGGATTTGAATGATCCTATTGATTTGGCTTTATGAACCTGAGGCAAGATTGCATTTAAAGATTGGGCTGTACTTTAGTTTAAAATAAGTGCTTCTAAGATGTTGGCAAATACACTGCAATTGCCAATAAACTTGGCTGAGATAGGCTCAAACAATAGCTCAGTTCATACAGAGATAATAACTGAGATAAATATAGTCACAAAATGTTCATTTACAAAAAACTTTCTACACTATAATTATCAAAATAAATATCACCAGTAATGAGAAGTGAAGCTAACCAAAACACCTGAGGGGTACTCATGACCTTCAGTGTGGAAAAGTGGAGCAGAGTTTTAATTTTTTTTCCCCCCTTAGGAACTATGTCCTGCTTTCCATCTTTTCTTATTTTCTTCTTTTGTAATCTACAACATCAACTTCACCTATAGGGAAGTCACATTTTAAGCAAGTTAAAAAGCACTTGTCAAAGAAGTTCTGGCTCTGCAATCTTAGATAATGACAATTATCTAGTCACTGTGGGAGCTGGAGGGGAAGGAGGTAGTTGCAATCTCATGGTTGTTCCTCCATCTTCCTCCCCCTTCCCCACCGGTTCAGCTAGCTGAAACATCAGCTTATTGCTTTAGCAGAGGGATACGAAAATTACTATCAGTGATAACACAAGTTTGTCTTAAATGTTTCATTTAAGCTGCTGCTGCTGCTGCTAAGTCACTTCAGTCGTGTCCGACTCTGTGTGACCCCAGAGATGGCAGCCCACCAGGCTCCCCCATCCCTGGGATTCTCCAGGCAAGAAGTTAGTGTTTTTATTTTAATTTGGCTTATAATAAAAAAATAAAGATAAATAAAGATTTTATTTTATTTGTTGCCTTTTGGAGATTAAAGATGCCAGATTAAATAAGGTATGGCCCCTATTGTTAGTAATGGTGGATATAGACATGAAGTAGTTATGATACAACGTTGTAAATTTTGTAACAGAAGTCTGCAATGTGTTCTGAAACCAAAGTGCCAAGAACAATGAGCTGTATATTGGGGTGACAAGAAATGTAATGTGATGTAAGGGTAGGTTTTATAATATTTTGGAAATGTGTTGACATAGTAAAAATGAAGAAAAAAAGGCCTCTTTCAAAAATCGGAAGTGAAAATACAAGGATAGTAAGAAAACAGATCCCATTGGCTTAATACCAGCAGGCCTTAGGGAGAAATACCAAGGGGACAGGTCAGCTCCCTGTATTATTATAGTACGCAAATAGGAGGAGGCAGGGGTCTAATGAAATCTCTGGGTGAGTGAGTGGTCAAGAGAGGAAATAAAGGGAAGAGGAGGAGGTGTTTTGGTTTTGTTTTTGTTTTTTTTTTTTTTTGGTATAAATATATATATTCAAGCTTGTATGCCTGAGGACTTTTTGAGTACTATACAAACCTAAAGTAGCCTCACTCACTGACTCTGATGAAATCAGTGTAGATGATACATCACAAAATGGTCACATAATCTTACCACTCTTGTCCTCTCAGGTGGACTCACTGAATACAAGAAACTTCTGACTAGGAAAAAAAGCAAAAGCAAAAGCCAGGAAGCCAACAGAGGATAGTGGGAAAAGTTCTCAAGAAAAGTGCTCTTTCCCAGGCATGGAAGCAATGGAAAATTTATTCCAGGAAAAGCAAAATGTATGTGCAAAGGCTCAAGAGCATAGAAAAATTATGGTGAGTTTGATGAACAGGAAGTTGACTGGAGGAGCTAGTGACAGCTGTCACCTTTAGAATCATTGGTGAGGTCACAGGGCACAAGTCTTTGAGTGCCACTGTTCTTTGAGCTAATTTTCAACTTGAGGAACTTGGGTCAAGAGTATGCTATAAATTTCAGGAATTCAAAGCAGCAGAGTGAAAGGTCTCTGATAATGGATGAACTTTTATATAGGTAGGAGTTCTGTTTAAATGTCCCAGCTTAGGTTAGGGGATTGGTTTCACCTCTCTACGTATCCAAATTTTCCTGTACTAGCACCCCTTTGTCTCTTCAGCATTAGAAGTCAAGGGACCTTAAATGTCAAAACAGCACTAAATGATGAAGAAAAAAATGCATCACTGCTTAAATTTAAAAGAACTCTGGGTTGGAGTTACCATGATTTATACAGCAGCACATCTCTAATGAGAAATTTATATTAGCCTTTCTATTATTTCCTTGTATTTATTTCTCTTTGCATTGTGCTTACTATGATAAAGTACCTGCTAGAATGAAGTTACAGTAAAGTGTATATTATAATACAGTTACGGTTTTCACTGCTGATTTTGACTTCTTGTGATGAATATGTTAGGTGAAAAAAGAACAAAAAATATGAACTATAATAATGTAACACAAATAAACTAAAAATAACTCAAAGGCATAATGTATTAGTTTTCCTTTGCTACATAACAAATTATCATAAGCTTTGTAGTTTAAAGTGACACACAGTTATATCTTACACTTTCCATGAGTCAAGAGTCCAGACACAGCTTAGCTAGGTCCTCTGACTCAGGGTCTCGCAAGGCTGCAATAAAGCTGTCAGATGGAGCTGCAACTCATCTGAGGCTTGGCTTTTCTTTCAAATTTGCCAAAGTTGCTGAGAATTCAGTTTCTTAGAGTGGAACGACTAAGGCCCTTTGCTCCTGGGGACTGCCTGCCATCCTTCCCCTGACTCCACAACATGGCCGCAGTTTGCTTCTAGACCAATGCGATGGTGTCTGCTGTTGCTTTGAGCCTCTTTTAAGGGCTCATCTAATTAGGGCAGACCACCACCCAGCACAGTTTTGATGAACTGACAGTCAACTAATTAGTCACTGTCATTACATCTGAAAAATGCCTTCAGCTTTGCTGTATAGTGTAACCAACCAAAGGCATGCTATCCCACCATATTTGCAGGCCCTGCTTCCATTCAACGGGTCAGGATTATACAAGGGTGTGGATCACGGGGAGTCATCCTAAAATTCTGCCTTCCACATATCGATCTTAAATTACAAATATATTTCCTATTTTCACGAAGAAGTTGAGAAATTCTGTAATGCCTATACAATATCTAAGGCTTAGATGCTATCACAACACTATTTAGTGGAAATATAATGTAAGCCACAAATGTGAACCACGTGAGACTTATTTTTAGTAGCCACATAAGAAAAAGTAAATAGAAACAAATAAAATTAATTTCGACTCAGATGGTAACGGAGAAGGCAATGGCATCCCACTCCAGTACTCTTGCCTGGAAAATCCCATGGACAGAAGAGCCTGGTGGGCTGCAGTCCATGGGGTCACTAAAGGTTGGACATGACTTCACTTTCACTTTCACTTTTCACTTTCATGCATTGGAGAAGGAAATGGCAACCCACTCCCGTGTTCTTGCCTGGAGAATCCCAGGGATAGGGGAGCCCGGTGGGCTGCCATCTATGGGGTCGCACAGAGTTGGACATGACTGAAGCGACTTAGCAGCAGCAGAAGCAGCAGCAGCAAATGGTAAAGAATCTACCTGAAACGCAAGAGACCTGGGTTTGATCTCTGGGTGAGGAAAATCCCCTGGAGAAGGCAATGACTACCCACTCCAGTATTCCTGCCTGGAGAATTCCATGAACAGAGGAGCCTGGTGGGCTACACTCCATGGGGTTGCAGAGTTGTATACGACTGAGTGACTAACATTTTAACTTTCAAAATAAATTTTAATGATATGTTTTATTTAATCACTATGCCCAGAATATTATCATTTCAGCATGTAATCAATATGGAACATTATGGGGGAGATATCATGCCTTTTAAAAACATTGTCTTTCAACAGCACATCTCAATTTAGGCTAGCAACATTTCAAGTGCTGCTACATTCAAGGGCTGCAACATTTCAAGTGTTGGAACCAAACTGCTGTTAATTGCCTTTTCGACAATATCCACCAGGTGTCACAATGAGCTTATTACTTTAAGACAGTGACATCAACAACTTCTCTTGATATCAGTTGTTAGGATTCTATTTCTACTGATGTATTTTTGACCTTCCATGTATTCAGAATTTCCCTTGAATTTGTTGCCTAATTAAGAAATCAAGCAAAGTAGATTTTACTACTTAAACAAATGAGTCAGAATTCAAAATGATGTGCATGTGAGACGCATTATTCCTTACTTTTTCTGTAATCCTGAGATGATTTGCCTAGTGAGAGGGTGAATAATTCGTAATTACATGCACTTGCAATACTCAACAACATAATAAAAATTATTTTAATGTTAGATCATTTTAAATACTTGGGCAATTTTCACTACCTCAGGCACAATTAAATGGTGTTCTTTTTACCTTTTCAAATTGTTTAGTAGAACACATTAAAAATAGAAAACCAATTTTTTAAGTGACAAAATGTTCTTTAATTTTCATACCTATTACTGCAATTTACTTACTGCCATCATTTTTACTTTTCTCACACACAATAAGACTAAATAGATTATATTTGAGCTCATTAACATTTTTACTTTGAAAGAATCATTTTAAAATGTTCATTTACTTATTTGCAGGTTGTTCTAGGATTTGTTTTAAAATTAAGGATAAATTCCTTTTGTTTTAATATTCTGTGGTTTTAATTTTCAGTCTTGTACTTTTAAGTATTTCCTAGGTAAAACTAAATATACATATTTAGAGATTGAAGCATCTCAAATATTTTCTCCTTAAATTTTAGAAAATCACTAATCTATAAAATATTAAAAATACAGATATCATACAGAAGTACTAAGTAACAAAAAAATTAAAGTGTGCGTTTTTATCACTAACTTCCATAAAGTGAGTATAATTTAGATGTACTCTAGTTTTATACCAATAATTAATCCTTCTCTTTGTCCTATTAATTCCAGGTATATGATGTACATAAAATAAAAATAAACTTGATCCTAATGAGAAACAATAATTATCTCTTTAGGATTCAATTGTCAATTAGCTTCAGAGGAAACTAATCAGCCTTGGCATCTTAATGACCAATATTTTAAGGAGAGAAATGACCAGTGTTGTAGCTATAACTATATGAGAATATAAAAGAATCACTGAATGGAAATATGTGACTAGTATTATTAAAAAAAAACAAAACCCATAGAGCTTAAAGTTAGGATAATGTATACTTTGTGTGTGTGTGTTGTGTGTGTGCACATGTGCGCATGTGCACCTCTGTTTGGATAAATCTCTTTGAATGCAACTAGGAAAATTTAACCACATATAAATATTTTAGAAGCCAGATTTTTAATGAAATATGTATATGCAAATAATATTTTTTGCTGCTCAGCTCTTTACAAGTTTTGTTATTTCCTTCTTTTTAAAAATTTACTTTTAGCTGCACTGGATCTTCATTGCTTTGCACCAGCTTTCTCTAGTTGTGGTGACCAGGGGCTAATCTTCACTGTGGTGTGCTGCTTCTCATTTTGGTGGCTTCTCTTGTTGTGGCGCACAGGCTTTAGGTGTGCTGGCTTTAGTACCTGCAGAACATGGGCTCAGTAGTTGCAGCTCCAGGGCTCTAGAGTACAGGCTTAATAGTTGTGGCACATGGGCTTTGTTGCTCTGAGGCATGTGGAATCTTCCTGGACCAGGGATCGAACCCATGTCCCCTGTATTGCAAGGTGGATTCTTATCCACTGTGCCACCAGAGAAGTCCTCTTATTTCCTTCTTGAAGAAATATTAGCCATGTAAAGCCTGAAGCTGAAAAGACCCTGATGCTGGGAAAGATTGAAAGCAGGAGAAGGGGATGACAGATGGTTGGATGGTATCACTGACTCAATGGACATGAGTTAGAGCAAGCTCCAGGAGATGAAGGACAGGAAAGCCTGGTGTGCTGTAGTCCAAGAGGTCACAAAGAGTTGGACCTGAATGAGTGACTGAACAATGAAAAAAGCCAGAAGACCTAATTTGTTTGCTCTTTTTGAAAGTATAATACTGACATAGTCCAGGAGATGGCAGCCAACATCTTTTGTGAAATAAATGAATTATGTTGATGCTTTATTATGGTAATTTTAATGTGATTTCTCTATTTTAATAACATCAGCATTGAAGCAATCACTAAAAGCATAAAACTGTTGAAATTCTAAATATGGATATCTCATTGTATAAATGTGCTTTAAAGAGATTCTTCAGAGTATTTTATAAGGCAAACTGAATACATTTCTCTCTCCTGTTTCTCCCTGCCTTCAGAGCATTGGTTTCTGCCAGAATATTGACCTAGAATTACCTATAGAGCAGTAGGATTAATGAATAAATTGTAATATTAATGAATATTTCAGAAGTGTTAAAATTAAGCACATAAAATACTAATGATATTATTTAAGAAATATATCAGAACTGATAACTGAGGTTTTTTTTGGATACCACACTTTTTTGGTTAAATTCATAATTCATAATGCACAAAGCTAGAAAAAAAAAAGACCAATGCAGTGAAGATGCTGCATTTGTGTTAAAGGACTATTTTAATCTCTGAATACATTACCTTGTATAATATTAAAGCTATTCTGTTGTGGGAGCCTACAGGAAAAGGAATGGCATAGTTTTGTCCCTTGTCCACACATACGGCATCCCAAATTTTATGGCCACTACCTAAGGGATAAGTCCTCAAACCATATAGCTTTGATAGCCAACAGTGTTTGTATTTACAAGTCCCACAAGACTACAGTGAAACAAAAAAAGCAGTTTTTAAGTGGGTGCAGAAGCACTCTATTCCAACCCTGGCTATATACCTGGGTTCGGCCTACGGGGAGCATGCCAAAATGCCCATCTCCCAGTTTCTCCCTGGAAAGGGTTTAACTGCATACTTCCCCAGCTGTTGCTTGAGGGTCTGGATTCTATGCAGCCTGCATCTAGGTGCTGACTGCCATTCTCCCCTTTAGGACACTACTGAGTCTCGGCACATCCTTAAATATTAGGAACTATTAAGAACAAAGATGCCAACTTGCACAATTACAAAGATCTGAGAGGAAAACAGAGCTTCAATCAAGCTGACTGATGAGATTCAAACCCTATAGAAGTACAGAAGTCTGTCAAGACTTGAGGTGGTTGTTTTATCTAATATGCAGAAACCAACACAGAGAGTCATGGAAAATGAAGAAACAAAGGAATATGTCTCAAACAAATGATCAAGATAAATATCCTGAAACCAATATCAATAAAATAGAGGAATGGTTTACCTAGTAGTTCAAAATAATGGGCATAAAGATGTCCTCACTGAAGTCAAGACAACAATGCATGAATAAAGCAAGAATTTCAATGTAGAGAAATATAAGTACTAGACAAAATAAGGAGGTAGATAAATAAAAATATAAATATATAAATTAAAAGTATTATCCTGAAATAATAAAGTTGAAGGAACTCATAACTGAACTGAAAAATCCAGTAGAGGAGTTCAAGAAAAGGATAAAGATAAAATAGAAGAAAGGAACAGAAAACTTGAATAAGTGGAATTTGTTCTATCAGACAAAGGAAAAAGAAAAGCAAAAAAGAGTGAAGATAGCTTATGAGACTTAAGGGGCACCAATATCTACCCTAATGGGGCCTAAGAAGGAAAAGAGAAAGAGGGGTAGAAAGCTTATTCAAAGAAAAAATGGCTGAAAATTTCCTTAACTTGGGGAAAGAAATATACATCCATATCTAGGAAGGAGATGGGAATACCAGACCACCTGACCTGCCTCTTGAGAAATCTGTATGCAGGTCAGGAAGCAACAGTTAGAACTGGACATGGAACAACAGACTGGTTCCAAATAGGAAAAGGAGTACGTCAAGGCTGTATATTGTCACCCTGCTTATTTAACTTCTATGCAGAGTACATTATGAGAAACGCTGGACGGGAGGAAGCACAAGCTGGAATTGATTGCTGGGAGAAATATCAATAACCTCAGATATGCAGATGACACCACCCTTATGGCAGAAAGTGAAGAAGAACTAAAGAGCCTCTTGATGAAAGTGAAAGAGGAGAGTGAAAATGTTGGCTTAAAGCTCAGCATTCAGAAAACTAAGATTATGGCATCCAGTCCCTTCACTTCATGGCAAATAGATGAGGAAACAGTGGAAACAGTGGCTGACTTTATTCTGGGGGGCTTCAAAATCACTGCAGATGGTGATTGCAGCCATGAAATTAAAAGATGCTTACTCCTTGAAAGGAAAGTTATGACCAACATAGATAGCGTATTCAAAAGCAGAGACATTACTTTGCCAACAAAGGTCTGTCTAGTCAAGGCTATGGTTTTTCCAGTGGTCATGTATGGTTGTGAGAGCTGGAGTGTGAAGAAAGCTGAGTATGGAAGAATTGATGCTTTTGAACTGTGGTGTTGGAGAAGATTCTTGCGAGTCCCTTGGACTGCAAGGAGATCCAACCAGTGTATCCTAAAGGAGATCAGTCCTGGGTCTTCGTTGGAAGGACTGATGTTGAAGCTGAAACTCCAGTACTTTGGTCACCTGATGCGAAGAGCTGACTGATTGTAAAGGACCCTGATGCTGGGAGGGATTGGGGGCAGGAGGAGAAGGGGACGACAGAGGATGAGATGGTTGGATGGCATCACTGACTCAACGGACATGGATTTGGGTGGACTCCGGGAGTTGGTGATGGACAGGGAGGCCTGTCGTGCTGCGGTTCACGGGGTCGCAAAAAGTCGGACATGACTGAGTGACTGAACTGAACTGATTCAAGAAGCCAGGAGAATTCCAAAAAAGATAAATCTAAAAGACCCACACTGAGACACATTATAATTAAAAGCAGCAAGAGAAGAGCAGCTTGTTACACACAAGGGAACCTTCATAAGACTGTTAGCAGGTTACTTAGCAGAAACCTAGTAGGGCAGAAGGGAATGTAGTTAAAGTGTAATAGGGGTGGAACAGGGCACGCAGCCATTAGCTTGCGACTGTTATCGAGAGATCCTGTGTACTATGGTTAAAGGTCCTGCTCAGCCAACAGTCAGCTTGTAGAAGTCATCGCACAGCGAGTATGGTGAGAGTTCACCTGTGGCCTTATCCTCAGGGCCCTCCAGGCCCTCTGACCACGGGGATGGTAGGTGACCTAGGGGGCTATATCCTGCAGGGCTCCAGAGCGCTTGTAATGGCAGCCCACTGGCCAGGCCCAGGCCTTGAAGCACCACTGAACCTGTCCCCCATCCCCACCTCTGCCATGGGGTGCAGTTCTTGGAGGTCTTAGCAACTGAAGTACACTGACACTGCCATTAATGTAACAGTTTCAATCAACTTCACTCTCTCCTTTCAAGTTTCAAAAATTGGTATGCTTAGATCAGTTCACTAGATCAGGTGGCCAGAGGTCAGGGTTAAGTTGCAAGGACATTGCATTTCATTACTGCAGACCCACCTCTGTGGTTGGGGCTATTCTCAAGAAAACAAAAAAAAAGGGCAGTTGTTGTGAGTTGGGAATTAACCTGATTGGTATTTGCTACAACATATATTCCTACTGGGGCTTCCAAGGTGGTGTTAGTGGTAAAGAACCCATCTGCCAAAGCAGGATATGTAAGAGATGTGGATCCAATCCCTGGATTGGGAAGGCCCTGTGGAGGAGGGCATGGCAACCCACTCCAGTATTCCTACTTGGAGAATTCTATGAACAGAGGAGCCCTATGGGTGGGCTGTAGTCTATAGAGTCGCAAAGAGTCAGACACGACTGAAGCTACTTAGCTTGCATGAATGCACACATATGTTCTTATTGATCCTATATAAATGTTTCTCTCCAGTTAAATGTAAAGCCTGAAGGCTGGCAGGGTCCTGGGTGCTTGGTCCCTCAGTTCTGATGACTGGGCAGGGTCTGGGGACCTGCCCTGAGGGCACCACCCACTAAGATCTGCGTCTTCAGATGGGTCCGGACCCTGGGGGGATGACCTGGATCAGGTGCTGGATGAATGCTCCTGGGCAGGGTAAACAGCCTGTGCAGGGGCCACCCTCCTCTTAGCCAGGGCCTGGACCCCAGAGGGCAAAAGTTGAGCTTTGGGATCTTGCTCTTTCTTCTCACAACAGAAAATAACATTTGTTTTGTGCCTGACCTCAAGACCAAAGACTCTGACCCCAAGAAGTCTGTCACAGCTAATCATGCCCCTTCCTCAGTTTTCCACTTTGCTGAAAGCTTCCTGGCAATTTAGGGTTTTTAAGGCATGAACCAACTGTCTCCTCATACATGTATGCTGCGTGCTAAGCCCCTTAAGTCATGTCCAAGTCTTTGTGACTTTATGGACCAAAGCCTGCCAGGTTCCTTGGTCCATGTGATTCTCCAGGTAAAAATACTAGAGTGGGTTGCCATGCCCTCTCCAGGGGATTTTCCCAACCCCAGGGATCAAACCACTGTCTCTTATGTCTCTTGAATTGGCAGATGGGTTCTTTACCACTAGTGCCAGCTGAGAAACCCTTGTATAGCTCTGCAGTAAGAGACTGACCCAGACTTGGCTGTGAGTGTCCAGGGGTCTCCAGCAGAGGCGTGGGTTGGTGGTGGCCTGATGCAGGGTTGGGGGCCCTGAGTGTAATAGTACATGCATGAGATATTTTGTAAGAGGTCACCATTATCTTCATTACCTCCACCATAGTTTCACCCCAGGTAAGTAGCAGGGAGGGAACACAGCTCTACCCATGAACAGAAAATTGGATCAAAGATTTACTGAGCACAGCCCTGCCCATCAGGTCAGACCCAGTTTTCCCCTCAGTCCAACAGGAGGCTTCCATAAGCCTCTTATCCTTCTCCATCAGAGGGCTGCTGCTGCTGCTACTAAGTTGCTTCAGTCGTGTCCGACTCCCAGCGACCCCATGGACTGCAGCCTACCAGGCTCCTCTGTCCATGGGATTTGCCAGGCAAGAGTACTGGAGTGGGTTGTTGCCATTGCCTTCTCCATCAGAGGGCAGACAGACTGAAAGCCACAGTCACAGAAAACTAACCAACCTAATCACATGGACCACAGCCTTGTCTAACTCAATGAAACTACAAGCCATGCCATGTAAGGCTACTCAAGATGGACAGGTCATGGTGGAGAGTTCTGACAAAATGTGGTCCACCACAGAAGGGAATGGCAAACCACTTCAGTATTCTTGCCTTGAGAACCCCATGAACAGTATGAAAAGGCAAAAGTATAGGACACTGAAAGATGAAATCCCTAGGTCGGTAGGTGCCCAATATGCTGCTAGAGATCAGTGGAGAAACAACTCCAGAAAGAATGAAGAGAGCCAAAGTAAAAAAGAACATCCAGTTGTGGATGTGACTAGTAATGAAAACAAGGTCCGATGCTGTAAAGAGCAATATTGCATAGAAACCTGGCATGTTAGGTCCATGAATCAAGGCAAATTGGAAGTGATCAAACAGGAGATGACAAGAGTGAACGTCGACATTTTAGGAATCAGCGAACTAAAATGGACTGGGATGGGTGAATTTAACTCAGAACCATTATATCTACTACTGTGAGCAAAAATCCCTTAGAATAAATGGAGTAGCCATCATAGTCAACAAAAGAGTCCAAAATGAAGTACTTGGTCAAAAATGACATCTATATTTATTTCCAAGGCAAACAATTCAATATCACAGTAATCCACATCTATGCACTGACCAGTAATGCTGAAGAAGATGAAATTGAATGGTTCTGTGAAGACCTATGCTGGATCATGGAAAAAGCAAGAGAGTTCCAGAAAAAAAATCTATTTCTGCTTTATTGACTATGCCAAACCTTTGACTATGTGGATCACAATAAACTGTGGAAAATTCTGAAAGAGATGGGAATACCAGACCACCTGACCTACCGCTTGAGAAACCTATATGCAGGTCAGGAAGCAACAGTTAGAACTGAACATGGAACAACAGACTGGTTCCAAATAGGAAAAGGAGTACATCAAGGCTGTATATTGTCACCCTGCTTATTTAACTTACATGCAGAGTACATCATGAGAAATGCTGGACTGGAAGAAGCACAAGCTGGAATCAATATTGCTGGGAGAAATATCAATAACCTCAGGTATGCAGATGACACCACCCTTATGGCAGAAAGTGAAGAGGAACTAAAAAGCCTCTTGATGAAAGTGAAAGAGGAGAGCGAAAAAGTTGACTTAAAGCTCAACATTCAGAAAATGAAGATCATGGCATCCGGTCCCATTGCTTCATGGGAAATAGATGGGGAAACAGTGGAAACAGTGTCAGACTTTATATTTTTGGGCTCCAAAATCACTGCAGATGGTGATTGCAGCCACGAAATTAAAAGACGCTTACTCCTTGAAAGGAAAGTTATGACCAACCTAGATAGCGTATTCAAAAGCAGAGACATTACTTTGCCAACAAAGGTCTGTCTAGTCAAGGCTATGGTTTTTCCTGTGGTCATATATGGATGTGAGAGTTGGACTGTGAAGAAAGCTGAGCGCTGAAGAGTTGATGCTTTTGAACTGTGGTGTTGGAGAAGACTCTTGAGAGTCCCTTGGACTGCAAGGAGATCCAACCAGTCCATCCTAAAGGAGATCAGTCCTGGGTGTTCATTGGAAGGAATGATGCTAAAGCTGAAACTCCAGTACTTTGGCCACCTCATGTGAAGAGTTGACTCATTGGAAAAGACTCTGATGCTGGGAGGGATTGGGGGCAACAGAGGATGAGATGGTTGGATGGCATCACCGACTCAATGGACATGAGTTTGGGTAAACTCTGGAAGTTGGTGATGCACGGGGAGGCCTGGCTTGCTGCAGTCCATGGGGTCACAAAGAGTTGGATATAACTGAGCGACTGAACTGAACTGAAACATTTCTCTCCTCCAAACTCTGGTGTTTTGGTACTGTTTGGTCTCACCATGTGTCAGGCACACTTTTGTGTTTCATAGCAAAGATACTAATGTTCAAAAGAAAAAAGCTGCTAACCAAGAATTCTTTACCAGGGGCAAAACTGTCCTTTAGAATTGAAGGAGGGATAAAGAGGTTCTAGACAAAAAAAAAGCTGAAGAATTTAATCATCACTGGACTTGCCCTACAGAAATATTAGAGTTCTTCAAACTGAAATGAAAGGATACAAATTAGTAACATGAAAACATGAAAGTATAAAACTCATTGGTAAAGGTAAATTCAGAATACTGTAATATAATAGTAGTGGGTAAATAACTTATGAATGAGTTATAAAGTTTAAAAGACAAAAGTATTAAAAATAACTGTATCTACATAATTTGTTAATGGATACACAGGATAAAATGATGTAAATTGTGACATCAAAAACATAAAATGGGGCAGGAGTGTAAAATGTAGAGCTTTTGTATGTGTTTGAATTTAAGTTGTCTCATATAATAGACAAAATATGCCATATATCTGATAAGATATTAATATCCAAAATATAAAGAACTTATATAACTCCACAGTAAAAAATAAATAATCCAATTTAAAAATGGGCAGAGGACCAAAATAAACATTTTCCCAAATGGCCAGCTGATATGAAAATGTGCTCAACATCACTAATTATCAGGCAAATGCAAATCCAAACCACAATGAGCTATTACCTCACACCTGTTGGAATGACTATCATCAAAACGATAATGGATAACAGAACCTGACAATGATGTAGGGAAAAGGTAACAATTATCCACTACTGAGGGGCTTCCCAGGTGGCACTAGTGGTAGAGAACCCAACTGCCATTGCAGGAGATGAAGAGATGCAGGTTCAATTCCTGGGTTGGGAAGATCCCCTGGAGAAGGCAACTCACTCCAGTATTCTTGCCATGGAAAATTCCATGGACAGAGGAGACTGGCGGGCTGTACAGTCCATAGGGTTGCAAAGAGTCTCACATGACTGAAGTGATTTAGCACAGCACAGCAGGTACACTGCTAGTGGAACTGTGAACTGGTACAGCCACTATGGAAAACTTAAAGTTTTCTTAAAAGGAAAACAAAACTTAAAGTAGAGTTTTTCTTACTTAGTGTGGAGTTTTCTAAAAAAACTTAAAGTAGAACTACCATATGATCCAGGCTTCCCTAGAGGCTCAGCTGTAAAGAATTCACCTACAATGCAGGAGACTGCCTGTAAAGCAGTGGGTTCAACCCCTGGGTCAGGAAGATCCCCTGAAGAAGGAAATGGCAACCCACTCCAGTATTCTTGCCTAACAAATCCCATGGACAGAGGAGCCTAGTGGGCTACAGTCCATGAGTTCTCAAGAGTCAAACACGACTTAGTGACTAAACCACTACCACCATAGGATTCAGCAATACCACTTTTGGGTATATATCCAAAGTAAACAAAATTACTATGTTGAAGTGATATCTGTACTCCAACGTTTACTGCAGCATTGTTTTCAACAGCTTAGACATGGGAACAACCTAATTACCCATTGATAGGTGAATGGAAAAAATATGTGGTATAATTTTATATATATAATACATATTATATATAAAATCCAGCTTTATTAAAGAAGGAAATACTGCCATTGCAACAACATAGATGAACCTAGAGGACATTATGCTAAGTGAAATAAACCAAGTGGACCATGACAAATACTGCATGATATCATTTGTATGTGGAATCGAAAAAACCAATGTTGGATTCATAGAAATAGGTGAGTGATGGTTGGATCTGAAGTGGAAAATACGGAGACGCTTCTGAAAATGTACAGACTTCATAACTGAAAAATTTGCTAAGAAAATAGAAGTTAAGTGTTCTCAACAACAACAAAAAAAGTGAAATGATAGATGTGTTAATTAATTAAATGATGGGACCTCTTCCACTATGTATATAGCAATTTTGTTATACTTATCAATTATACATCAATAAAGTTTAAAGAAGATTTAACTCATAACACTCCTCCCTTCACCTTTTTCTCATTTAATATTAAAGTTGTTTTATACTTTTAAGTGTCATATTGTGTTTTATCAGTGGTTTTAGAAAGGTAATATTGTTAATAATCTAGTTAAAAAATTAAAAAGTATTTATCATCTATATTATGTTATGTGCCATATATTAATCAAATTTATGTAATCATTTCATTTGATCTTTATAACAACTGTAAGAGATATTTTTAACTTAATTTTACAGATAAGGAGATAGAATCAGAAATGATAAGTAACTTTCTTAAAGTCACACAGGTAATAAGTGTTAGAGCATTATCTAAAGCCCCTGAATCTAACATCAGAGTTATTTTGAATATATCATTCTTTATCACAACCATCTATAAGAAATCAAATCCTGTAAAAGCAGATCTGACGAAATCTTGCCACATTTTGCTTACAATTTCACCTCTCAAAAGAACCAAAGAGACTAGGGGAATTGCTAGTCTTTGATTAATTCTAAATAAAGTATTGATTGATGATGTGGAACTGATGTGCATTTTGAGAGAAAAATCTGTGTGACACTGAACTTAGTCAAGTATACACAGTGGATTTAAGAAAAGAAAAATTCAAAAACTTCAGAAAAAAAAGATAGGCATGACCCTGTGGGTGGAGATTAAAGTGGAAGTGTGGTTCTAGATGGTGAGGAAGTTTGAAAATAACTGCAGAATGTAGCATGGACTCTACTGATCATATGCAGAGAGCTACAATGGAAGAAGCCAATGTGAACAAAATGCTGAAGGGAGACTTTTAAGACCAGATGCCGAAGATGGGAAGAAAACAAGTACCGAAAGAGAGGAATGCGCCAGCAACAGTGGTGGTAAATTGGATGACAAAGGTTCATCAAGCTTTTGAAATATGCTACAAATAATTAAAAATGGCATTAAAATCTATTTCGAGATAAGAGTGGGAGAATGAGAACCCTGACATCATTGCCAATAGTCTCTCCAATAATGAAAAATCAGAAGTAATATGAGAACTGCAAGGTTTTGATTGTGCATAAACAAATGACAACAATAATCATCTTCAAGTTTAATTTGAATGTAACCTACAATCACACATTCTTTCCATGGAGTCTTTTCAGAAGTAAGTGTTTAAAACAACAATCACTTTAATGGTATTTCTGTTTTTGTCTTATGTTGATTTATTTACTCAACAGACCTTTATTAAATTCACGTAAGTGCTGGATTATGCTACATGCTCAGAATACAAAGATGAATGGAGTCATAAACCTCAATGGTCCAATAGGTAGTGGTGGGGATAAAAACATAATTATGGAAATATTATCATAAGTTAATAATATAATTAATAAACTATGTTAACAAATACTTATATAATAAGTATAATAACATTATAAGGGACCATGAATACAGAAAAGGCAGTAATTAATTTTGCCTTATAATCTGGCAATTTTAGAAAAGAAAATTTCAGAAAGTTCATAATAAAAGGTAAGCATATAATCAAGTAGGAACATTTATATTGTCTTGAACTGCAAAAGGAAAATTATAATTGTAGGAAAAAGGACTAGGCTGTGAAAACCCACAGCTTGAGAAAGAATTGTGTCATCAGTCACCTACAAAGTGCATGTGAAGGGGAAGGCAATCAAGGTAATGTTCAAAATCCTTCCAGCTAGGCTTCAACAGTACGTGAACTGAGGACTTCCAGATGTACATGCTGGATTTAGAAAAGGCAGAGGAACCAGGGATCAACTTGCCAACATTCGCTGGATCATAGAAAAAGTAAGGGAATTCCAGGAAATCATGCTTCATTGACTATGATAAAGCCTTTGACTGTGTGGATCACAACAAACTGTGGAAAATTCCTCAAGAGATGGGAATACCACACCACCTTACCTGTCTCCTGAGAAATCTGTATGTAGGTCAAAAAGCAACAGTTAGAACCAGACATGGAACAAAGGACTGGTTCCAAATTGGGAAAGGAATACGTCAAGACTGTGTATTGTCGCCCTGCTTATTTAACTTCTATGCAGAGTACAGCAAGCAAAATGCTGGGCTGGATGAATCACAAGCTGCAATCAAGATTGCTGGGAAAAATATCAACAACCTCAGATATGCAGATGATGTCACTCTACTGACAGAAAGTGAGGAGAAACTAAGGAATCTTTTGATGAGAGTGAAAGAGGAGAGTGAAAAAGCTGGCTTAAAACTCACTATTATCTTTGTCACATAGCAACTTGCCACTTGCTATCTATTTTACGTATTATAATGTATATGTTTACATATACTATTCTATCAAACACAGGGAGCTCAACCTAGTGCTCTCTAACAACATAGAGGGGTGGGATGGGATGGGAGATGGGTAGGGAAAGAGAGGAAAGAGAGAACATATGTATACCTGTGGCTGATTTACCAATACAATATTGTAAAACAATTATTCTCCAATAAAAAAAAAGAAAAAAGTTTCAACATTCAAAAAACTAAGAACTAAGATTGTGGCATCTGGTCCCATCACTGCACGGCAGATAGATGGGGGAAAAGTGGAAACAGTACAGATTTTATTTTCTCGGGCTCCAAAATCACTGTGGACTGTGACTGCAGTCAAGAAATTAAAAGATGCTTGCTATTTGGAAGAAAAGCTATGAAAAATGTAGATAGCATATTAAAAAAACAGAGACATCACTTTCCTGACAAAGGTCTGTGTTGTCAAAGCTATGGTTTTCCAGTAGTCATGTATGGGTGTGAGAGGTGGGCCATTAAGAATGCAGAGCACCAAAGAACTGATGTTTTCAAACTGTGTGCTGGAGAAGACTCTTGAGAGTCCCTTGGAGAGCAAGAATATCAGACCAGTGAATCCTAAAGGAAATCAACCCTGAATATTCATTGGAAGGACTGATGCTGAGGCTGAAGTGGCAATACTTTGGCCACCTGATGCAAAGAGCCAACTCATTGGAAGAGACCCTGATTCTGGTGAAGACTGAGGGCTGGAGGAGAAGGGGTGACAGAGGATGAGATGGCTGGATGTCATCACCAACTCAATGAACACGAGTTTGAGCAAACCCTGGGAGATAGTGAAAGACAGAGAAGCTTGTAGTGCTGCAGTCCACGGGGTAGAAGAGTTGGGCTATGGTTTTTCTAGTAGTCATGTATGGATGTGAGAGTTGGACTGTGAAGAAGGCTGAGCACCAAAGAATTGATGCTTTTGAACTGTGGTGTTGGAAAAGACTCTTGAGAGTCCCTTGGACTGCAAGGAGATCCAACCAGCCCATTCTGAAGGAGATCAACCCTGTGATTTCTTTCGAAGGAATGATGCTAAAGCTGGAACTCCAGTACTTTGGCCACCTCATGTGAAGAGTTGACTGATTGGAAAAGACTCTGATGCTGGGAGGGATTGGGGGCAGGAGGAGAAGGGGACGACCCAGGATGAGATGGCTGGATGGCATCACTGACTCGATGGACTTGAGTCTGAGTGAACTCTGGGAGTTGGTGATGGACAGGGAGGCCTGGCGTGCAGCGATTCATGGGGTCACAAAGAGTCAGACACTACTGAGCAACTGAACTAACTAACTAACTAACTAAGAGACTGAACAACTGAACTATGAAGAGGAAAAGGTGATGGGAATTGTGGTAGGAAAGCTGATGCCAACCAGTAGCGAATGTCTGACATTAAGCATGTTTACAGGTTGCTGGGCTGGAGAAGTAATGACGGAAAGGTAGGATTACTGCTTTTGAAAGCAAGCTAGTAGAAAGCCCTTGCATACTAAGGATCTTATTTTGTAAGAAATAAGGAGATATTGAAGAATATTAAGTAGAGAAAACACATCGTTTGGTTTCTTTTATAGAAACATCACTCTGACTGCAGAGAAGAGGTTGGATTAGAGGAGGCGCGGGCGGCTGTGACCTGGCGCCCTAAGTGTGGGCGGCTGAGACCCTGCGCACTAAGCCCAGACGAGAGGAGTTACCCCACGTCCGAGGTCAGGGGCAGTGGCTGAGAGCGCCAGGCTGCGACGGTGCAGGAAGGGCCAAGAGGACCTACCCAAATCCGAGGTCAGTGGCGGCCAGGAGGAGACACCCCACGTCCAAGGTCAGGGGTGGCAGCCAAGAGGAGCTACCCCACATCCGTGGTCAGAGGCGGCTGGGAGAAGCCACCTCCCGCCCGAGGCCAGGGGCAGTCACCCTGAGGAGCCACCCTGTGCCCGAGGCCAGGGGTGGTGGCAGGGAGGAGCAACCTGAGGAGTGGTGGCTGCATGGGCACAGGAGGGCCTAGAGGAGCTATCAATGTTGAAGGTGAGGAAGGGCGGCGGTAAGGAGATACCCCTCATCCAAGGTAAGGAGCAGCGGCTGTGCTTTGCTGGAGCAGGCGTGAAGAGATACCCCATGCCCAAGGTAAGAGAAACCTAAGTAAGATGGTAGGTGTTGCAAGAGGGCATCAGAGGGCAGACACACTGAAACCATACTCACAGAAAACTAGTCAATATAATCACATTAGGACCACAGCCTTGTCTAACTCAGTGAAACTAAGCCATGCCCGCGGGGCAACCCAAGATAGGCGGGTCATGGTGGAGAGGTCTGACAGAATGTGGTCCACTGGAGAAGGGAATGGCAAACTTCAGTATTCTTGCCTTGAAAACCCCATGAACAGTATGAAAAGGCAAAATGATGGGATACTGAAAGAGGAACTCTCCAGGTCAGTAGGTGCCCAATATGCTACTGGAGATCAGTGGAGAAATAATCCCAGAAAGAATGAAGGGATGAAGCCAAAGCAAAAACAATACCCAGCTGTGGATGTGACTGGTGATAGAAACAAGGTCTGATGCTGTAAAGAGCAATATTGCATAGGAAACTGGAATGTCAGGTCCATGAATCAAGGGAAATTGGAAGTGGTCAAACAAGAGATGGCAAGAGTGAACGTCGACATTCTAGGAATCAGCGAACTAAAATGGACTGGAATGGGTGAATTTAACTCAGAAGACCATTATATCTGCTACTGCAGGCAGGAATCCCTCAGAACAAATGGAGTAGCCATCGTGGTCAACAAAAGAGTCTGAAATGCAGTACTTGGATGCAATCTCAAAAACGACAGAATGATCTCTGTTCATGTCCAAGGCAAACCATTCAATATCACAGTTATCCAAGTCTATGCCCCAACCAGTAATGCTGAAGAAGCTGAAGTTGAACGGTTCTATGAAGACCTACAAGACCTTTTAGAACTAACACCCAAAAAAGATGTCCTTTTCATTATAGGGGACTGGAACGCAAAAGTAGGAAGTCAAGAAACACCTGGAGTAACAGGCAGATTTGGCCTTGGAATGCAGAATGAAGCAAGGCAAAGACTAATAGAGTTTTGCCAAGAAAATGCACTGGTCATAGCAAACACCCTCTTCCAACAACACTAGAGAAGACTCTACACATGGACATCACCAGATGGTCAACACCGAAATCAAATTGATTATATTCTTTGCAGCCAAAGATGGAGAAGCTCTATACAGTCAACAAAAACAAGACCAGGAGCTGACTGTGGCTCAGATCATGAATTCCTATTACCAAATTCAGACTCAAATTGAAGAAAGTAGGGAAAACCGCTAGACCATTCAGGTATGACCTAAATCAAATCCCTTATGATTATACAGTGGAAGTGAGAAATAGATTTAAGAGCCTAGATCTGATAGACAGAGTGCCTGATGAACTATGGAATTAGGTTCGTGACATTGTACAGGAGACAGGGATCAAGACCATCCCCATGGAAAAGAAATGCAAAAAAGCAAAATGGCTGTCTGGGGAGGCCTTACAAATAGCTGTGAAAAGAAGAGAGGCAAAAAGCAAAGGAGAAAAGGAAAGTTATAAGCATCTGAATGCAGAGTTCCAAAGAATAGCAAGAAGAGATAAGAAAGCCTTCCTAATGATCAATGCAAAGAGATAGAGGAAAACAACAAAATGGGAAAGACTAGAGATCTCTTCAAGAAAATTAGAGATACCAAGGGAACATTTCATGCAAAGATGGGCTCGATAAAGGACAGAAATGGTATGGACCTAACAGAAGCAGAAGATATTAGGAAGAGGTGGCAAGAATACACAGAAGAACTGTACAAAAAAGATCTTCACGACTGAGATAATCATGATGGTGTGATCACTCATCTAGAGCCAGACATCCTGGAATGTGAAGTCAAGTGGGCCTTAGAAAGCATCGCTACTAACAAAGCTAGTGGAGGTGGTGGAATTCCAGTTGAGCTTTTTCACATCCTGAAAGATGATGCTGTGAAAGTGCTGCACTCAATATGCCAGCAAATTTGGAAAACTCAGCAGTGGCCACAGGACTGGAAAAGGTCACTTTGCATTCCAATCCCAAAGAAAGGCAATGCCAAAGAATTCTCAAACTACCGCACAATTGCACTCATCTCACATGCTAGTAAAGTAATGCTCAAAATTCTCCAAGCCAGGCTTCAGCAATACGTGAACCGTGAACTCCCTGATGTTCAAGCTGGTTTTAGAAAAGGCAGAGGAAGCAGAGATCAAATTGCCAACATCTGCTGGATCATGGAAAAAGCAAGAGAGTTCCAGAAAAACATCTATTTCTGCTTTATTGACTATGCCAGCCTTTGACTATGTGGATCACAATAAACTGTGGAAAATTCTGAGAGAGATGGGAATACCAGACCACCTGACCTGCCTCTTGAGAAATCTGTATGCAGGTCAGGAAGCAACAGTTAGAACTGGACATGGAACAACAAACTGGTTCCAAATAGGAAAAGGAGTACATCAAGGCTGTATATTGTCACCCTGCTTATTTAACTTATATGCAGAGTACATCATGAGAAATGCTGGACTGGAAGAGGCACAAGCTGGAATCAAGATTATGGGAGAAATATCAATAACGTCAGATATGCAGATGATACCACCCTTATGGCAGAAAGTGAAGAGGAACTAAAAAGCCTCTTGATGAAAGTGAAAGTGCAGAGTGAAAAAGTTGGCCTAAAGCTCAACATTCAGAAAACGAAGATCATGGCATCCAGTCTCATCACTTCATGGGAAATAGATGAGGAAACAGTGGAAACAGTGTCAGACTTTATTTTTTTTGGGCTCCAAAATCACTGCAGATGGTGACTGCAGCCATGAAATTAAAAGACGCTTACTCCTTGGAAGAAAAGTTATGACCAACCTAGATCGTATATTCAAAAGCAGAGACATTACTTTGCCAATTAAGGTCCGTCTAGTCAAGGCTATGGTTTTTCCTGTGGTCATGTATGGATGTGAGAGTTGGACTGTGAAGAAAGCTGATCACTGAAAAATTGATGCTTTTGAACTGTGTGTTGGAGAAGACTCTTGAGAGTCCCTTGGACTGCAAGGAGATCAAACCAGTCCATTCTGAAAGAGATCAGCCCTGGGATTTGTTTGGAAGGATTGATGCTAAAGCTGAAACTCCAGTACTTTGGCCACCTCATGTGAAGAGTTGACTCATTGGAAAAGACTCTGATGCTGGGAGGGATTGGGGGCCAGAGGAGAAGGGGATGACAGAGGATGAGATGGCTGGATGGCATCACTGACTCGATGCACTTGAGTCTGAGTGAACTCTGGGAGTTGGTGATGGACAGGGATGCCTGGCGTGCTGCGATTCATGGGGTCACAAAGAGTCGGACACGACTGAGTGACTGAACTGAACTGAACTGAAGAAGGAAAGTAGGAATGAAAGTGGAGTTGCTCAGTCGTGCCCAACTCTTTGCGACCCCATGGGCTATACAGTCCATGGAATATTTATAAAAGATGAATTAAACTAACAGTGGAACGTGAAGAGGAAGGGGGTAAAGAGAGTTTGGAAAATCCACTGGTTTTATTAACTAACTGGAAACTATATATGATGGAAAGGAAAGAGTCTAATATAACCACTAGATTCTTGGATTAAGTTACTAGTTAGACGGTGATGCTAACCAGGTAGGGTACATAAAAGAGAATCCAATCTTTGGAAAAAATAAGAAATTTATTTAAAAAATATTTAATTTGAGGCAGTTGTGAAAAATTCAGAAGGAGTTGTTCATATTGGAAAATGCAGGTCTGGAGCCAAATGTAGACTTGGAGATCATAACCATATCAATCCATAGAGGTGGTGTAGAATGGGATAAAAATCAAGCTAGAAGCAAGCTGAGTGTGCCCATTTGTTTGGTAATGATATTCTAAAGTCTAAAATGTTTGAAATAGGTATATTGCATTTTGGATATGTCTCTTTTTCTTTAGTATGGAATTACCTATGTTAAGTAGTAAGAAAGTCAATTAAAAAAAAAATCCAAACATATGTATGTTCTTAGTCGCTTGGTTGTGTCCAGCTCTTTGCGACCCTATGGACTGTAGTCTATCAGGTTCCTCTGTCCCTGAGATTTCCCAGGCAAGAATATTGGAGTATGTTTCCATTTCCTTCTCTAGAAGATCTTTCTGACACAGGGATCGAGCTTATGTCTCCTGTGTCTGCTGCATTGCAGGAGGATTCTTTACCCGCTCAGCCATTGGGGAAGGCCACCTAAAGATGAATAATATTGCTTTAAGACATATTTTTAAACTATATATTGAAAAATGAACTCCAAAACAAAAAATTTGTGGATAACAGTTATCATATAACTTTATTTTCTTACTTTGATTAAAAGACGTTAGTGTAATTTGTGAAGTCTTAATATTTTAGAAGTATATAAAAAAATATATATTGTAAAACTATTTCCAAGAACAATACTTCAACTTCTTTTTTACATAATATATTAGAATTTTACATAACCAATGAGCTTACATTGTTGAATAATATAACTGGAAATATTTGCATTTATTTCCTTTATACAGATTCTGTTTCTTTATAGGCTGGCTTAAATAAATGCCATTTAGATTCCATACGACCCAGAAGATAATTTTATCATAGCACTTACATTATTGCATTGAAATGCTCTCTTTACATGTCTGTCACCAAACATCCCCCTCTGACCTTAGCCACCACCGTGGACTATGAGAAATTCTAGAACAGTAGCTTTCAAATCCTTTTGCTTTCAACTGTGGTGAGAAATACATTTTATGAGAGTAATGTATAAAACTGAAATTAAATTTCATGAAATAATATATTTACTATGGGAACTACTCTGATATTTTCCTTTCCATTTCTTTAAAAACATTACTGCAACTCAATACATTCATTTAACAAGTTTCTAATTGGTCTCAAACTGTGGTTTGGAAAAAAAATTATTCCAAGGCATGTCTTCCTGACGCTTGTATCTCTGGTATTTAGCATAGGATCTGGCACTATTGATTGAATGCAAACCCACGGAATTATTTTAGATCGTACTGCTATGTAAATTCTATAATAATGTAGGAAAAATATTGCTTCTGCTGTGCTCAGCATAGGATTTTCTAAATTCACATTTTAGGAGACAGCACATGCCACAAGCCATGAATTGTGTTCAAAATAAAAAGCTGTAAAGCCTTACTGCACTGCATTTTTGTGATTCTGCTAATACCAGTGTGACCTATCCACGTGCATCCAGGGGTAACATACTGACAAATTCTCAATTAACACAAGCATTTCTGAGCTTCTAGCAGGCAGCTCTAGTGTATTAAAAGCTTTATCATTTTCAACATGAAAAGAGCAATAAAAGCTAAATGATTAGAGTATATAAGGGAGCTCAAATTTTTATTTAATATTGCTTAAATGTAGGAAAGGTTGTACATTTAAAATGACTAGCCAGAGATAAAGTAATAAATGAAGAGAAAATTATCTTTTTTAAATATGAATAACAAAATCTTAAAAAATATGATGAAACAGTAAATAAATATTTACTATTAGTCATGTCTGATTTACAAATATTTACAAATATTAAAAGTATTTGTATTTGTAGTGCTTTTATGAACCTGATTACATCTAGATAAATGAATAATACAAGAATCTATTATGAAATTCATAAGACAGACATTTACATTTCTTTACATATTTTCTCACTTTCACAGCTAAATTTCTAAATTTCAACTGCTCCAGTTATGCCTTGTACCATTTATACCATTGAAAATGCTTTTGCTTTAATTACCAATGATCTCATCATTGTCCATTTCACAGGACACTTTAGAACATTATCTTTCTTGCCAAATCTGCTCAGTCTAATACTTTGGTCGGTCTTGAATTTTTCTTCTTCCTTGGCTTCTTTGACGTCATTTTTTTTTTTCTTTCTAGTTTTCCATCTACACTTTATTAGCTGCTCCTCAATTTTCTTTCCGGATTCTTCCCATTCACACCTTCTGTGTTTTTCCTACTCTAGTGTAAATAGTCATCATGGAAAATCTTATCCAGCTTAAAATATTTCTGGAACCCATATTACTAAATCTATGTCATCAGTTCCAACCCCTTTTCTTAAGTGTATACTCATACATCTATCAAACTACCTCTTAAAGGTACTTGATAGAGAAAATTAGACACAACACTGTTGGAAGGCTAAGAGGGGGAATATCAGAAGAAAGTGTTTCTGGTAGTTGGGAAATCCAAAAATGCAGGAATCACAGGGAAATTGTGACGGCAGTACTGAAGCAATTCCTGAGAGCTCTGCCCTCGCTGCAGACGTTGGGTCATCGTGAACGTCCCCTGAAACATCGCGGGATCTATTTCTGTGCATTTAGATGCTGTGTCTCTGTCTGAGGACTTTATGTGGCTGTGGGCATATTGAATGAAGGAGAGGCCATAAGTGCCAGGAATTGAATGCCTCAGGAGCAACCCTCAGCCCCTAAGGGACATCAGCTTCCTTGCCATAAGTGGGAGAACCTTGAAATATGTTCTACATAGTCCGTTAGAGACTTTCCAGCAGGACTGAGCCCTAGTTGGCATAGCTGTAATCCACGTGTCGGTGTTCTTTAATCACCTTTTTTCCCTTTCCTATTTTACTTCTGCACTCTTTTCTGCTTCTGGAGCAACTCCAAAACAGGCTGTTTTCCTTGGAAGTCTTGCTCAGGGTCTGAGACATGTATGTTTTTACACTGCTTCCAGAGGAGAACAATCCTTCTCTTCAGTCTTCCCCATTTTCTCTTTTTTCAAAATGAATTAATTTTACTTTTGGCTGTGTTGTGTCTTGGTCGCTACACAGACTTTTCTTTAGTTGTGGCAAGTGGGGCTACCTACTGTTGCAGTGTGCCGGCTTCTCACTGCGGCGGCTCCTCTGGCTGAAGAGCACAGGCTCTAGGGTGCGTGGGCTTCAGTAGTATTTGGCACTCAGGCTCAGTAGTTACAGGTGGCAGCATCTAGGTCGAGGGCTCAGTGGTTATGGCCCACAGGCTTCGTTGCTCTGTGGCATGTAGGATCTTCCTACACCAGGGGTCAAACCCATGCCCCCTGCATTGGCAGGCAGGTTCATATCCACTGTGCCACCAGGGAAGCCCCACATTCTCTGAAAGTACTTCTCTTTGAAGACTTTAAACCAGAAAATTCCTGCAAAGTTTTCTGAGAAATATGTTTTATTAGATTTTTAGTCCTTGTGGTACTGGAGAATATTGAAGGCAAGTATGATGTTGAACACCTTTTAATCACATGTTCATGATGCTATGAATTTATGTTCAAAATATAATATGCATTATATGCATGTGATACTTGAGCTTATATATTATTCCATTGAATATCCACACACTATCTAGCACAGTCCACATAATTCAAATTTGAACTATACACATTTAGACAATAGCAACTACATCACGCAGCATAATGAAACTATCCCTTGTATATAAAAGTATACTCACTATCTCCCCTAAAACGGAAGACACTACATATTTCTTATAGGTGATAACTTCTCTTCTAGCTTACTCACATTCTCATCAGGATATCTTGCAAACTAAAACTAAACTGAAACACTCCATTTTTAGACATTAATGCTTTAAGTGTTAATCGCTGAGTTGTGTCCGACTCTGTGACCGCATGGACTGTATGTAGCCTGCCAGGCGCCTCTGTCAATGGAATTCTCCAGGCAAGAATACTGTAGTCAGTAGCCATTCCCTTCTCCAGGGGATTTTCCTACCCCAGGGATAAAACCCAAGTCTCTTGCATTGCAGGCAGATTCTTTACCATCTGAGCCACTAGGGGCTTCCCAGGTGGTTCTGGTGGTAAAGAACCCACCTATCTATGAGGAGATGTAAGAGACATGGGTTCAGTCCCTGGGTTGGGAAGATACCCTGGAGAAGGGCATGGCAACCCACTCCAGTATTCTTGCCTGGAGAATCCCATGGACAGAGGAGTCTGGCAGGCTGCAGCCCATAGCGTCACAGAGTCGGACACGACTAAGCACACACACACACACACACACACACACACATTCATCATTGTATTCCCAAAGCCTAGCAAAAGTCTGAGCATTTATTCACTATGTCAGGTTTCAGAGGTTGGTTGAAGTTCATAGATTGGTAAACATTATGAACCTGATTTGGATCATTTGTTTTGATTTTCTGCTGAATCACCAATCAAGATTGCAAAGGATATATACGAATGGGTACAGTTTCTTCAAATTTCCAATTTTTCATGGAGATCAGCACTTAGTTTGATAATCAATATCACACTCAAAGTGTAAGAATACAGGTAAGAAACTGTAGGTGAGGGGCTATGTCAGCCAGGGAAGTGGCCAGACCAGCACTCAGTGGTCTACTACTGCCTTTTAAGGCAAATGCTTGACACATGCCCAAGTTTTATTTCTCTTTGTGTCAGGCTAGGCTATGGCACATCAGGTTTTGTTTTCCTTAAAATTCATACAAGGTATAGTTTGTGTGACTGAATAGATTGCATAGTGGTTTTCTTTTTGGTAGTTTACATAATTAGGCACATGGCACTTTGGAAACAGATAAGGATCTATCATAATTTCAGCACAGTCTGGACTGAAAATATGATATCAGTTGGATTGTTCTGTTGAGCCTTAACACAATTCTTCTTTGCCATTAGATTTTAATGTGGGTATATATATATATTTAATTTTAAATGCTCAGTATCAACTGTTGTTATGGTATACATAAAATTGAGCAAGATATCACATAGTTTAGTTTTCCATCTGGATCAAACTTTATGACACCGTATTTAAAGTAAGATAAAATTGACATCTGTAGTTATCATTTGTATCCCCCACAAAGTGGTCTGCTCTAGAAATGGGAGTTAATATTTGCAGCTGTGCTGTGTATGCTTAGCTGCTCAGTCGTGTCTGACTCTCTTCGACCCCATGTACTGTAGACTGCCAGATTCCTCTGTCAATGGGGATTCTCCAAGCAAGAATACCAGAGTGGGTTGCCATGCCCTCCTCCAGGAATGTTTGCAGCAGTCTGATAAATCTTTTATTTTTAGAATATCCATTGAAGAAGACACCTGAGTACTCAATATGCACAACTTTTTGTAACTGAAGCTCTACAAGGTAAAGAAAACATAGAGAGTATCCTTGCAATCTTGGGGTTAAAGATTTCTCAGGCAAGACACAGAAAGCACAAACCATAAAAAGATAAAATAAGAAATGTAGACTTCATAAAGATTTAAAACTTCTGCTTATTGAAAAGGCACCATCAAGAAAATGAATAAGCATTCATAGATTGGAGAAACTAAATTCAGGACAAATTTTTAAAAACAATTTTTATCAGAATATATAAAGAATCCCTAAATCCCAATAATAATAGTTTTTGTGCTTCAATTTATCCTCCTTCTGAAATTAATTTTTGAGCATCATAAGACACATTTGAAGTTAATTCTTTTTAATATAGATATCCAGTTGTTCCAAAATATTTGTTGAAATGACTTTCCTTTCCCCAATGAATTACTTTGATACCTTTATAAAAATCAATTGACCATGTAACTGTGTGTCTATTTCTGGACTCTCTATTCTAGTCAATTGATCTATTTGTCTACCTTAAGCCAACACCACAATGTCTTGATTACTGTAATTTTTATAATAAGTTTTGAAATCAGGTATTGTGAATCCTCCAACTTTGTTTTTGTATTTCAAGACTATTTTAGCTATTCTGCATCCTTTTCAATCTCATATAAATTTTACAAACAGTTTTGTCAATTTCTACAGAAAGACTGTGTGCTGTGCCTGACTTCCACGTTTTTGTGCAGTGGTTTGGAAAGTGCTTCCAGACCAAAGTCTGAGCAATTGTGGGACTCACCTCATGGATTTTCTCTCTCTCATGGATTACAGGTGTCCTAAAGACATGATAGTATAGTCAACTTAAGGAAATGATGAAAATTCAATATGCTAGAATAATTAAACATAAAATATAATTGTATATCAAGTTATTAGATAATACAGAACTTCCTATGGGCTATAAAATTGCTAATTTGAGATTCTAATGATCATTTTATTGTTCACCTAGTTTTGATAGTCAAATATAGAATTTACTCAAACATCAATGTTAAAACATTAACTCTTTTCTTCCCTGCCCTAACTCCTATGCAGTGCTTGCTTGCATGCTGAGTTACTTCAGTTGTGTTCGACTCTTCGTGACCCTGTGGACTTTAGCCCACCAGACTTCTCTGTCCACGGGATTTTCCAGGCAAGAATACTGGAGTGGGTTGCCATGTCCTTTTCCAGGGGATCTTCCAGACTGAGAGATCTAACCTGCCTCTCTTATGTTTGCTGCATTGGCAGGGAGTTCTTTACCACGTGCCAACTAGGAAGTCCTGCTGCTGCTGCTGCTAAGTCGCTTCAGTCATGTCCAACTCTATGCGACCCCATAGATGGCAGCCCACCGGGCTCCCCTATCCCTGGGATTCTCCGGGCAAGAACACTGGAGTGGGTTGCCATTCCCTTCTCCAATGCATGAAAGTGAAAAGTGAAAGTGAAGTTGCTCAGTCGTGTCCGACTCTTAGCGACCCCATGGACTGCAGCCCACCAGGCTCCTCCGTCCATGGGATTTTCCAGGCAAGAGTACTGGAGTGGGGTGCCATTGCCTTCTCTGAGGAAGTCCTATAGAGTATTAAAAATTTTGAAAATTTCTTTTTACATGACTTGCTTATACAAATTTGTATTCCTTTGCATCCACAAGTTTCTGTGAGGCAATGAAAATGGGAGAAAGAGGAAGAATGGGTTGAGAAGACAATTTGAAGGTAAAATGAATAGCATATGTGACCAGTTTAATGTTGAAAGAAACAATGAGAAAGAGAGAGAAAAGACTGCATTCAAATTTTAATTAATTAATTCATTTATTAATAAACACTGATTAAATTCTTAGTATGTCTCATTTAGCATGCCCAAGTTCTGGTAATAAAAGATGACAAAGACAAGATTTCTTTCTCTAGGAAGATCAGGCTATTAGATGAGGTAAAAACACATCCAATGAACTACAGCACAATGTAATACATTATGTTTTAATATTCTACTACTGATATATTTAATGTACTGAGGGAAGAGAGATGAATGAAAAACTAATTATACTAGGGTAAGCATCTGTGACTACTGCAGAGAAAAAGCAATGTTTAGCCTTAATATTAAAAACAAAAATGATCATTCCAGGGAAAGATGTGTGGCAAAGAGGATTAAGGCAGAGGAATGGAGTAAACAAAGGGTGCAGTCTCAAAAAAAAAAAAAAAAAACCAGGATGATCTCTGTTTGTTTCCAAGGCAAGCCATTCAATATCACAGTAATCCAATCTATGTCACAACCACTAAGGCTGAAGAAACTAAAGGTGAATGGTTTTAAGATAACTGACAAGACCTTCTAGAACTAACACCAAAAAAGATGTCCTTTTCCTTATAGGGGACTGGAATGCAAAAGTAGGAAGTCAAGAGACACCTGGAATAACAGGCAAATTTGGCCTTGGAGTACAAAATGAAGCAGGACAAAGGCTAACATAGTTTTGCCAAGAGAACACATTGGTCATAGCAAACACCCTCTTCCAACAACACAAGAGATGGTACTACATATGGACATCACCAGATGGTCAATACCAAAATCAGATTGATTATATTCTTTGAAGCCAAAGATGGAGAAGCTCTATACAGTCAGAAAAAACAAGAGTAGGAGCTGATTGTAGCTCAGATCATGAACTCCTTATTGCCAAATACAGACTTAAATTGAAGAAAGTGGGGAAAACCACTGCTGCTGCTACTGGTAAGTCGCTTCAGTCGTGTCCGACTCTGTGCGACCCCAGAGACGGCAGCCCACCAGGCTTCCCCGTCCCTGGAATTCTCCAGGCAAGAACACTGGAGTGGGTTGCCATTTCCTTCTCCAATGCATGAAAGTGAAAAGTGAAAGTGAAGTCGCTCAGTCGTGTCCGACTCTTAGCGACCCCATGGACTGCAGCCCACCAGGCTCCTCCGTCCATGGGATTTTCCAGGCAAGAGTACTGGAGTGGGGTGCCATTGCCTTCTCCAAGGGAAAACCACTAGACCATTCAGGTATGACCTAAGTCAAATGTCTTCAAATTATACAGTGGAGGTGATAAATAGATCCAAGGGATTAGATCTGATAGATAGGACCTGAAGAAATGTGTACAGAGGTTTGTGACATTGTACAGGAGGTGGTGATCAAAACCATCGCCAAGGGAAAAAAAATGCAAAACAACAAAATGGTTGTCTGAGGAGGCATTACAAATAGCCGAGAAAAGAAGAGAAGTGAAAAGGAAGGGAGATAAGGAAAGATATATCCAACTGAATGCACAGTGCCAAAGAATAGCAAGGAGAGATAAGAAAGACTTCCTAATGATCAATGCAAAGAGATAGAGGAAAACAATAAAATGGGAAAGACTAGATATCTCTTCAAGAAAATTAGAGATACCAAGGGAACATTTCATGCAAAGATGGGCACAATAAAGGACAGAAATGGTATGGACCTAACAGAAGCAGAAGATATTAAGAAGAGGTGGCAAAAAGATACACAGAAGAACTATACAGAAAAGAACTTATTGACCCAGATAACCATGATGGTGTGATCACTCACCTAGAGCCAGACATCCTGAAGTGAGAAGTCAAGTGGGCCTTAAGAAACAACACTACGAACAAAGCTAGTGGAGGTGATGGAATTCCAGTTGAGCTATTTCAAATCCTAAAAGATGATGCTGTGAAAGTGCTGCACTCAATAAACCAGCAAATTTGAAAAACTCAGCAGAGGCCACAGGACTGGAAAAGTTCAGTTTTCATTTTAATCCCAAAGAAAGGCAATGCCAAGGAGTATTCAATCTATTGCACAATTGCAGTCATTTCATATGCTAGCAAGATAATGCCGAAAATTCTCCAATTAGGCTTCAACAGTATGTGAACTGAGAACTTTCAAATGTTCAAGCTGGATCAGAGATCCAGAGATCTGATCCAGAGATCAAACTGCGAATATCTGTTGGATCATCAAAAAAGCAAGAGAATTCCAGAAAAACATCTACTTCTGCTTTATTGACTATATCAAAGCTTTTGGCAGTGTTGATCACAACAAACTGTGGAAAACTTTGAGATGGAATATAGATCGTCTTACCTGCCTCCTGAGAAATCTGTATGCAGGTCAAGAAACAACAGTTAGAACCGGACATGGAACAATGGACTGGTTCCAAATAGGAAAAGGAGTATGTCAAGGCTGTATATTGTCACCCTGCTTATTTAACTTATATGCAGAGGACATATGAGAAATGTCAGCTGGATGAATTACAAGCTGGAATCAAGATATCTGGGAGAAATATAAATAGCCTCAGATAAACAGAAGACACCACCCTTATGACAGAAAGTGAAGAGGAACTGAAGAGCTTCTTGATGAAAATGACCCTTATGGCAGAAAGTGAAGAGGAACTAAAAAGCCTCTTGATGAAAGTGAAAGAGGAGAGTGAAAAAGTTGGCTTAAAGCTCAACATTCAGAAAACTAAAATCATAGCATCTGTTCCCATCACTTCATGGGAAATAGATGGGGAAACAGTGTCAGACTTTATCTTTTTGGGTTCCAAAATCACTGCAGATGGTATCTGCAGCCATGAAATTAAAAGACGCTTACTCCTTGGAAGAAAAGTTATGACCAACCTAGACGGCATATTCAAAAGCAGAGACATTACTTTGCCAACAAAGGTCCATCTAGTCAAGGCTGTGGTTTTTCCAGTGGTCATGTATGGATGCGAGAGTTGGACTGTGAAGAAAGCTAAGCACTGAAGAATTGATGCTTTTGAACTGTGGTGTTGGAAAAGACTCTTGAGAGTCCCTTGGACTGCAAGGAGATCCAACCAGTCCATTCTAAAGGAGATCAGCCCTGGGTGTTCTTTGAAGGAATGATGCTAAAGCTGAAACTCCAGTACTTTGGCCACCTCATGTGAAGAGTTGACTCATTGGAAAAGACTCTGATGCTGGGAGCGATTGGGGGCCAGAGGAGAAGGGGATGACAGAGGATGAGATGGCTGGATGACATCACTGACTCGATGGGCGTGAGTTTGAGTGAACTCCGGGAATTGGTGATGGACAGGGAGTCCTGGTGTGCTGCAATTCATGGGGTCACAAAGAATCGGACACGGCTGAGTGACTGAACTGAACTGATGAAAGTGAAAGAGGAGAGTGAAAACGTTGGCTTAAAATTCAACATTCAGAAAACTAAGATCTTGGCATCCAGAATCATCACTTCATGGCAAATAGATGGGGAAATGATGGGAACAGTGACAGACATTATATTTTTGGGGTCCAAAATCACTGCAGATGGTGACTGCAGCCATGAAATTAAAAGATGTTGAAAGAAAGCATCTTGGAAGAAGATTCCAAGCTTCTCCTTGGAAGAAAAGCTATCATCACCAACCTAGACAGCATATTAAAAAGCAGAGACATTACTTTGCCAACAAATGTCCTTCTAGTCAAAGCTATGGTTTTTCCAGTAGTCATGAATGGATGTGAGTTGGACCATCAAGAAAGCTGAGCGCTGAAGCACTGATGCTTTTGAACTGTGGTGTTGGAGAAGACTCTTGAGAGTCCTTTGGACTGCAAGGAGATCCAAGCAGTCCATCCTAAAGGAAATCAATCTTGAATATTCACTGAAAGGACTGATGTTGAAACAGTGGAAACAGTGGCTGACTTTATTTTTCTGGGCTCCAAAATCACTGCAGATGGTGACTGCAGCCATGAAATTAAAAGACGTTACTGCTTGGAAGGAAAGTTATGACCAACCTAGACAGCATATTCAAAAGCAGAGATATTACTTTGCCAACAAAGGCCCGTCTAGTCAAAGCTATGGTTTTTTCAGTGGTCAGGTATGGATGTGAGAGTTGGACTATAAAGAAAGCTGAGCATGGAAGAATTGATGCCTTTGATCTGTGGTGTTGGAGAAGATTCTTGAGAGTCCCTTGGACTGCAAGGAGATCCAACCAGTCCATCCTAAAGGAGATCAGTCCTGGGTGTTCATTGGAAGGACTGATGTTGAAGCTGAAACTCCAATACTTTGGCCACCTGATGCGAAGAGCTGACTCACTTGAAAAGACCCTGATGCTGGGAAAGATTGAGAGAAGGAGGAGAAGGGGACGACAGAGGATGAGATGGTTGGATGGCATCACTGACTCAATGGACATGAGTTTGAGTAAACTCTGGGAGTTGGTGATAGACGGGGAGGCCTCGTGTGCTGCAGGTCATGGGGTTGCAAATAGTTGGATATAACTGAGTAACTGAACTGAACTGAAAATAGATCCTATGTTATGGAGGTTAATTGTTATGTTCAAATCTGACTGAATGATTGAGGTCATGGCATCCTGCAATAAAAGTATTAACAGGCTTTTACCCACTTTGAAATGTGCATTGTACAGATGCTTTCAGGCATAATTGTGATCATGTTGGGATCTTATTCTGAATTGGTAATGTGATGCAATTATTTTAAGTCAGCAGCATTTAACTGATCTAAGGGTTATTTCTATGTTTGATATTTAGATGATACGGATAAATACCTCTTGTTCAGAATAATATTTTAACACAGATTTCACATAACAGAGTCTTCTATGATGACAAATTCTGCTCTTAGTTATTTTCCACAAGAGACCAAAATTATGCTGTTTCCACCAGTGAAATTATTTTACGTTTTTGGTAAAAGTTAGTTTGCTTTATTCAATGTAGTGGAAAAATCAACTTTATTGATATGTTGTAAAAATACCTCAACTGTCTAGTGTTTTCACAAGAGATATTATCAAATAAAACAGTGAAGTCAGTGAAGTCTATTTGGGGCAATGAGGTTTAGAAAATATCTATACATCTTTTTCAGTAAACATAATGTGATCATGATAATCACATGGTTTATCAAGGAGAGATTTTTATGATGTTGTGAAAAGAGACTGGATTAAGACAGAAAAACATGAAACCCAGTCCTAAGCCCATTGTTTGTTAGTGTGATCTTGAGTAAACCACCTCATATCTTCTTAATTAATTTTTGTCTGTGCTGGGACTTCGTTGCTGTGCATTGGCTTTCTCTAGCTGCAATAAGTAGGGGCTACTCTCTAGTTGTGGTGCATGGGCTTCTCATTGTGGTGGCTTTCTTTGTTGCAGAGCATGGGCTCTAGGGTGTGCGGGCTTCTGTAGTTGTGGTGCATGGGGTTAGTTGTCCTGAGGCATGTGAAATTCTCACGAAGCAGGGATCAAATCCATGTTTCCTGCCTTGGCAGTTGGATTCTCAACCACTGGACCACCAGAGAAGTCCTCATCTCATATCTTTATTTTCAGTTTTACCATGTGTACCTTGGGGTTAGTAAAATCTACTTTATAATCTTGTTGTGAGGATTAAATAAGCTAATGCATGAAATAATTCTAATATAGGTCTAGAAATATTCTGCATGCATGCTCAGTCATGACTGACTCTTTGCGACCCCATGGACTATAACCCACTAGGCTCCTCTGTCCATGGAATTTTTCACGCAAGGATGCTGGAGTGGGTTGATGGTTCCTACTCCAGGGGATCTTCCTGATCCAGGGATTGAAACCATATCTTTTGCTTCTCTTGCACTGGCAGGTGAATTCTTTATCACTGTGCCACCCGAGTAACCCTGAGAAACATTTGGTACTCAATAAATATTCATCTCTATTTCTAAATTAAAAAAAAATTTTTTTTTTGCCTCCTAGTTGCCAAGTACATTGTGTGTGTGTGTGTGTGTGTGTGTGTGTGTGTGTGTGTGTGGTGTTAGTCACTCAGTCATGTCTGACTCTTTGCAACCCCATGGAATGTAGCCCACCAGACTCCTCTATCCATGAAATTCTCCAGGCAAGAATACTGGAATGGATTTCCATTCCCTTCTCCAGGGGATCTTCTTGACCCAGGGATCGAACCCAGCTCTCCTGCATTGCAGGCATATTCTTTACTGTCTGAGGCACCAGGGAAGCTCCTTCAAAGTATATTAGGTAAGGGTAAGTCTAAGAAGATATGTTACAACAGGAGAAAAATTTTGGGTAATTGTGTAGCAAAATAAGCTATGCAATTTTGCTGATGGAAGTAATTTGCTTAAGACTAAGGAGAATCTTTTTACCAAAGTTTATTGTGGGAAACTTTTGACCAATTTATTACAAGAATTTCTTATTTTAAGGAAATCCATTATATAAAATACTGAATTTAACATAGAGACCAGATGATAGACAGCATCAGCAACATAAACCTCAATGCCCTTATATGGGACGTGAAATTTGTAATTCTCTTTAGCTGTCAACATTCTTTGTTGTCTTGATGGCCAGCTTCCCTCTTTTACATTACTGATTGACTCCTATATTATTTGTTTGCTGTCCATGATTTCAAACATTGAAATAAAGACTTGTTATTAGGCAAGACAGTTTCCCTTTCCTAAATTGTGAGTTGGATGTGGAGACTGATGACTAGAGAGGTTGCAACAGTAATGCCAACTCAGATGCTTGTGTTTACCTACTGTTTTCAAAAGTCAAAGAAATAGCAACAACAAAAAACAATACCTGATTGTATCAAACAGAAAAAAGGAAACAAATTAACTTTGACCTTAAATAAATAAAAACAATCAGTTCTGTCTTTTTAGCTTCAGAATGGTAGCATACTTAAAGCCCTTCCACAAATAGCACTATTTCCAGCAAATTTTGTAATATATCTATAAGCTTATAAATCAGAAATCTTAGTAATCTTAAAAACCAAAAATTCCTATTCCTGGCACTCTGAAGACCTCTGTTGAATTTTTACTTTTAGCTTTGGATATTGTGCCTTTCTCAATGACAGGGCTAGCTTTTCTTAAAAATATTTTATTTCTCTTCAATGTGTGCTCCAAATGCTTTGATTTCTTATTGCAATTGCTGTTACCCAGCTGTTTTTGAACTGTAGTGTTAGAAAAGACTCTTGAGAATACCTTGGACAGTAAGGAGATCAAACCAGTCCACCCTAAAGGAAATCAGTCCTGAATATTCATTGGAAGGACTGATGCTGAAGCTGAAGTTCCAATACTTTGGCCACCTGATGTGAGGAACTGACTCCTTCGAAAAGACCCTGTGCTAGGCAAGATTGAAGGAAGGAGAAGGGGATGACAGAGGATGAGATGGTTGCATGGCAGCACTGACTCGATGGACATGAGTTTGAGCAAGCTCTGGGAACTAATGATGGACAGGGAAGCCTGGCGTGCTGCAGTCCATGGGGGTCGCAAAGAGTCGGACACGTTTGAGCGACTGAACTGAACAAAAAGTAAATGTTATCATAATATATGCCTCAGCATGAACCTAAAATTCAGGTTTTATTTGTTTTGCAAAATTGGCTTATGTTACCTTACATTCTGATCATTGGATTTACAGTTAATATTTACCCAAGATTAAACATATCATAATTGGATGATGTTCCAATAAAATACTGCTTCCTCATAATTCAGTTGGTAAAGAATCTGCCTGTGATGCAGGAGACCCCCGGTTCGATTCCTGGGTCGGGAAGATCCGCTAGAGAAGGGATAGGGTACCCACTCCACAGTATTCTTGGGATTCCCTTGTAACTCAGCTGGTAAAGAATCTGCCTGCAATGTGGGAGATCTAAGTTCAATCCCTGGGTTGGGAAGATCCCCTGGAGAAGGGAAAGACTACCTACTCCAGTATTCTGGCCTGGAGAATTTCATGGACTAAGTCCATGGGGTTGCAAAGAGTCGGACACGACTGAGCAACTTTCATTTCGCCTTCATTTCACTTCCAATAAAGTACTATTAGGCATTACATTTAGTTTCCTAGTGCTCACTGGCATTTAGTTTCATGCTGATTTTACTATAAGTGGTGTTTTTTGGGGTCTTTTTTTAAAAATCTTCTTTTGCCTTCAAATAAGTAAGGGGAATCTAGTTGCTTCAGTAATCTAAAGGGGATTAGATTCCACTAACTTAAAAACCGGAGAAGGCAATGCACCCCACTCCAGTACTCTTGCCTGGAAAATCCCATGGACGGAGGAGCCTGGTAGGATGCAGTCCATGGGGTCGCGAAGAGTCGGACACGACTGAGCGACTTCACTTTCACTTTTCACTTTCATGCATTGGAGAAGGAAATGGCAACCCACTCCAGTGTTCTTGCCTGGAGAATCCCAGGGACGGGGAGCCTGGTGGGCTGCCGTCTGTGGGGTCTCACAGAGTCAGACACGACTGAAGTGACTTAGCAGCAGCAACTTAAAAACAACTTTATGATTTGGGATCAAATAGGTAGGATAAAGTTTAAAAGCAGTGATATATATCTAAACATCAGAATTATGAAAACAGCAGGTACCAGAGCAGTTCTAAAGATTTGTATATGTTGACACGTTTCGGGTCCTGGGAGAAAATGTGACTGTCAGCAATCTCATTTTGTTACTTTTGTAAAAGATCTGTAGATTTTTTTTCTGTGTGACTCAAGAATCACACTATAAATTTTTCTTAGCTCCAAACATCACCCTGGCATCATGCAACCTACTCTGACTATATGATTTCCTTTATTCTTCTTTTATGTAATTTTTCCCAAGATATTTCAGCTTTCTTATCTCATTCAGTTCAGTTCAGTTACTCAATCTTGTCTGACTCTTTGTGACCCCATGGACTGCAGCACGCCAGGCCTCCCTGTCCATCACCAACTCCTGGAGTTTACCCAATCTCATGTCCATCAGGTTGGTAATGCCATCCAACCGTCTTATCCTCTTTTGTCTCCTTCTCCTCCTGCCTTCAATCTTCCCAGCATCAGGGTCTTTTCAGATGAGTCAGTTCTTCACATCAGGTGGCCAGAGTATTGGAGTTTCAGCTTCAACATCAGTCCTTCCAATGAATATTCAAGATTGATTTCCTTTAGGATGGACTGGTTGGATCTCCTTACTGTCCAAGGGACTCTCAAGAGTCTTCTCCAACACCACAGTTCAAAAGCATCAATTCTTCGGTGCTCAGCTTTCTTTATAGTCCAACTCTCATATCCATACATGACTACTGGTAAACCATAGCTTTAACCAGATGGACCTTTTTTGGCAAAGTAATGTTTCTGCTTTTTAATGAGCTGTCTAGGTTGGTCATAGCTTTTCTTCCAAGGAGTAAGCATCTTTTAATTTTATGGCTGCAGTCACCATCTGCAGTGATTTTGGAACCCCCCAAAATAAAGTCTGTCACTGTTTCCCTGTCTTCTTGCCATGAAGTGATGGGACCGGATGCCATGATCTTAGTTTTCTGAATGTTGAGCTTTAAGCCAACTTTTTCACTCTCCTCTTTCACTTTCATCAAGAGGCTCTTTAGTTCCTCTTCACTTTCTGCCGTAAAGGTGGTGTCATCTGCATATTTGAGGTTATTGATATTTCTCCCAGCAATCTTGATTCCAGCTTGTGTTTCACCTAATCCAGCATTTCTCATGATGTACTCTGCATATAATTTAAATAAGCAGGGTGACAATATACAGCCTTGACGTATTCCTTTCCCAATTTGGAACAAGTCTGTTGTTCCATGTCTGGTTCTAACTGTTGCTTCTTGACCTGCATACAAATTTCTCAGGAGACAGGTCAGATGGTCTGGTATTCCCTTCTCTTTCAGAATTTTCCAGTTTGTTGTGAAGCACACAGTCAAAGGCTCTGGCATAGTCAATAAAGCAGAAATAGACATTTTCCTGGAACTCTCTTGCTTTTTTGATGATTCAATGGATCTTGGCAATTTGATCTCTGGTTCCTCTGCCTTTTCTAAATCCAGCTTGAACATTTGGAAGTTTATGGTTCACATACTGTTGAAGCCTGGCTTGGAGAATTTTGAACATTACTTTGCTAGTGTGTGAGATGAGTGCAATAGTGTGGTAGCATGAGCACTCTTTGGCATTGCCTTTCTTTGGGATTGGATTGAACGCTGACCTTTTCCAATCCTGTGGCCACTGCTGACTTTTTCAAATTTGCTAGTTTATTGAGTGCAGCACTTTCACAGCATCATCTTTTAGGATTTAAAGTAGCTCAACTGGAATTCCATCATCTCCACTAGCTTTGTTCATAGTGATGCTTCCTAAGGCCCATTTGACTTTGCACTTCAGGATGTCTGGCTCTAGGTGAGTGCCACACTATCATGATTATCTGGGTTATGAAGATCTTTTTTTGTACAGTTCTTCTGTGTATTCTTGCCACCTCTTCTTAATATCTTCTGCTTCTGTTAGGTCCATACCATTTCTGTCCTTTATTGTGCCCATCTTTGCGTGAAATGTTCCCTTGGTATCTCTCATTTTCTTGGAGATCTGTAGTCATTCCCATTGTATTGTTTTCCTCTATTTCTTTGCATTGATCACTGAGGAAGGCTTTCTTATCTCTCCTTACTATTCTTTGGAACTCTGAGTTCAATTGGGTATATCTTTCCTTTTCTCCTTTGCCTTTTGCTTCTCTTCTTTTCTCAGCTATTTGTAAGGCTTCCTCAGACAACCGTTTTGCCTTTTTGCATTTCTTTTTTCTTGGGAATGGTCTTGATCACTGCCTCCTGTATAGTGTCCATAGTTCTTCAGGCACTCTGTCTATCAGATCTAATCCCTTGAATCTATTTGTCACTTCCACTGAATAATTGTAAGGGATTTGATTTAAGTCATACCTGAATGGTCTAGTGGTTTTCCTTACTTTCTTCAATTTAAGTCTGAATTTGGCAATAATTATCTCATTAGGTAGTAATAACATTTGTATACAAACCTGAAATAATTTTTTTCCTTCACTGACTCAAAACCTATGTGTTAAATATTCCTCTATTTTCTGAATCTGGCACTGGGGATACAAAATGTAATAAAATATGGTCCACAGATGATTAAATATACTAGATGAGAAGTTCTGATAATGATGAGTCAAGTGATATGGAGTTGTAGCTAGACAATATTCATATTATCTAGGGCCTTAGTTCTTAACTTTAGGTGCATGTTAGAATCGTCTGGAGAGGTGCAAAAAATTCCTATGCCCAGATGGCTGCCCAGGTCAATTAAGTCAGAATTTCTGAGGGTGGCTTCCAGGCCTCAGTTTTATCTTGAAGCTTTCTAAGAGATTCTAATGTGAAGCCAACTTTGAAAATCACAGGTCTAGATATTTACAGGTGGAGTCCCAGAAGAGTTGAGACTTGAGTCGACAGTTTACTTAGATATGTGAAGAAATGTGGATGTCATAATAGGAGGAAAGTGCATTTTGAAGAGGCAAAGGATTATGAAAGTAGCATGAAGTTTTAGGCAATTCACAGGTTATTCAGTACAGCAGAAGGAAAGATAGAGAATGAAATGCCCTAAAATTTGAGGAAGAGGTAGGTAGAAAACTAATTATAAAGAACTTTGACCTACTTATTTCCAACAGAAATGATCATCACAGTGATAACGTGGCAAAAGATAAGAGGAGTGAGCTTAGAATGAAGTAGAAGAATAAAGATGCAAGACTAGGAGTGGATGGCTATGAGGAAGAAAGGAATGCGCCAGGATGGAAAGGAGCCAGTAAGTCCAATGGTCACAGGCAGAGGGGCTGGTAGAATCATGAGGAAAGAAGTTTTGATTAATATATGAAAGTTTTGGTATTCAGTGTTGGTGTCAGACTTAGCTAATGTTTCTACACAATTGTTACCTCCAGTGGACTTTTGGATCATGGGGGACAGTGCCTGGGAGATGAGGTAGATGGAACTAGATAAGGTGGTCCATGTTCTCTGTTATCTGGCTAAAGGTATTAGGATTCAGTTATTTCAGGCATGGAGAATCAGAGACCTAGGCTGAGGAGCAGATTGTGAGGTTGGTATTTAATGTTTACTCTAATATCCTGGGGTTGAAAACTTCTGGCTGTACCAGCAAATTTAGGATCTTTGGACATCTGTAATCACATACCCTACCTTACCACTTGTTACTATGTACCCACCCTCTCTGCTTCTATCAGGGACAACACTTCCACATGCATACTGGGTCACACCTTGTGAAAATAGTTTGGTTCTGCAATTATTCCCTTTTCTTATTTATTAACAGTTTTCTTTTTCTGTTGGGCCATTGCCAACAAGATACCAGCATGTTTGCTGTCTTTAAAAAAAAAATCCCTGACTTTACATTTCCTCTGTATAACACTCTTATGTTTCTTATTCTTATTATCTTAACCTATTTATTATCTCTGTTTTTCTTAACCCTTTCAGAAGGGTTACCTCTCTTCACTCTATGTCCTTTACCTCAATTTTCTTCTGAACACACTCCAACAGGATTTTCACTTTCTCTATGCCTCTAAAATCACTCTTGTTAAGGTCATTAATGGCTTTCAAATTGCCAAAATCAATGGCAATTTGAATTTAATTTAACTGAAGTTAATTTCAGTTCTAATCTTACCTGACTTTATTTGCATCATTTGGTAGCAGTTAGTCCTAATACCCTGAACACTGTCTTCCTTTGAATTAGGATACTATTCCCTTTTGGTTTTACCCATATCTCAGTGGTCGCATGTTCTCAGTCTCCCTTGCGTTTATTTCCTATTCTTAACTTTTCTATTGCTCTTTCTTCCTTCCCTAGCTGCATCCATTCCCCAGTTCATCTGGTCCAGTGGCATGGCTTTGATTTCTATCAATATGTTGACTCATATTTATATATCCAGCCTCTCCTATGAGTTCTAGGCTCATTGGTCAAAGTGGCATTTTTAAAATTGCTACTTGGAGTTCAAGTAGATATCTTATGCCTCAAACAGAAATCCTTTATTAAGTCTTATTTCTTCCCTAGTGTTCTCCTACCTTAATAGTTGAATCACAATTCTTAAAATAATTGATAAACGTATATGGTTTACAGGCTTCCCAGGTGGCACTGGTGATAAGGAACCCACCTGCCAATGCAGGAGACATAAGAGATGTGGATTTGATCCCTGGGTTGGGAAGATCCCCTGGAGGAGGGCAATGCAACCCACGCCAGTATTCTTGCTTGGGGAATCCCCAAGGACAGAGGAGCCTGGTGAGTTACAGTACATATGTTGCAAACAGTTGGACATGGCTGAAGGGACATAGTAATACACACATGCGTGATTTGCTCTTGGCTAGTTCTTTGACCTGTGCTGTTTGCTACTCTTACTCTTGACTCACTGTACTGGCCATACTGATCTTCTTGCTGTTTTTAAGCATGCCAGGCACACTCCCACCTCAGGGCCTTTGCTCCTGCTTTCCATTCCCTGGAGTATGTTTTACTCCAGATACTCGTGAGGCTTACTCTCTTCATTCCTGTCTTTGCTCAAATATCTCTTCAGCAAAGCTTTTCTTGTTCACTCTAAAAGAGAAAGCTTTCCTTTATAACTCTCTATTCAGTTCTTATTTTTCTCTGAAGAAGTTATCACTGTCTTCTGACATCCTGTTACTTGTTTATTTACTGTTTGCCTGTCTTTCATACTAAACAGAAAGCTCTAAGAGGGCAGGGATTTTTGTCTGTATTGTTTCCAGCTTTATTTTTAATTTTTTTGTTTCCAGCTTTATTTTTAGTATCTAGAATAACACAAAGTAAGGAGCTCAGTAAATATTTGTTAACTGATTGATCCAATGAATGAACTACCTGTTAATAAAAGTGGATTCTCCTTAGATAAGAATTAATCATCTTGTGTCAGAATAATCTGACATAGTTTCCTATTGCTAGAAAAAATTTAAATTATTATATGAAAAAGTCATTATTTTTAGGCTTGTAACTAGACTTATCTTGATATGTCCTTTTAAGTTAATTTCTAAGCAATGTAGCAAATTGCTCTTAGTCTTATCCTAACGATTAATCTGGTGTGTGTGTGTGTGTGTGTGTGTGTGTTAGTCGCTCAGTTGTGTTCAACTTTTTGTGACCCCATGGACTGTAGCCCGCCAGGCTAATCTGGTATTTGAAGTAAAATAGGAAACATTAATTTTCCTTTGTTTTCTCAGAGTCTGACTTTGCGGTATATTAACAGTCTTTCTCCTCCCACTTCTTTTTTTAACTACCCCTTCAGCATAATAACCTTCCTTTGTGGCTAAACTGGTAAAGAATCCGCCTGCAATGCAGGAGACCTGGGTTCAATCCCTGCGTTGGAAAGATCCCTTGGTGAAGGGAAAGGCTACACACACCAGTATTCTGGCCTGGAGAATTCCATGGACTTCACAGTTCATGGGGTCGCAAAGAGTTGGACATGACTGAGCGACTTTCACTTTCACTTTCACCATTATAATGATACATAAAATATGAAGAAAAGGATGGGAGCAATTAGACTCCAGTGATACATTCTATATTCTACATCAATGGATGGGCTTTAAGTGGAACACAAGATGAGCTGCTTTCCTTCAAAACTGACTAATACATTGAATTAATCTGATAAAAATGACTTGGCACTCACTGTAAAGGTTAGCTGACAAAGCAGATGGTTGAAATGATTTTTATTTTTCACATTAAGATGTCATTTTAAAAATTAATGCTGTACATAATAAAATTCTTAGTTCAGTGGCTTATCTTTTTCATGAAAATCTAAAATGCGAGTCATTTATTTCTACAATTGTAAACATAAATCGCCATGGCACATAGCGTGTCACTAATCAGAAATGGCCCTTTGAATAAGTAGTCATGCATCAATTGCCTTTGAGAAATGTGTTATTTCTGTGTTTTTCCTGATAAAGAGAAAAGGTGACAAGAAGAACTAAAAGCATGAAGCTAGTAAGAATTAGAAAATAGTAAAAATACTTACAACAGAAAAATGATGACTTATGTTTACATTTCTAGTTTGTATTTTCAGATTTATAAAGGGTATGGTTTTATTTCCAAATTAAACAGCAGACACTGAGTAATGTAATACAAAATTGATTTCATTCATCAGCTTAACGGGAAGTATTAGAGGTGCCACATTGATATATAGCATTTAATCAAAAGAAAAGCACCCAATTGCTGAATTCGAAGGCTCATATGATAATAAATCCTCAATCCACACTAGAATTTTATGTTCCTAAGCAACAGTAGTCCTCCAGTGACTTCATTATGATCAAGTTAATGTGTGTTTTTTCTCAAGGGTAGTTTGAGACGCAAACCATAACTATTATGCATATTGGAATTATAGGCGAAAATCTCACATGTGATATTATTTTGATATTATAAATAGTTCTATGCATAACAACAAAGTAGATGAGGTTCACAATAAGATCGAGAGCTTGGGGGCTCTTTTGGTATTGTAATTCATGAGCTTTCCAACCTCAGGCTGGGGACATATTTGTAATTTACTTCATTTCTTGTAATTCATTTTAGGCTAGAAAGACTCTCAGGTTGCACTTTCAAGGTTTTACAGGTATAACTGCTTGTGATGTGTTTGTGATTCTGGTGATGACTTTAAATATTAAAACTGCAACTCTCATGATATTTACATAGATTTAAAACTAACAACTACATAGGAAATGGTAGCTTTCTGCTTATAGAAACACGTCCTATAATTTAATAGTTGATATCCATTAAAAAATCCAATCTTAAAACATATTAATGCCTGTGCAAAGCTCTTTATTTTCTACTGATGAAACCCACAAATAGTAAAGTATAATTCAGTTTAAATACTGACAAAGTAAGAAGAGAATTTAGAAACATCAGAATTTCTATATTCTGGTGAGTATTATTTTCTTCAAAGTTGTTCTGTTAACAATTTGCATACTTATTTCCTATTTCCTATTTCCTCTACTATTATTCAAAATATATTAGTCCTAACTAAATAAATTCTCTTTTCTTTTTAAAATTGTGATGTAAAACACATGAAATCTATTTAACTTTTTAAGTGTACAGTACTGTCAGATATAAACATAATATTATACAGCAGATCTCTAGAACTTTTTCATCTTGAATGACTAAAATTTATACCTATTGTTCAGTATATTAGGGTTCACCAGAGAAACAAAACCAATAAAGTATATAACTATATGTATATATAATATATATGTGTAATATGGGCTTCCCAGGTGGCTCAGTGGTAAAGCATCTGCCTGCCAATGCAGGAGATGAAAGAGATGTGGGTTCAGTCCCTGGGTTGGGAAGATCCCCGGTGGAGGAAATGGCAACCCACTCTAGCATTCTTGCCTGGAAAAAATTCCATGGATAGAGGAGCCTGAAGGGTTTTAGTTCCTGTGTTGCAAAGAGTTGGACACGACGGAACATGTCCACATGTGCATGTTCACACACCTGTGCGTGCGTGTACACACACACATGAAATTTACTGTAAAGAATTGGCTTAGGATACTATGGAGGCTGAGAACTCTCAAAATCTGCAGTTGGAAAGCTGGAAACTTGGGAAAGCAGATGTGCAGTCAGAGTCTGAAGGTTTGAACACCCAAATTATTAATATTTTTTTGTTCTGGATTTTGGGTAACCACAAAGGTAGGAAATGTCTTAGACATCCTGGAATGTGAAATCAAGTGGGCCTTAGAAAGCATCACTATGAACAAAGCTAGTGGAGATGATGGCATTCCAGTTGAGCTATTTCAAATCCTGAAAGATGATGCTGTCAAAGTGCTGCACTCAATATTCCAGCAAATTTGGAAAACTCAGCAGTGGCCACAGTACTGGAAAAGGTGAGCTTTCATTCTATCCCAAAGAAAGGCAATGCCAGAGAATGCTCAAACAACCACACAATTGCACTCATCTCACACCCTAGTAAAGTAATGCTCAAAATTCTCCAAGCCAGGCTTCAGCAATACATGAACCATGAACTTCCTGATGTTCAAGCTGGTTTTAAAAAAGGCAGAGGAACCAGAGATCAAATTGCCAACATCTGCTGGATCATGGAAAAAGCAAGAGTTCCAGAAAAACATCTATTTCTGCTTTATTGACTATGCCAAAGACTTTGACTGTGTGGATCACAATAAACTGTGGAAAATTCTTCAAGAGATGGGAATACCAGACCACCTGACCTGCCTCTTGAGAAATCTGTATGCAGGTCAGGAAGCAACAGTTAGAACTGGACATGGAACAACAGGCTGGTTCCAAATAGGAAAAGGAGTATGCCAAGGCTGTATATTGTCACCCTGCTTATTTCACTTCTATGCAGGGTACATCATGAGAAATGCTGGACTGGAAGAAACACAAGCTGGAATCAAGATTGCCGGGAGAAACATCAATAACCTTAAATATGTAGATGACACCACCCTTATGGCAGAAAGTGAAGAGAAACTAAAAAGCCTCTTGATGAAAGTGAAAGAGGAGAGTGAAAAAGTTGGCTTAAAGCTCAACAGTCAGAAAACGAAGATCATGGCATCTGGTCCCATCACTTCATGGGAAATAGATGTGGAAACAGTGTCAGACTTTATTTTTTTGGGCTCCAAAATCACTGCAGATGGTGACTGCAGCCATGAAATTAAAAGACGCTTACTCCTTGGAAGAAAAGTTATGACCAGCCTAGTTAGCATATTCAAAAGCAGAGACATTACTTTGCTGACTAAGGTCCGTCTAGTCAAGGCTATGGTTTTTCCAGTAGTCAGGTATGGATGTGAGAGTTGGACTGTGAAGAAGGCTGAGCACCGAAGAATAGATGCTTTTGAACTGTGGTGTTGGAGAAGACTCTTGAGAGTCCCTTGGACTGCAAGGAGATCCAACCAGTCCATTCTGAAGGAGATCAGCCCTGGGATTTCTTTGGAAGGAATGATACTGAAGCTGAAGCTCCAGTACTTTGGCCACCTCATGCGAAGAGTTGACTCATTGGAAAAGACTTTGATGCTGGAAGGGATTGGGGGCAGGAGGAGAAGGGGACGACATAGGATGAGATGGCTGGATGGCATCACTGACTCGATGGATGTGAATCTAAGTAAACTCTGGGAGTTGGTGATGGACAGGGATGCCTGGCGTCCTGCGATTCATGGGGTCGCAGACAGTCAGACACGACTGAGCGACTGAACTAGACTGAACTGAAAGTAGGAAATGGTTGTACTAAGATTAAGTAATATTTGTCAACAATTCTTGGATAATATTTTCCAGAATCCCAGGGACAGAGGAGCCTGGTGGACTGCCGTCTATGGGGTCTCACAGAGTCGGACACGACTGAAGCAAGTTATCAGCAGCAGCAGCATGTTTCTAGTTATTACTTAATATGACTATACACTACCCGTTGTGTATTAGTTTCTAGACAGAATGGCTAATTTCTAGACTATCATAATAAGAGGGTTAAAAAAAAATCCAATAATAGATAGCTAGGAAAATTATGGAATGAAGTTTAAGTTACATGTATTTCTTTAATCTTCCAACTATCTGTTCAATTCAGTCGCTCAGTTGTGTCCAACTCTGCAATCCCATGGACTGCAGGACGCCAGGCCTCCCTGTCCATCACCAATTCCCAGAGCTTACTCAAACTCATGTCCATTGAATCGGGGATGCCACCCAACCATCTCATGCTCTGTCATCCCCTTCTCCTCCCACCTTCACTCTTTCCCAGCATCAGGGTCTCTTCAAATGAGTCAGTTCTTTGTAACAGGTGGCCAAAGTATTGGAGTTTCAGCTTCAACATCAGTCCTTCCAATGAATATTCAGGACTGATTTCTTTTAGGATGGACTGGTTGGATCTCCTTACTGTCCAAGGGACTCTCAAGAGTCTTCTCCAACACCACAGTTCAAAAGCATCAATTCTTCGGTGCTCAGCTTTCTTTATAGTCCAGCTCTCACATCCATACCTGACTACTGGAAAAACCATAGCTTTGACTAGACGGACTTTTGTCAGCAAAATAATGTTTCTGCTCTCTAAGTTGGTCATAACTTTTCTTCCAAGGAGTAAGCATCTTATTTCATGGCTTCAGTCACCATCTGCAGTGATTTTGGAGCCCTCCCCCAAAATAAAGTCTAACTGTTTCCATCTTTTCCCCATCTATTTCACCCTCATCCACCATAAATTATAATTTTTAATAAGTAAGTATTGTAGTGCTATTTGCCAACCGTTGGTACAGTCAGCATATATGACCCTGAACTTGCCGGTCTGTAAGGGGACAGCACTTGTCACTGTATATCAGGCTTGTCCTGTGAACTGTTCCAGGGTTTCAAGTTCTCACCAAATCTGTCTTTACTTGAACATACTACTTAGCATGGATACTCACTAAATAACAGGAGAAAAATTCTACTTTTTAAATATAAAATGTCAAATGAAATTAAGCAAAATTTAAGAAAGAAAAAAAAAAAATGAAAAAGTGGTACCAGTAATTTCTTCCTGACTCTGGAAATCTTAACATATAGTAATGGCAATCAATACATCTTTATTTGTTAATTGGTAGAAAATAACTTTTATAGTTCAAATTGGGGTAGAATAAGAAACTTAGAGCTATGGGTGAAATCTGAAAAAAAAAAGGGGAGCGGCTAGAATGAAAGTTCAAAAGCATGATCAGTAATTCAAATACTTAAGAAATGCTATACAACTCTGCTACTTTGCACACATGCATATGCACGTGTGAATGAATATATTTGGGGGTGCATAACTTCCTATACTTGTGAGAATGTATTGCTATGTATCAATGTTTCATTAAAAATGTTATTATGTTCACATGAGAGTGGTAAATAATAACATTTTATTATAACTATTAAGAAATCATTTGTTAATACAATTAGGATATGATTCTCAAAGTGTGGATTTTTGGATCACAGTAGCATGACCATATAAATATCATGGAAATTTGAAAAAAAAATATAAAAGAAAGAAATACAGAAAGAAATGTAAAATCTCAGGTTACACCCAAGATCTACTGAATCAGAGCCTTTATTGTATGATTATGTTAACAAGATCATCACATGATTTATATGCATGTTCAAGTTTGACAAGTTGTTCACGTTAGGACATTTAATTTGGCAACAAGGAAGATGTTGGTGATGGTACCTTGGTTGGCTACTTGGGCAAGTAATAGTCTAGGTAAATGATACTGAAGGTCTGAATAGCATAGTGATAGTGTGAAAAGAGGTTGATAAGAGCTACAAATTTTAAAAGTAATTCCCATGTGGGGTCCACTCTGTAATATCCTTTTGTAGTGGATCTAAGGTGAAGCCTAAGTATAAGTATTTTTTAAATCTTTCCCAACGATTGTACAGCTCCCCTTTGCATCCACAGTTGAGAATCATTGCTCTATAGACTGGGAACTTTAAAATAAGAATCAATATAGTGAAAATGAGTATACTACCCAAAGCAGTATATAGATTCAGTGCAATCCCTATCAAGCTACCAATAGTATTTTTCACAGAGCTAGAACATATAATTTCACAATTTGTATGGAAATACAAAAAACCTCAAATAGTCAAAGCAATCTTGAGAAAGTAGAATGGAACTGGAGGAATCAACCTGCCTGACTTCAGGCTATACTACAAAGCCACGGTCATCAAGACAGTGTGGTACTGGCACAAAGACAGAAATATAGATAAATGGAACAAAATAGAAAGCCCAGAGATAAACCCACACACCTATGGACACCTTATCTTTGACAAAGGAGGCAAGAATATACAGTGGATTAAAGACAATCTCTTTAACAAGTGGTGCTGGGAAAACTGGTCAGCCACTTGTAAAAGAATGAAACTAGAACACTTTCTAACACCATACACAAAAATAAATTCAAAATGGATTAAAGATCTAAATGTAAGACCAGAAAAGATAAAACTCCTAGAGGAGAACATAGGCAAAACACTCTGACATACATCACAGCAGGATCTTCTGTGACCCACCTCCCAGAATATTGGAAATAAAAGCAAAAATAAACAAATGGGACCTAATTAAAATTAAAAGCTTCTGCACAACAAAGGAAACTATAAGCAAAGTGAAAAGACAGCCTTCAGAATGGAAGAAAATAATAGCAAATGAAGCAATTGAAAAAGAATTAATCTCAAAAATATACAAGCAACTCCTGCAGCTCAAGTCCAGAAAAATAAATGACCCAATCAAAAAATGGGCCAAAGAACTAAATAGACATTTCTCCAGAGAAGACATTCATGGCTAACAAACACATGAAAAGATGCTCAACATCACTCATTGTCAGAGAAATGCAAATCAAAACCACAATGAGGTACCATTTCATGCCAGTTAGAATAGCTGTGATCCAAAAGTCTACAAGTAATAAATGCTGGAGAGGGTGTGGAGAAAAGGGAACCCTCTTACACTGTTGGTGGGAATGCAAACTAGTACAGCCACTATGGAGAACAGTGTGGCAATTCCTTAAAAAACTTCAAATAGAACTGCTTTATGATCCAGCAATCCCACTGCTGGGCATACACACCGAGGAAACCAGAATTGAAATAGACACGTGTACCCCAATGTTCATCACAACACTGTTTATAATAGCCAGAACATGGATGGAACCTAGATGTCCATCAGCAGATGAATGGATAAGAAAGCTGTGATACATATACACAATGGAGTATTATGCAGCTATTAAAAAGAATACATTTGAATCAGTTCTAATGAGGTGGACTAAACTGGAGCCGATTATACAGAGTGAAGTAAGCCAGAAAGAAAAACACCAATACAGTATACTAACGCATATATATGGAATTTACAAAGATGGTAATGATAACCCTGTATGTGAGACAGCAAAAGAGACACAGATGTCTAGAACAGTCTTTTGGACTCTGTTGGAGAGGGAGAGGGTGGGATGATTTGCGAGAATGGCATTGAAACATGTATAATATCATCAGTTCAGTTCTGTCACTCAGTCGTGTCCGACTCTGCGAACCCATGAATCGCAGCACACCAGACCTCCCTGTCCATCACCAACTCCCGGAGTTCACTCAGAGTTGCGTTCATCAAGTCAGTGATGCCATCCAGCCATCTCATCCTGTGTCGTCCCCTTCTCCTCCTGCCCACAATCCCACCCAGCATCAAAGTCTTCTCCAATGAGTCAACTCTTCGCATGAGGTAGCCAAAGTACTGGAGTTTCAGCTTTAGCATCATTCCTTCCAAAGAAATCCTAGGGTTGATCTCCTTCAGAATGGACTGGTTGGATCTTCTTGCAGTCCAAGGGACAGTCCAGGTTCGGTGCAGGATACTGGATGTTTGGGGCTGGTGCACTGAGATGACCCAGAGGGATTGTACAGGGACAGAGGAGGGAGGGGAGTTCAGGATGGGGAACACGTGTATACCTGTGGTGGATTCATGTTGATGTATGGCAAAACCAATACAATATTGTAAAGTAATTAACCTCCAATTCAAATAAATAAATTCATATTAAAAAATAAAATATAATGAATTGACTTATAAAAAATAAAATAAGCACAGTAACAGTAAATAATGATGTGACATGATGGTAATACAAATGTAAATTAACTTCTTAGTTATACCAGAAAACTCCCTACTTCATTAAAAAACTTTGATTTAGTTTTTACTTAAAAAAATTTTTTTTTAAACAAATAGTACTTATTTATGGATGAGATGGCTGGATGGCATCACTGACTCGATGGATGTGAGTCTGAGTAAACTCCGGGAGTTGGTGATGGACAGGGAGGCCTGGTGTGCTGCGATTCATGGGGTCGCAAAGAATCGGACATGACTGAGTGACTGAACTGAACTGATTCGGATTTTGAATTATCAAATAAAATTTGTCTTTTTTTTCAATTTTCATTGTATGGAATTTTTGCTCATGCTTTCAGCCTGTAATGCCTTAAATTAATTTTCTTAAACATACTGTCTGCCTGAAAAAAAAAAAAAAAACTAAACATATAGAATAAATTGTTTCCTTGAAGAATTCATAAGGTGTGAATATTATATATCTAATTATGAAGATCAGACTTCTCTTAGATATTTCATTAAAAAGTGAGAAGGATATAAGAAAAATACTTAGGAAGCAGATTCATGTAGAGTCAAACAATTTTAATACAAAAGATTTTTCTTCTTCATTTTTATTTTGGATTTATCATAAATTGTCAATGTTTCTCAATATTAATATAAGGGCTCAGTATTATTACCTTTTTAAAATATTTTGCTGCACATTTCTCAAACCCATTAAGATACATCAGCTAGCACTCAGGTTTTCAGTACTAAGAGTTTAAGTTTATAGGTGGCAAATTTAGAATTTTTTGGCTCTTACTTTCACAGGGTACAATTGTTCACAAAGGTTATTAGCAATATCAAGTAGTTTTAAAGCTCCAAAACTTTAACCAATTCACTTTTTCCTCCTCTGGTTCTCAGATAAAATAATGCTTTTTATTTATTCTCTTGCTCAGAGAAGAAAGAAAAGAGCTATTTTTTTTTTTCATTTGAACGCATACTACTTTGTCATACCATTGTGCAGGCAGCTTTATGTACAAACTATCTAATTCTTATAATAAAGTTACCAGGTAGCGTTAAACTCAGATCTGCCTGACTTCCAGCCTATGCACATTTGATTAACTGCTTCGTTCTTATTAAAAGTCCCAGAGCTCTGTTGGCATTTACCAATATTTTTCAGAAAATCCTTTTGCTCTTATAAAACATATTTTTTGCAGTTGCCAACATATTAATAGTATTGTAAAACCTCTTGTTTAAGTTTATACTTTTGTTTATAATCCTCTAGCCTCTGGGCTTCCCTGGTGGCTCAGTGGTAAAGAATCTGCCTGTCAATGTAGAAGACATGGGTTCAATGCCTAGGTTGAGAAGATCCACTCGAAAAGGAAATGGCAACACCTTGGATCCTGTCAAAATAAATCTACTTTAGTACTTTGAATCTTCCCAAATTCTTTTTTTTTTTTAATTAATCAATTAATTTATTTATTTTTAATTTTTACTTTACAATTCTGTATTGGTTTTGGCATAGATTGACATGAATCCACCACAGGTGTACATGCGTTCCCAAACATGAACCCCCCTCCCACCCCCCTCCCCACAACATCTCTCTGGGTCATCCCCGTGCATCAGCCCCAAGCGTGTCATATCCTGCATCAGACATAGACTGGCAATTCGATTCTTACATGATATTATACATGTTTCAATGCCATTCTCCCAAATCATCACACCCTCTCCCTCTGAGTCCAAAAGTCCGCTATACACATCTGTGTCTTTTTTGCTGTCCTGCATACAGGGTCATCATTGCCATCTTCCTAAATTCCATATATATGTGTTAGTATACTGTATTGGTGTTTTTCTTTCTGGCTCACTTCACTCTGTATAATCGGCTCCAGTTTCATCCATCTCATCAGAACTGATTCAAATGTATTGTTTTTAACGGCTGAGTAATACTCCATTGTGTATATGTACCACAGCTTTCTTATCCATTCATCTACTGATGAACATCTAGGTTGTTTCCATGTCCTGGCTATTATAAACAGTGCTGCGATGAACATTGGGGTACATGTGTCTCTTTCAATTCTGGTTTCCTCTGCGTGTATGCCCAACAGTGGGATTGCTGGGTCATAAGGCATTTCTATTTGCAATTTTTAAAGGAATCTCCACACTGTTCTCCATAGTGGCTGTACTAGTTTGCATTCCCACAAACAGTGTAGGAGGGTTCCCTTCTCTCCACACCCTCTCCAGCATTTATTGCTTGCTGAATCTTCCCAAATTCTTTGTTCTCCTGTGTATGTTGTTTGGTATGCCTGGGATGCTATTATTCCTTCTTAATCCCATGGCAAATTTCCACCCTTTATATTAGTCTGGTTCTCCAGAGAAAGAGAGCTAAAGAAAGTATACATATAAAGAGATTTATCATGAGAAATTGGCTCTTGTGATCAAGGAGGCGGAGAAGTCCCCGGACCTGCAGCTGGCAAGCTGAAGACACAGGAGAACTGGTGGTATAGTTCTAGGCTGAGTCTGAAGACTTGACAACCAGAGAAACTAGTGGTGTAAGTTCCAGTTGGGGTCCAAAAATATGAAAGTGTTAGTTGGTCAGTTGTGTCTGACTCTTTGGGATAACATAAACTTTCCTTGGAAGGAAAGTTGTGACCAACCTAGACAGCATATTAAAAAACAGAGATATTACTTTGCCAACAAAGGTCCATCTAGTCAAGTCTACAGTTTTTTTTTCCAGTAGTCAGGTGTGAATGTGAGAGTTGGACTATAAAGAAAGCTGAGTGTTGAAGAATTGATGCTTTTGAACTGTAGTGTTGGAGAAGACTCTTGAGAGTCCCTTGGACTGCAAGGAGATCAAACCAGTTCATTCTAAAAGAAATCAGTCCTGAATATTCATTGGAAGGACTGATGTTGAAGCTGAAACTCCAATACTTTCACCGCCTGATGCGAAGAGCTGACTCATTTGAAAAGACCCTGATGGTGGGAAAGATTGAAGGCGGGAGGAGAAGGGGATGACAGAAGATGAGATAGTTGGATGGCATAACTGACTCAATGGACATGAGTTTGAGTAAACTCCGGGAGTTGGTGATGGACTGGGAGGCCTGGAGTGCTGCAGTTCATGGGGTTGCCAAGAGTCAGACATGACTGAGTGACTGAACTGAATTGAACTGTGGCCTACCAGCCTCCTCCAGTCATGGAATTCTCCAGGCAAGAATACTAGTGTAGGTTGCCGTTCCCTTCTTCAGGGGATCTTCCCCACCCAGTGACTGAACCCAGGTTTCTTACATGGCAGGCAGATTCTGATCCACCAGGGAAGCCCCAAAGGCAGGAGAAAACTGATGTCCCAGTATGAAGAACATCAGGCAGAGAAATAATCCTCTATTTGCCTTTTGTTTTATTCAAGACTTCAGTGGATTGGATGTGGCTCTTCCACACTGGGGAGACAATATAATTTAATTAGTCTGATTCAAATGTCAATCTCATCCAGAAACACTAACAAAAACATAGCTAGAATAATGTTTAAGCAAATATCCAGACTCCTCTGTTTCAGTCAACTTGACACAAAAAGTTAATCATTACAACTTCCTATAACATTTAACTGAAGTATCCTGTGCTTTCAAGCTCTTCCTGAACATTATGTTGCTGTTTAATCGCTTAGTGGTGTTTGACTCTTTGTCACTCCATGGACTGCAGCACACGAAGCTTCCCTGTCCTTTACTATCTCCCAGAGTTTGCTTAAACTCGTGTCCATTGAGCCAATGATGTCATCCAACCATCTCATCCTCTGTTGTCCCCTTCTTGCCTGCCTTCACTCTTTCCCAGCATAAGGGTCTTTTCCAATGAGTTGGCCCTTTGCCTGAGGTGGCCAAAGTATTGGAGTTTCAGCTTCAGCATCACTCCTTCCAATGAATATTCAGTATTGATTTCCTTTAGGATTGACTGGTTTGACTCTTTGCTGCCCAAGGGACTCTCAAGAGTCATCTCCAGTATCACATTCAAAAGCATCAGCTCTTCAGTGCTCAGCCTTCTTAACAGTCCAATTCTCACATCTGTACATGATTACCAGAAAAACCACAGCTTTGACTATACAGACCTCTATCAGCAAAGTAATCTCTCTGCCGTCTAGATTTGTAACAGCTTTTCTTCCAAGGAGCAAGTGTCTTTTAATTTCATGGCTGCAGTCACCATCCACAGTGATTTTGGAGCCCAAGAATATAATGTCTGTTACTGTTTCCATTTTTCCCCCATTTTTGCCATGAAGTGATGGGACAGGATGGCATGATCTTAGTTTTTTGAATGGTGAATTTTAACCTTGCTACTTCACTCTCTGCTTTCACTTTCATCAAGAGGCTGTTTAACTCCTCTTGATGTGCCATAAGGGTGGTATCATCTGCAAATCTGAGGTTACTGATTTTCTCCTGGAAATCTTGATTCCAGTTGGTGATTTACTGAGCCTGGCATTTCACATGATGTACTCTGCATATAAGTTAAATAAGCAGGGTGACAATATACAGCCTTGATGTACTCCTTTCCCAATTTTGAACCAGTCTGTTATTCCGTGTCCAGTTCTAATTGTTGCTTCCTGACCTGCATATAGGTTTCTCAAGAGGCAGGTTAGGTGGTCTTGTATTTCCATCTCTTTAAGAGTTGTCTACAGTTTGTTGTGATCCACACAGTCAAGGGCTTCAGTGTTGTCAATAAGGCAGAAGAATATGCTTTTCTGGAATTTCCTTGTTTTTTCTTAGATCCAATGGACGTTGGCAATTTGGTCTCTGGTTTTTCTGCTCTTTCTAAATCTACCTTGAACATATGGGAGTTCTTAGTTTATTTATTGTTGAAGCCTGGCTTGAAGGATTTTGAGCATTATCTTGCTAGCATGTGAAATGAGTGCAACTGTGAAGTAGTCTGAGCATTCTTTGGCATTGCTCTTCTTTGGTATTGGAATGAAAACTGACCTTTTTTAGTCCTGTGGCCACTGCTGAGTTTTCCAAACTTTCTGGCATATTGAGTGCATCACATTCACAGCATCATCTTTTAGGACTTGAAATAGCTCAGCTGGTATTCCATCACCTCCACTACCTTTGTTCATAGTGATGCTTCCTAAGGCCCACTTGACTTCACGCTCCACGATGTCTGGTTCTAGGTGAGTGATCAGGCCATCATGGTTATCTGGGTCATTCAGATCAGTTTTGTATAGTTCTTCTGTGTATACTTGCCACCTCTTCTTCTGTTAGGTCCATACCATTTCTGTCCTTTATTGTGCCCATCTTTGCATGAAATGTTCCTTTGGTATCTCTAAATTTCTTGAAGAGATCTCTAGGCTTTCCCATTTTGTTTTCCTCTATTTCTTTGCACTGATCCCTTAGGAAGGCTTTCTTATTTCTCCTTGCTATTCTTTGGAACACTTCATTCAAATGGGTATATCTTTCCTTTTCTTCTTTGCCTTTTGCTTCTCTTATTTTCTCAGCTATTTGTAAGGCCTCCTCAGACAACCATTTTACATTTTTGCATTTCTTTTTCTTGGGGATGGTTTTGATCACCGCCTCCTGTACAATGTTATGAACCTCTGTCCATAGTTCTTCAGGCAGTCTGTCCATCAGATATAATCCCTTAAATATATTTGTCACTTCCACTGTATAATCATAAAGGATTTGATTTAGGACATACCTGAATGGTCTAGTGGTTTTCCCTTCTTTTTTCAATTTAAGTCTGAATTTTGTAATAAGGAGTTCATGATCTAAGTCAAGACTATGGTTTTTCCAGTGGTCATGTATGAATGTGAGGGTTGGACTATAAAGAAAGCTGAGTGCTGAAGAATTGATGCTTTTGAACTGTGATGTTGGAGAAGACTCTTGAGAATCCCTTGGACTACAAGGAGATCCAACCAGTCCATCCTAAAGCAGATCAGTCCTGGGTGTTCTTTGGAAGGACTGATGTTGAAGCTGAAACTCCAATACTTTGGCTACCTGATGCGAAGAGCTCACTCATTGGAAAAGACCTTGATGCTGGGAAAGATTGAGGCAGGAGGAGAAGGGGGTGACAGAGGATGAGATGGTTGGATGGCATCACTGACTCGATGGACATGGGTTTGGGTGGACTCTGGGAGTTGGTGATGGATAGGGAGTCCTGGCGTGCTGTGGTTCATGGTGTTGCAAAAAGTCGGACATGACTGAGCGACTGAACTGAACTGATCTAAGCCACAGTCACCTTCTGATCTTGTTTTTTTTGACTGTATAGAGCTTCTCCATTTTCAGCTAAAAAAGAAGCCTGAGCATTAGAGGATTAGTTAATTGCTTTCTATAGCACCTATGGCAGAGATATTTGGCTGTTCAACCAATCTATTTTCTTTTCCTGCTGGGCACATATTCAGACTACATTACTCAAACTCCTTTGTCCTTTGGTGTGGCCATGCAGACTTACAGCTAAATTTCCCCCACATAAGCTGTTGTTTCTTCTGTTATCTTGTTAATTGTTTGCTTATATAGACACTTTATCCTTTTAAAAATCTTTTAATTTTATATTGGAGTGTAGTTGATTTGCAATGTTGTATTAGTTTCAAGTGCATAGTAAAGTGATTCAGTTATACAGATACATGTATGTATTCTTTTTCAAATTATTTCCACATTTAGGTTGTTACATAATGTTGAGTAGAGTTCCCTGTGCCATACAGGGTATGTTGGGGGAGGGATAGTTAGGGAGTGTGGGATTGACATGTATACACTGATATATTTAAAATGGATAACCAGCAAGGAACTATTGTACAAGAGAAGTTTTCTTTAAAAACCATGTGTTGAAATGCCAGAGCCTGTCAGCTGGGTTCCTGAATGAATAAAGGAATACATCTTCCAGTCCTCCATCCTATCTCTGCCCCGCTGTCCTATCAATGGAATAAAATAAAATTTTATTGCATTAAGCCATTATAGAAACAGCAAGGGAATTCCAGAAAAAACATCTTCTTCTACTTCATTGACAACACTAAAGCCTTTGACTGTGTGAATCTCATCAAACTGTGGAAAATTCTTTAAGAGATGGGAATACCAGACCATCTTACCTGCCTCCTGAGAAACTTGTATGTAGGTCAAGAAGCAACAGTTAGAACTGGACATGGAACAACAGACTGGTTCCAAATTGGGAAAGGAGTATGTCAAGGCTGTATATTGTCTCCCTGCTTATTTAACTTATATGCAGAGTACATCATGTGAAATGCTGAGGTGGATGAATCACAGACTGGAATCAAGATTGCTGGGAGAAATATCAATAACCTCATATATGTGGATGACACCACCCTTATGGCAGAAGGTGGTGAGGAATTAAGCCTCTTGATGAAAGTGAAAGAGGAGAGGAAAAATTTGGCTGAAAACTCAACATCAGAAATGAAGATCATGACATCCTGTCTCATCACTTCATGGCAAATACATGGGGAAACAATGGAAGCAGTGACAGTCTTTATTTTCTTGTGCTCCAAAATCAGTGAGGTTGGTGACTTCAGAGAGAAAATTAAAAGATGCTTTCTCCTTGGAAGAAAAGCTATGACCAACCTAGACACCATATTAAAAAGCAAAGACTTTTTTTTTTTCTTTTTTTAAAAATATATATTTATTTATTTTAATTGGAGGCTAATTACTTTACAATATTGTATTGGTTTTCCCATACATCACCATGAATCCACCACAGGTGTACATGTGTTCCCCATCTTGAAACTCTCTCCCACCTCCCTCCCCATCCCATCCCTCTGGGTCATCCCAGTGTACCAGCCCCGAGTATCCTTTATCATGCATTGAACCTGGACAGGCGATTTGTTTCACATATGATATTATACATGTTTTAATGCCATTCTCCCAAATCATCCCACCCTCGTTCTCTCCCACAGAGTCCAAAAGACTGTTCTATACATCTGTGTCTCTTTTGCTGTCTTGCATACAGGGTTATAATTACCATCTTTCTAAATTCCATATATATGCATTAGTATACAATATTGGTGTTTTTCTTTCTGGCTTACTTCACCCTATATAATCGGCTCCAGTTTCATCCACTTCATTAGAAGTGATTCAAATGGATTCTTTTTAATGGCTGCGTAATACTCCATTGTGTATATGTACTGCAGCTTTCTTATCCATTTGTCTGCTGATGGACATTTAGGTTGCTTCCATGTCCTGGCTATTATAAACAGTGCTGTGATGAACATTGGGGTACAAGTGTCTCTTTCAATTCTGGTTTCCTCAGTGTGTATGCCTAGCAATGAGATTGCTGGGTAAAATGGCAGTTCTATTTCCAGTTTTTTTTTAAGGAATCTCCACACTGTTCTCCATAGTGGCTGTACTAGTTTGCATCCCACCAACAGTGAAAGAGGGTTCCCTTTTCTCCACACCCTCTCCAGCATTTATTGCTTGTAAACTTCTGGATAGCAGCCATTCTGACTGGCATAAAATGGTACCTCATTGTGGTTTTGATTTGCATTTCTCTGACAATGAGTGATGTTGAGCATCTTTTCAAGTGTTTGTTAGCCATCTGAATGTCTTCTTTGGAGAAATGTCTGTTTAAATGCTGGAGAGGGTGTGGAGAGAAGGGAACCCTCCTACACTGTTGGTGGGAATGCAAACTAGTACAGCCACTATGGAGAACAGTGTGGAGGTTCCTTAAAAAATTGCAAATAGTTCTTTGGCCCATTTTTTGATTGGGTCATTTATTTTTCTGGAATTGAGCTGCAGGATTTGCTTGTATATTTTTGAGATTAGTTGTTTGTCAATTGCTTCATTTGCTATTATTTTCTTCCATTCTGAAGGCTGTCTTTTCACCTTGCTTATAGTTTCCTTTGTTGTGCAGAAGCTTTTAATTTTGATTAGGTCCCATTTGTTTATTTTTGCTTTTATTTCTAGTATTCTGGGAGGTGGGTCATAGAGGATCCTGTTGGAGGGTGTTTTGCCTATGTTCTCCTCTAGGAGTTTTATAGTTTCCAGTCTTACATTTAGATCTTTAATCCATTTTGAGTTTATTTTTGTGTATGGTGTTAGAAAGTGTTCTAGTTTCATTCTTTTACAAGTGGTTGACCAGTTTTCCCAGCACCACTTGTTAAAGAGATTGTCTTTTCTCCATTGCATATTCTTGCCTCCTTTGTCAAAGATAAGGTGTCCATAGGTGTGTGGATTTATCTCTGGGCTTTCTATTTTCTTCCATTGATCTGTATTTCTGTCTTTGTGCCAGTGCCATCCTGTCTTGATGACTGTAGCTTTGTAGTAGAGCCTGAAGTCAGGCAGGTTGATTCCTCCAGTTCCATTCTTCTTTCTCAAGATTTCTTTGGCTATTCAAGGTTTTTTGTATTTCCATACAAATTGTGAAATTATTTGTTCTAGCTCTGTGAAAAATACCGTTGGTAGCTTGATAGGGTTTGCATGGAATCCATAGATTGCTTTGGGAAGTATACTCATTTTTACTATATTGATTCTTCCCATTCATGAACATGCTATATTTCTCCATGTATTAGTGTCCTCTTTGATTTCTTTCACCAGTGTTTTATAGTTTTCTATATATAGGTCTTTTGTTTCTTTAGGTAGATATATTCTAAGTATTTTATTCTTTTTATTGCAATGGTGAATGGAATTGTTTCCTTAATTTTTCTTTCTGTTTTCTCCATTTTTAGTGTATAGGAAAGCAAGGGATTTCTATGTATTGATTTTTATATCCTGCAATTTTACTATATTCATTGATTAGCTCTGGTAATTTTCTGGTGGCATCTTTGGGGTTTTCTATGTAGAGTATCATGTCATCTGCAAACAGTGAGAGTTTTACTTCTTCTTTTCCAATTTGGATTCCTTTTGTTTCCTTTTCTGCTCTGATTGCTGTGGCCAAAACTTCCAAAAGTATGTTGAATAGTAGTGGTGAAAGTGGGCACCCTTGTCTTGTTGCTGACTTTAGGGGAAATGCTTTCAATTTTTCACCATTGAGGATAATGTTTGCTGTGGGTTTGTCATATATAGCTTTTATTATGTTGAGGTATGTTCCTTCTAGGACTGTAGCCTACCAGTCCCCTCCATCCATGGGATTATCCAGGCAAGAGTACTTGAGTGGGTTGCCATTTCCTTCTCCAGGAGATCTTCGCAACCCAGGGATCTAACCCGGGTCTCCTGCATTGCAGGCAGATGCTTTACCATCTGAGCCACCAGGGAAGACTCACTTTCTGGAGGGTTTTTATCATAAATGGATGTTGAATTTTGTCAAAGTCTTTCTCTGCATCTATCGAGATAATCATATGGCTTTTATTTTTCAATTTTTTAATGTGGTGTATTACATCAATTGATTTGTGAATATTGAAGAATCCTTGCATCCCTGGCATAAAGCCCACTTGGTCATGATGTATGTTTTTTTAATGTGTTGTTGGATTCTGATTGCTAGAATTTTATTAAGGATTTTTGCATCTATGTTCATCAATGATATTAGCCTGTAGTTTTCTTTTTTTGTGGCATCTTTGTCAGGTTTTGTAAAAAGCAGAGACATTACTTTGCCAACAAAGGTCCATCTAGACAAAGCTACGGTTTTCCAGAAGTCATGCATGGATGTGAGAGTTGGACTCTAAAGAAAGCTGAGTGCCAAAGCATTGATGCTTTTGAACTGTGGTGTTGGAGAAGAGTATTAAGAGCCCCTTGGACTGAAAGGAGATCAAACCAGTCAATCCTACAGGTGATCAGTCCTGAATATTTCTTGGAAGGACTGATGCTGAAGCTCCAATACTTTGGCTGCTGATGCAAAGAACTGACTTATTGGAAAAGATGTGATGCTGGGAAAGATTGAAGGCAGGAGGAGAAGGCGACGACAGAGAATGAGATGGTTGGATGGCATCACTGACTCATGGACATGAGTTTGAGTAAGCTCCGAGAGTTGACAATGGACAGGGAAGCCTGGTGTACTGCAGTTCATGGGGTTTCAAATGTTGGACACGACTGAGCAACTGAATTGAACTGAAAGGTCTTCTACCTGGGTCATCTTTGGGAGACCGAAACAAAGACACACATCTAGTACAGCTCACCTCATTTGTGCATGCTCAGTTGATCAGAAGTGTCTGACTCTTTCCAAGCCCACCCTCCAGGATCCTCTGTCCATGTGATTATTTTGGCAAAAATACTGGAGTGGGTTGCCATTTCCTCCTCCAGGAAATATTCCTGAGTCAAAGATCAAACTGGCACCTGCTGTGTCTCCTGCAAGTCTGTGGCAAGTGGAGTCTTTACCACTGTGCAAACTGGATAGCCGTAGCTCATCTGACATTGTTTTATATGATTGGTCTTATGTCTTTGTCTACTACCAGATTCTAAGAGTTTAGATTCTATGTTCTGTGCTTAGTTGCTCAGTCATGTCCAACACTTTGTGACCCCATGGACTATAACCCACCAGGCTCTTCTGTCCATAAGAATTCTCCAGGCAAGAATACTAGAGTGGGTTTCCATGCCTTTCTCCAGGGGATCTTCTCAACCCAGGGACTGAACCCCAGTCACCCACATTGCAGGTGGATACTTTACCATCTGAGCCACCAGGGAAGCCCTTGAGATACTAAGGTGAGTAGAATTTTGAGATGGCTCCCAAGAGTCCTGTCTCCTCACGTACTTGCTCTAAATAATCCCCTCATCTTGAGCGTGGGCAGAACCTGTGAATATGAGGAGGTAGTCACTCCTTTGATTAAATTAAATTATAAGGTGAGATGATAATTACATTTGATTGTAAAGAACTCTGTTTTAGCTGACTGCAGACAGATTCCCCTGCTGAAACTTGAAGAAGCAGGGCACCATGAATTCTACAAATGCAAGGAAATGAATTCCGCTAACAATCAAGTGACTTTGGAAGTAGATCCTATGCCTCAGATGAGACTCCAGACTTCACCAACACCTTGACTATGGCCACGTGAGAATTTGATTACCCAGCTAAACTACAGCCTGACTCCTGACTCAAGGAAACTGTGGGATAATAAATATATGTTGTTTTAAGTTCTTAAGCTTGTGATATTTTGTTACAGCATAGAAAACTATTACAGACATGTATATGTTCTTTTAAAAATTATGTAATATTTCAACATGCCAAAATGTTAGAGAATAATGTAACTAGTATTGTGTATGCAGTATGAAGCTTGAACATAAAATTCATAAAATTATGAATAATGTTGAAATCATCTGTGTAGCCCTTCTTAATTCTGTTTCCATTATTTCCTCTTGAGAACCCACACTGTCCTCAAGATGGTATTCAGCATTTCTGTGCATTTTAGAAAACGTTACTTCACTATATGTATGTCCAAAGATAATATACTATTGTTTCTTTTTACTTGATCAAATAAATAAATTTATATTAAAAAAACAATGATTTTTAATGTTAGTTTTCCTTTTTAATACTGTCTAATTTTACACTGTGGACAAACTAGCAAATATGACAGAAATACTTAACGCTTACTGAACAAGTGTGTACTCCACCACACCTGCCATGCGCTAGCAGTTGGGTCATGCCATGTGACAAATTCTGACCCATGGCCTGTTAGTGAAAGTTGCCTGTGTCATTGCTGGGCTAAAGTACTGAAGAACTTCTGTAGGACATTCAGCTTATCTATCCCCTGTCTTAGCAACCAAGGAAGCTGCCTGTTAAGATGATTGAACCTAGGATGGAAACAGCCTGGATTTCTGAGTCTCCGTATGGATGATTGCTGGTTTGCAACACTTATGAAAATTGCACAGGACTTTTTGTGAGTAAGAAATAAAACTTTACTGTGTAAAGCCAGTATAATTTATTATTATGGCATATGTAGCCTAAACTACTCTGTCTGATACAGAGGCATACAAGTTCATGTATTTTATTCTCATGTTGTGTTCCTTTTTATAGCTTATCCTTATTAAGCCCTTTGTCTTACACTCTGTGTAACACTGCTATTGCTATATCAATTTACTTTCGATTAGTATGTTCCTCTATACTTCTGATCATCCCATTATTTTCAAACCTCTGTTTTATTTATTGCATGTCTCTTCTAAGATAACTGGGTATATTTTAAAATCAGATCTCATAGTTCTTTTTCTTCTGTTAGGTAGTTTAATCCACTTATACTATTGGGATTACTAATAGATTTAGACTTATTTCTATGATTTTATTGTTATCAAGCCATTTAGTTTCAATTTTAATGAAAGAGCCACAGTTAATTATCAATTGGTATTATAGTCAGTAGCTCATTAAATTTGCTAGTCTGTTTTTAAAGAAACATTTTCTGTCTTCAGTGCTGTTTTTACACAAGAGGCTTTTCCCTTTGGACTCACCATTCATCTTGATGAGGTACGTATACTGCTTTTTTTTTTTTTTAAGTGAAGGTCTGTAGATAGAAATCTCCATTAGACTCTTCTATGTCTGAAAATGTCTTTATTTTGTCTGTCACCTCGAATGATAGCTAGGTATAGCATTAAGTTATTTTTCTGTAGCATTTTCTGATACTACTTCACTAACTTCTGGTGTCTATAATTGCAGATGACAGGTTAGCTCTTAATTCAACAACCATTCCCTGTAGGTAATTTGCCTTTTCTTTACAGCTTCTTCCAAGATTCTTCTTTATCAGATGTTCTGAAATTATACTACAATATGTCTAGAATTTAAAAAAATCTAGTATTTGAATTTAACTTTTGCTCTGAGAGTTCTAATTTTTAGTTCTTCAGACTTTTTTATTTTAGCTTTGTTGAGATAAAGTTGACAAATAAAATCGTAAGATATTTAAAGTGTACATGGTGATGACTTGATATATATATACATTGTGAAAGGATTTCCCCCATCAAGTTAATGAAAACATCCATCACCTCATGTATTCGTTTTTTATTTAAAACATTTTTGTTTTGGTGAGAACACAAGTTCTACTCTCTTAGCAAATTTTAATTATATGAATAGTGTTATCAACTATAGCCACTATGTTATACATTAAGAGTTTCTTTTAAAAATTATTTATTTATTATTATCGTTGTTTTTTTCAGCCATGCCTTGGCTTGTGGGATCTTAGTTCCCTGACCAGGGATTGAACCCAGGCTCTTGGCAGTGAAAGCACAGAGTCCTAAGCACTGGACAGTCAGGGAATTTCTGTACATTAAGATTCTCTTGAAACTGAAGGTTTGCTCTGTCTCCTTGATGGTGGAATATGTACATAAATTATTTGGAATAATTCTCTATGGGAGTTTGGTCTCTTCTCCCTCATTTATTTAATTATTCAACCATTTAAATAAATAAATGGACTCAATATTTATTTTAGACTCTGTGTGATAATCCAATTGTTACTTTATTCCATTAGTCAACTTGTTCCCATGCACTGTATTCATTTTTATAAATTGTGAATTGTGGCATGAATCAGATCTTCTTTGCTTTGGTTTCCAGAAAACATAGAGCTACATTTCTGGCCTTGCAAAAATTGTTCAGAAATTGATACATTTTAACATTAATCTGACTTGCTTCTCCATCCTCTGTCTGTAGCCTCATTTCTCTCCTCTCCACTTTCTTCTAATTCATATTATCTTACTGTGTTTTATGAAAGTGTCTTTATAGGCCACTTTACTTTTTTTTTTTTTTTCTGAAAGAAGGCCAGAAGTAGCTACCTGTACTTAGTTACCTTCCTTCTTTGTATCATTATATGCCTATTCCATCCCTTTCCACATAATAAGGGACCACTGCCAATGCTCTCTCTGGAATCCCGGCTCCAAGACCCTACTCCTGGCCCCTGCTGGACCTGGCTTGCTGTGAACTGGCCCTGTAGAGCTGTGCAAGGTGTTGGACATCTCACTGGCCAGGCTTCACATCTGGGTCTCTTGCTGGCAGGACTGGGGGTTGGATGGAACAAGATTTCATCTTCCATGAAACTTGTTGGGATTTCATGGTCTTTTTTGATTTTTGACTTATTGTTTCTCTGTTTCTTAAAAAGATATTTTATTGAGGTATGCTTGACATACAAAAAGTGAACACATATAATGTATACAACTTGATCAGTTTGGAGATAAATATACATCTGTGGAACCATTACCACAATCAAGGTCATAAAATCATACATCCTCCAAAGGTTTCCTCTCAATGCCTTTTATTAAAAAATTATTTTTTCTTTTGTGATAAGAGCACCTAAGATTTACCTTCTTAGAAAAATTTTAAGTATACAAGTATACTAAGTATACTACAATTCAGTAGTGTTAATTATAGATCCTGCTTTGTACAGTAGATTTCTAGACTTTATTCACCCTGCATAACTGAAACTTGGTACCCTTTGACTCAGGGCTTCCTGGGTGGCTCAGCAGTACAGAATCTGCCTGTAGTGTAGGAGACGCAGGAAATGCCAGTTCGATCCTTGGGTGGGGAAGATTCCTCTGGGGGAGGGCATGGCCACTCCAGTATTCTTGCCTGGAGAATCTCATTGACAGAGGAGGCTGGTGGGGTACAGTCCCTGGGGTCACAAAGACTCAGACACGACTGAAGCAATTTAGCAACGCACCTTTGACTCACAATTTCCCATTTCGCCCTCCCCTCAGTCCCTGGTAACCACCTGCTCCTATGTGTGTGGCAATTTTAGATTCTGTATAATGTGAGGATCATTCAGTATTTCTTCCTCTGTCACTGATGTATTTTACTTACTTAGCATATGTCCTCCAAGATCATTTGTTATATAAATAGCAGGATTTCCTTCCTTTTTTATGGTTGGATATATGTATGTATAATGGATTATACATATAAATTATATATAAATCAATTATATACATTTAATTATGCTAATATACAATACAATATTTATATGAATTTATATTTTATATGAATGATGAACACTGTGTCCATGTCGTGGCTATTGTAAGTATGCTGCAATGTACATAGGTGTGCAGATTTCTCTTCAAAACTGACTTCCTCTCTTTCAGATACATACTCAGAAATGAGGCTGTTGAATTATACAGTAGTTTTTTTTTTTTTTTAATATTTTTAATATTTGAGGAGCCGCATAGATCTCTATTTCTTTACAGTTAGTTATTGGAGCGTTACCTCATTCTTGGTGATCCTTGTACCTTTGCGTTCTTGCTTTGGAATCTGCATTTGAGTAAGTAGACTCTTCTTCCAGAGGGAAAGATGGTCTACAAGTCAGCTCAGTTCAGGGTACCGGATGAGGCAGTTGGCAGCATCTGGAGGTGTGGGGTTTTTCTATCTGGTTTCTTGGGGGTGAGGAGGACACTGCCTGTGCTCTAAGGATGCCACTGGCTGGGTCCCGAGTGGACCTCTATGTAGCCGGGTGGGCACCCTGTTCAGGTTGGGGCCAAGCAGGGCACCTCTCCCAGGTCAGAAGAGGCTTCAGGGTGGTGCTCCCTGGCAGGGCGGCGCCAGGGGTTGGATTGTGCCTTTGGGCAGAATTCCAGGCTGTGCTCCTTGCACTCCAGGTTGGATGAGGTGTCGGTCGTTCTCCTCGATTGGATGATGCGGAGGGCCGGGTGCTGAGTTCAGGCAGGGTCACGCGCTGTTTCGCAGGTGGAGGCGCACACGGGAGCGGTGTTCTGAGGTCAGGGGGAAATGCGCACCGGGCCCAGAGTTGTGCAGAGCCACAGGCGGGCCTCCCGGGCAGGTAGGCAGTTGGGTTTGATGGGCGGGGAAGCCGCGGCGCTTCTGTAGCTGGGCGGGATCAGAGGCTGGGCTGCTCAGGCAGCAGGCTGGGTCTTGGTGCTGGTGTCCGTTTCGGGTGTCATCGCAGACTTGGCTCGGTGGTTGGGCGGGGCCAAAAGCTGGGTTCCCTATCTCGGCGAGGCCGCAAGCTGCTTTCTGGCAGTCTGGCAGGGGCCAGGTGCTGGTCTGGGGGTAGGCTGGGCCCCGAGGATGCTCAGGGTCACTGCTCCGGTTTCCTGGTAAAATGGGGCAGCGGCTCTGCTTAATAGTTGGGCGTGGCTGCCGGCTTAGTCCCTGACCCGGCGGCAAGATGTGCTCCACAGCTTTCAGGTGTGTCTCGGGAGTGGAACGTGGAGACTGCGCTCTGCCATTAGGCAGGTCTGTGCGTCAACAATGTGGGCAAAGCGTAGCTGCTTCTCTTACCCTTCCAATATTCCTCTTGGTCTCTGCGGTCCATGGGGATGTTGCAGTTCCCCCCTGACCTTTCTGAGATTTTCATAATGATGTTTTGCCTATGGATGTTTGCTCCGTGGTCTTCTTATGAGATGAACTGAAGTCGGAACACCGATATGTCCTGTCCATCTTGATGATGTCACAAGGGCAGAGAGTTGTGGATTGTAATACTACCTGTCCTTTAGCAGCTGTGTGATCTGGGGCCAGTTAACTTCTCTGAGGCTCAATTTAAAAGGAAATGTTTTTAAATGGAGATAACGAAGCTACCTTAGGGAGCTGTAATGAGATGGAAGTAACATTATCTGTGGCACATGGCTCTCAGTATATAATAGCTTCCAGGGAAATTTCTATTTAATTTGAGTGATTATTAATCAAAGGGAAGAGAAAGAAGTGTTTAGCTATCTAAAAGTTGTTCTCATTTTGCAGATGAAACAATACAACCCAGAGCGACAGAGAAACTTGCTCAGGTTTCTTTCTCACAAAGCCTGTAACTGTTACATAGCTGTGAGGAGCTGAAAGACATGAGTATGTGTTTCTGAACTGGAAGCCCCTCAAGGAGGCAGGCAAGGGAGGGGGGCCATACGGTTGCTGATGGAGGAGAAATGCCTGGTTTGATGGGCATGATCATTTCACTGAAGACAACTGTCAACCCCTGTGTGGCAGTCAATATGGTTCTTGACCTGGGCCAGGCTTTGAAATAGTTGGATGGAGTGAACATGTGGGGAAGAAGGAAATGTCAGGTGAGGCCAAAAGTGGGCCTTGAAGCAGGTCATGTAGGATGCTGAAGGTCAATCTCATTAGTCTGGGCAGTTGAAGATTTTTGAGGATGAATGTACGTGTTTATGATTAAGCCAACACTGTGTGTCTGCAATAAAGATGTGACTTTGAAAGTGGGGAAATTTTGCTGGTGTCTCCTCCTGCCCCAGAGTCCAGACTATTCCCTCTCAGAAGCTCACTGTTCCACCAGTGGACTAGAAGTTTCCTTCTCCGGCCTTTGCACTAAATGGTAAACGTACTTCATTTGTGAGCTTTTGAACCCTGAGGAAACATTTTTAGTAGAAGATGTCCTGTGACAGCCTGGAAAGACTGTTGGAGTTTTAGTCATGGTTTCTTAGGGTCAGTGGTCCTGGAAGAGCCAATCTGGGTGGTTCTTGCTTGCAGCATTTTACGAATCTGTATTCAAGATGGTGGCAGGGCCTGTCGTCTCTGAAAGCTTGCCTTGAGTTGGTAGATCTGCTTCCAAGGAGGCTTCCTCATATGGCTGTTGTCGCTTATATGGCCTTAGTTCCTCACCACATGGCCTTTCCACAAGAGCTTCTCACAAAAGGGTAATATCCCTTCCTCAGAGCAAGCAAGTGAGAAAGTAAGAGAGAGGTGACGAAAGGTTTTAAAAACATTTTTGTCTTTATTCCTATGTACTTTTTTCCCCCTTAACATAGAGCAGTTTGCAAATGCTTCTCCCTAGCTCCTTGATCTCAAGAACTATTATATTATTAGGTGGAAGCTCATTTTTTGGTCACATTGAGGATACTTTAGATTAGTCACTCAACCTATAGGTGGCTTGATTCATCATCAGTAATCAACAGGCTATTCTCATCGTCTTCCTCCTAATATCACAGTGTCACAGAAGCCATAGGATCAGCCAGTGTTTGGAAGCAGCTTTTTTCAGCTTCATTTTATGAATAAGAGAATCTCTAAATCCCTGCCTTCCACCAGGAATTTTGGCTATACTACTCCACTTAGTGTTAAGTTCCAATGCATCCATGAGCTCTTCAAACTTATGCATTAGCCGTTCTCTTTGGAAAAACCTTTTCCAAAACTTCACGTGACTTTTTGCTTCAGAGCTCTAGAGAAGCCTTTCCTGACTGGCCCATTAAAGGTAAAATGCTACTGTATCTCCCACCGAAGTGTAAATTCCATGAGACAGGGACTTTGTTTAGTGTCTATGCACATGTTACCCAGGGCAATGCAGAGAAACTGATTCATAGTATATACTTAATAAATACTTTAGAAAATAAACGAATGACTGAAATTATGGTGGTAAATGTAATAAGGTTGTATGTGCTTGAAAAGGCAGAAAGGATGAAGACAGGAAATTAACATCAGTTGACAAACTGTTATGTGCCATTCATTGTAGTGGGATTATTATTCAGTTGTCCAGTCATGTCTGCTCTGCGACTCCATGGACTGCAGCACTCCAGGCCTCCCTGTCCCTCACAGTCTCCCAATTTGCCTAAATTCATGTCCATTGCATTGGTGATGCTATCCAGTCATCTCATTCTCTGATGTCCTCTTCTCCTTCTGCCTTCAATCTTTCCCAGCATCAGGGACTTTTCCAGTGAGTCAGCAGTTCGCATCAGATGACCAAAATACTGGAGCTTCAGCTTCTACATCAATCCTTCCGATGAATATTCAGGGTTGATTTCCTTTAAGATTGACTGGTTTGATCTCCCTGATGTCCATGGGACTTCCAGGAGTTTTCTCCAGCACTACAGTTTGAAGGCATCAATTCTTTGGCGTTCTCCCTTCTTTATGGTTCAGCTCTCACAACTGTATGTGACCACTGGGAAGACCATAGCCTTGACTATACAGACTTATTGGCAGAGTAATGTCTCTGCTTTTCAACACACTGTCTAGGTTTGCCATAGTTTTCCTGCCAAGAAGCAACTGTCTTCTGATTTCATGGCTGCAGTCACCATCTGCAGTGATTTTAGAATCCAAGAAGAGGAACCTTGAAGATATTATCCCATTTAATCTTTGTGTACCTGTGAGGCCAAGATCAAAGCCATACTTCTAACACCACCTGCAGTGATGTAGAACCCAAGAAGAGGGAACCTTGAAGATATTATCCCATTTGATCTTCATATACCTGTAAGGCCAAGGTCAAAGTCATACTGCTAATTAGTGACAGAGCGATTTCAGGGTCTGAGTATACTGAATTTATATAGCAAACATATATTTTCTTTCTTTTTTAAAATTTATTTTTAATTGGAGGATAATTGCTTTACAATGTTGTATTGTTTTTTGCCATATAACCACTTGAATCAGCCATAAGTATACATATGTCCCCTCCTTCTTGAACCTCCCTTCCTCCCACTACTCCATCCCACCCCTCTAGGCTGTCAGACAGTACCAGTTGAGTTCCCATTAGCTATCTGTTTTACATATTGTAATGTATATGTTTCAGTGCTACATTCTCAATTCGTCCCACTCTCTCCTTCTCCCACTGTGTCCACAAGTCTGTTCTCTATGTCTGAGTCTATTCCTGCCCTGCAAATAGGTTCATCAGTACCATTTTTCTAGATTCCATATATATGTGTTAATATACAATATTAGTTTTTCTCTTTCTGGCCTTCTTCCCTCTGTATAACAGGCTTTAAGTTCATCTACCTCACTAGGTCTGACTCAAATTAGTTCTTTTCATGGCTGAGTGATATTCCTTTGTATATATGTACCACAACTTCTTTATCCATTCATCTGTTGACAGATATCTAGGTTGCTTCCAAGTCCTGGCTATTGTAAATAGTGCTGCAATGAATGTTCACAGTATTGGGATTGCTGGGCCATATGGTATTTTATTCCTAGTTTTTTAAAAAAAATCTCCATACTGTTCTCCATAGTGGCTGTATCAACTTACATTCCCACCAGCAGTGTAAAAGGATTTCCTTTTCTCCATATTGTCTCCAGCATTTGTTTGTTTGTAGATTCTTGATGATGGCCATTCTGACTGGTGTGAGGTGATAACTCGTTGTAGTTTTGATTTGCATTTCCCTAATAATGAACTTCCCTGGGCTTCCCTGGTGGCTCAGATGGTAAACAATCTGTTTGCAACATAGGAGATCCAGGTTTGATTCCTAGGCAGGAAGATCTCCTGGAGAAGGGAATGGCTATCCACTCCAGTATTCTTGTCTGGAAAATCCCATGGACAGAGGAGCCTGAGGGGGCTACAGCCCTTGGCATTGCAAAGAGTTGGATATGACTGAGAGACTAACACATACAATAATGAGCTGTGCTGAGCATCTTTTCATGTGTTGGCCATATGTATGTCTTCTTTGGAGAAATGATTTTTTAGGTCTGCTCATTCTTAAATTGGGTTGTTTGTTTTTCTGGTATTGAGCTGCATGAGCTGTTTGTATATTTTGGAGATTAATCCTTTTTCAGTTGTTTAATTTGCAATTATTTTCTTCCATTCTGAAGGCTGTATTTTCATCTCATTTAGAGTTCCGTTTACTGTGCAGAAGCTTTTAAGTTTAATTAGGCCCCACTTGTTTTTGTTTTTATTTCCATTACTCTAGGAGGTGGGTCAAAGAGGATCTTGTAGCAAATACTTTTGAGTACACAAAGATCACTACTTAAAGTAAGGAAGCAATAAATTCTATTGTGTTATAAATAATATTTTGTGGAACATAACTGCAAGCTGTACACATGATCTGTTTTAGTTTTCTACATTAAACTAGCAACAAATAGAATCTTAGAAGGATAGATAGTACAGGAACCCATGCTGGGACAACACTTTGCCCTCAGCCTACTTTTTTCTTCAGAGGCAGTCATAGGAATCACAGACAGCCCTTTGGGGCTGAAAATTTCTTTAGATCAAGTGAATTACTGCTGCCTTGAATTTACCTACTTTGTAATAAAAGAAGAAATGAATTAGCTATCCCATCTTCTAAACAGACATCAAAAATCCTGGTAGGATTCCTATTATTCTCTGAGCATTAAGACTTTAAAAATGTAAATGTTTAAGGTATTTAGTTATATACTTTCTGGGAAAATATATAGAAATGAAGTTGTCAGAGGCCTCTAAATATCACTAGTGAGCAGATAATCCTCCAAGGGTGTCAGGGTCAAAGGGATTTTTATTCAGCTAGGGCATTTTCTTGTTGACAAGGTGCTTACTAACTATTGAACAGAAGAAAACCCATTTACAAGAAATAGGCCAGTTGGTGCATCAAATCAGTGGTTAATCTAAACCTAACAAAGAAGCACGTGCATTGTGTTAGCTTGGTAGAATACACACGGGTCATACATTTTCTTCTCATTTGTTCCAATCACAAACCAGTTCAGCTCTATGGACTGTGTACTGAAGAGAAATTGAGAAATACTATGCAGGAAATTTAGATTATATCACCTAATTGGGGAAATACTTAAATATAGCAAATTGTAATCAAGCCCTCTGGACTGTTCTAGCAATGTGACTATATATTAGTTTTCTTTATTAAAAGTTACGAAAACTTTGACTATATTATTTTTAGTGATCTGAACGAATAATTACTGAATCTGAAATTTTAAAAATTTTATAAGAAATAGAGAATATGGTAATCACTTAAATCTGAAATAATATTGGATCTTTTGGAAAGGCAATGCAAATATGATTCGGTTATGCCATTAATGAAGAACTCTACATGGAGAAACCCTTCACTTGGAGTAGGGAGAGGATAAGGAAAAGATGAGGGGTCCTGAACTGCAGCCCTAGTTTTCTCAGACTCTTGTGATTTGACCTGGGTTAACTCACTTCATTTTTCAGGACTCATCTCTTTGGCTATGAATGGAGATTATCCAAAATCTATAGTTCAAGTAGTTAGGTTCCAGATCTTTCTTCAAAATATTTATTAAAGCATTATATCTAAGCCTAAAATAGAAAGAAAATTTTAAAATAGGGCTGCTTTGTTTCTATCTGTGGCAGAGTAGTAACTGAGCCCTTGCAGTTCCTTGACCCTAACTCATGTTCCCTTTGCCTATGAAGGGTATCTGTGGAAAACAATGGAAATATTTTATTTTTTGGTAGATAGTTTCTAAAGTTCTTTCCAGCTGTAATGCTTTGAGATTCTGTGGTTTAATGACAGGCTCTGGATCAGCTTTTGATTTTGAATTACATAAGATGATCTCTTCATTTAACAAATATTTATTTGAGCTACTACTATATATCAGGTATTGTTTCAGTGTTAGGTAAATGAACAAAGAAGCAGACAAACATACTCACAGAGCTTATATTTAATGAGGAATGACAAAACAGAAGAAAAGAATAAGTATGCCATATAACAGATGATAAATACTATTGTTGTTTAGTTGCTAAGTCATGTCCGACTCTTTGAGACCCCATGAAGTGCAATGCAGCACACCAGGCTTCCCGGTCCTTCACTGTCTCCGAGTTTGCTTAAACTCATGTCCATTGAGTCAGTGATGCCATCCAATCATCTCATAATCTGTCTCCCTCTTCTCCTCTTGTCCTCAATCTTTCCCAGCATCAGGGTCTTTTCCAGTTAGTTGGCTCTTCACATCAGGTGGCCAATAATAATACTATAAAGAAAGATAAATACATGAGGGGTCAGGGCTTCTGGGGTGGGGGCTATATTCTTACTTCATATAGGGTGGTCAAGAAAGTCCTCACTTGAATGAAGTAATGGTGACTGAGACCGTGGTTTCAGTGATTGCATTCAATAGAAGAAAGAGCATTAGGGAGTACAGTAAATTTGTTGACGAGTTTTGCTGTAAAGGTGAACAGAGTAAAGGTCATGTGTGGTAACAACAAGTTATTTGTAAGATGCAGTATATCACTGCATATTTGTGTACAAATGAAGGGGATGATGCCTTAGAGGAGTGTTGCTAGAGCAATGCTCTTAAGTAGGTAAGTGGAGGGTCATGGAATCCAGGGTACAAGTAAACACTGGAATTGATGATGGATTATTTTGGCAGGGATGCAAGCAGGGATGGATTATTTTGGCAGGGATGCATCAGTGTGGTGATGGGAGCTTGTGGGAGTTCTCTTCTATTTGCTTCAGATATTTCAGTGAAATGAAAGCTAGGTTGTAATTTAAGGGTGGAGGTGTTAAAGGTTTGAGGAAAGTGAAAAAGCTGTGAAATACTCACAAGGAAAGTTAATAAAGTAGGGAAATATTCTCTGATTACTTGGGCAAAATGAAGGGTCTACTTGATATTAATGCTCTTGAATTTAAAGTGAGACCCCTCAGGCTGGTTGCATATTTTTCTTCAGCTCCTTGTACTTGTGTGAATATAGGTGCAAAGTGTGGGGTTGAATTTAATCACATGGGCAAGATGGTTGAGGTGAGATTGTGAAGATGGACTGTAGAATCTGAGGTGTGTAAGGAAAGGGTTAGAATATAGTGGACACAGTAAACTGTGAAAAAGAATCAAAAGATTTTAGTTTGCAATGGGTAAAAGAAATATTGAAAATGTGCTACCAGAGGAAATGAAGAAACATGTAATAGGGAGTGGTCATAAAAGTAAATAATGTTTAAACTTGAGATTATGAAGGAAAAGCAGTTTAGGGCAGTGTGTAGTGGAGATCAAAATTACTGAAAGAGCAGAGGTCAGGGAACTGTATAAATACTGAATCACCAAGAACTATGACAGTGGTAGAATTGAAGAAAATGATAGTAACTATATCTCAATTACATTATGAAAATCATGATGTTTTTAAATTCAGCTTTCGAAATAATTAGGAATTAGGATAGAAGGACAAATATCTTTATTTTTGTAGCACAGTTTTCACTGAAAGAATAGATTAAAAATCACTGCTCAAGACTGTATTTTATTGAAAAATGATTTTACACCTGTCAGGTTGTTTGGGTATAGATATTTAGTAGAAATGATTGCCATGCATATAACCTCATGGTTCCCACATCTTTGGGCTCAGCTTGTTGTTGTTTAGTTGTTCGGTCATGCCTGACTCTTTGCAACCCTATGGGCTGTGACCTACCATGCTCCTCCTGTCCATGGGATTTTCCAGGCAAGAATACTGGTGTAGGTTGCCATTTCCTTCTCCAAGAGATCTTCTTGACCCAGGATTGAACCCACATCTCTGCATCTACTGCATAACAGGAGGATTCTTTACCACTGAGCTGCTGGGAAGCCCACTTGTGCTAGGCTATCACCTCTCAAACCACAATAAGTTACAGATTCCTATCATGCAAAGAATTATTAAAAACTCTAATATTTATTTGAGGAGCAATTTCTGCTAATCATTTATCATTCTAAATGGATATATTTCAAGTTCTTCTGATTTTTCTTATAAATGAACACACCCATAAGATATAAATATTTATTTTTAGAATTAGATGGAATCTGAACAATGATGTATATATACACACACACACACATATATATATACTAACTATGCATTTCTTGCATTTAATTTTTAAAGCAGTGTTCTAGTTGGACTCCAAAAGTGGAAGATAAATGTCTGTGGAGATCCAGGTTTGGTTTGGTCCTGGTGATAACAGTAGACATTTAAACATTGATCTTCCTAGTTTTCAGCTACATTTGAGGGAAAAAAGAAAGGTTATTTCAGATTTTGGCATGCAGAAAAAAATTCAGATATATCACTATGAAAAACTCACTGCCCCAAGAAATTATAAATTGCCATTCAGCATCTGTCATATTGTCTGTGGCAATAATGATTACATGCTAAATTGGCCCCCAGTAAAAGCAATAAACATGCCACATCTTGTGGTCCTATTTCTCCTGCAGTTAGTGTCATTGCCTCACATTTAATTTGTCTCAGTTAGAGTCATTATTTCACTTTCAAATTGGAGAACGTTCTAGAATGTAGCTCTTTGATTTCAAAGCATTTCTACCCGGAAGTGATCCTAGAATTCAATTCAAATCACCTCATTTTACCAATAAGAAAACCAAAGACCAGGAAAGCATAATGGTGTGTTTAAGTTCACATTAATGGGAGTTGCAGTGAGAAACTAGATCTCCCATATGGATCTACTATATCCCATTGCCATTCAGATATTAGTTGTAAATAAAATTTGGCAAGTTAACAACTTGACACTTGAAAATATTGTAATTCTTTACTTTAAAAGAGCTTCCTGAATTTAGACAGATACTCTGCTGTGTAACTACAATATGCTAGAAGCATAACTGGGAGTCTGGGGGAATCTAAGCATTAACAATTATCACAGAGACAGTTCTAAACAAAAACTGATTACAAGTTTCTAACTATGCTAATAATTATGATATAACATTACTTCTAGAAATATATTAATAAGGTTCTTTTGCTAAAATATTTGTTTCTATTCTAGATCATGAGAGTATGAGAAGATGCATTACTGCTTTAAAGATTCATACTAAGGCTTTTAGTGTACTAGTGATAATATATCCAAAACTGGAGAAGCATATTTCCTTATAAATAAAAAAGAAGGAAAACTCTGAGTTTCTTGGTTAACTTTCATCCTGTTATTCTGCATTGTTATTCTGATAGTAAAGCCTTTCAATTTCAAAATACTGTCTCTTTTAAAATATAAAACATGTCAAGTTTTATGATTGACACATAAAATTGTATGTATTTAAAACATATAATATGATGTTTTGATATAAGCATACATTGTGAAATGATTACCATAATTAAGTTAACTAACATATTCATGACCTCAAATACTCACATACTTTTTTTTTTTTGGTGAGAACACAAGATCTGCTCTCTTAGAAAATTTCAAGTCTACAATACAGTATTATTAGCTACAGTTACCATGTTGCACATTAGCTCTCTAGAACTTATTCATCCTGGGTGAAAATTTGTACTCTTCAACCAACATTTCCCCACTTTCCTCACTGCCCCAGATCCTGTCAACCACCGTTCTACTTTATGCTTTTATGAATTCAACTTTTTAAAATTATTTACGTGAGATTATTCAGTATTTGTCTTTCTGTGTCTAGCTTATTTCACTTAATATAATGTCCTCTAGGTTCATCCATGTTATCACAAATGGCAGGATTTCTTTCTCTTTTTAAAGGCTGAATAATATTCCATTGCATGTGTGTGTGTGTGTGTGTGTGTGTGTGTGTAAATATATATGGTTCATCCATGTTATCACAAATGGCAGGATTTCCTTCTTTTTTTAAAGGCTGAATAATATTCTGTTGTGTATGTGCATGTACATATATATATATATATACACTCAGAGTGTATATATATAGTCTATTGTGTGTGTAGAAACATTTAGGTTGTTTCCATATTGTATCTTGTGTATTGTAAATAATGCTCCAGTGAACATGAAAGTGCATTAATCTCTTCAGGATACTGACTTTATTTCCTTTGGCAATATCCCAAAAATCATAACTCTATTTTTAATTTTTTTTTAGGAATCTCCATACTGTTTTCTGGGGGTTCCCTGGTGGCTCAGATGGTAAAGAATCTGCCTGCAATGCAGGAGACCAGGGTTCAGTCTCTGGGTCAGAGAGATCTCTTGAAGAAGGATATGGATACCCACTCCAGTATTCTTGTCTGAAGAATTATGCACAGAGGAGACTGGCAGGCTATAGTGCATGGGGTCACAAAGAGTTGAACATGATTGAGCAGCTAACATTTAACACTATACTGTTTTCTATAGTGGCTGCACCAATTTACATTCCCTTTAGTAATGTACATGGTTTCCTTTTCTCTACATTCATACCAATACTTGTTATCTGTTGTCTTTCTGATAATAGCCAGTCTAACAGGAGTGAAGTAATATATCATTGTGATTTTGATTTGTATTACCCTGATGATTCATGATTTGAGCATATTTTCATATACCTGGTGGCTTACTCCTTGGAAGGAAAGTTATGACCAACCTAGATAGCATATTAAAAAGCAGAGACATTGCTTTGCCAAAAAAGGTCCATCTAGTCAAGGCTATGGTTTTTCCACTGGTCATGTATGGATATGAGAGGTGGACTGTGAAGAAAGCTGAGCACCGAAGAATTGATGCTTTTGAACTGTGGTGTTGGAGAAGACTCTTGAGAGTCCCTTGGACTGCAGGGAGATCCAATCAGTCCATCCTAAAGGAGATCAGTCCTGGGTGTTCAATGGAAGGACTGATGCTGAAGCTGAAACTCCAGTACTTTGGCCACCTCATGTGAAGAGTTGACTCACTGGAAAAGACCCTGATGCTGGGAGGGATTGGGGGCAGGAGGAGAAGGAGAGGACAGAGGATGAGATGGCTGGCTGGATGGCATCACTGACTTGATGGACATGAGTTTGAGTAAACTCCGGGAGTTGGTGATGGACAGGGAGGCTTGGTGTGCTGCGATTCATGGGGTCACAAAGAGTTGGACACGACTGAGCGACTGAACTGACTGAATTGATGGGTTAAGTTTGGTGAATGATACAATTTCTATTGATGCTCATCTGAGCATCAACTGCCTCAGATGCTTTCCAGTACCAGGTTAACTTCATTGTCTTGAATGACTTGGCAATTTTACCCACACACAGAATGTTATATTCCGTATGTGTGCATGCTCAGTCACTTCAGTTGTGTCTGACTTTGTGACCCCATGGACTGTAGCCTGCTAGGCTCCTCTGTCCATGGGATTCTCCAGGCAAGAATGCTGGAGCAGGTTGCCATTCCCTACTCCAGGGGATCTTCCCAACCCAGGGATGGAACCTACATCTACCTATGTCTCCTGTATTGCAGGTGGATTCTTTACCACTGAGCCCCCACAGAAGCCCTATATTCAGTATATCCAAGGGAAAACGGATATTTTTATTAATAACATAGTTACTGTGCTTTGACATCAATAGCAGTGGTAGTTTGGGTAGGTGTATCTTTTCTGCTGTCTGTATTTGTCACTCTACTTATTAAAGGGATTCATCCATAAAATTCATTAATGATTTTTTTACTACATGGCAAAGCAATAATCACAGAAAAGAATCTTTTTCTTTTCTCCATAAAGGCATTCTCATCATCTACCGCAGTCACAATATTTGTTTATTGAAATAAATTAAATCCTTTATGTCCCTGCTGTATGATCTTAAAGTCATCTTTCTTGGGGCATGTTTGCTCCCCAGTGGCCTGCTATCATGCACTGCATCGTCTAGATCCTATGGTGCTTCCACTTTATTTGTTCATTACTTTTATTAGCACATGCTTTTTAAACTTGGTATTGTTTGCTCTTTACCGCAACAGTTTTGTTTTTATCCTTTACACTCTAGATGTTAGTGGTAGGAACTGGGGAGCTTTTCTCCCAATTCACTCCTTTATGCAATTTTCTGATCTTACAGTAACAAACCAAAAGAAGATACTAACCTGCCTGAACTGATTTGCTTCTGTGTGCTGACTACTCTTGGATACAAGTCCTTTGTACCTTCACTGTTGTTCAGTGCTCAGTCGTGTCCAACTTTTTGTGACTCCATGGACTGTAGCCCACCAGGCTCCTCTGTCTATGGGATTTTCCAGGCAAGAATGCTGCAGTGAGCTGCCATTTCCTTCTCCAGGGGATCTTTCTGACCCAGGGATCAAACCCTCATCACCTGCATTGCAGGAAGTTTCTTGCTTTTTTTTTTTTTAAATTTTTTTTATTTTTATTTTTTTAAATTTATTTATTTTTTATTTTACTTTACAATTCTGTATTGATTGAAGTTTCTTTACTGCTGAGCTACAGAGGAAGCCCCTTATGCCTTCACTAAATCTCCTCTTACCTCATAGTATTCTAACTACAGAGCCATCCACCAACCAACAACCAAAGGGAAAACGCAAAAAAAATAGTGACATAAAAACCATAAATGTATTATCACTGATGCATGTTCATGGAGGGTGACTATTGCTATTGAGGTGGTGTTCTCCAAAGGCTTTAGCCTTCTTCATTCTGTGGTGACAAGATCACTTGAAATGTTTTCTGTCTTGTGATCAAAAAGTATTGACCATATATTCTTAGAATTCCTTCATGGTAAGAAGAGGAGTTGGGACACAGTAGGAGGTTGATCAGTATCTGGGTTAAATTCTAGATTTTTCATTTTGTAGTAGCTATGAACAAATCATATGCATTATGTGTTTATGACTATGAATGAAGTTATTTTTGAATATAGTAATAATTGTAGTAATAGTACTGCTTATAGAGTCCTCATGTTCTGGACAGTGTCCTTTTGGTAGTTGCTATTTGATAGCTCAAACAGTAAAGTAATTCAGTAATGCAGAAGATGATTAACTATTGTGCCTTCAAGGAGTGTACCATATCATATTGGGGACATATTATATCTGTCGATGCAAAACTATCTTCAAAAAAAAAAAACAAAACTATCTTCAGGTAGCTATTTTTGTCTTACATTCAGGTCATATATATATATATATATATATATATATATATATATAATCAGTTCAGTTCAGTTCAGTTGCTCAGTCGTGTCTCTTTGTGACCCCATGGACTGCAGCACACCAGGCCTCCCTGTCCATCACCAACTCCAGGCGTTTACTCAAATATATATATGTTCTCTGTGTTAGTCTGGTAGTATCTTATTCTGTCCTTAGTAGCAGAAGTCCAGTTGAGTTTATTTTATGCTTGAAAAGTATCAAATTTGTTGGAAGGCCAATGTCTGGCTCACTACCTTTAGATGTATATATTCAGTTTTTTCTTTAGAAATAATTTCCTATGTAGAGAATGGCTAAAGGTATACATTTGAGTAAATATTTTTTTCTGAGGTTTTGAATCTGTTTGTGTGTGTGTACATATATAAAAGTATATGTTTAAGTATCACTGGAGGATCCCACATCAGTGGGATCAGGGTTGGAAAACGGGGAAAACTGCTTTCTTGAATAGAAACAAGTCAGTCACAGTCCTTCAGCCAGAATGCTTGATTCTGTGAAATTGTCTAGAAGAAAGAAATCAGATGATATAGTAATATAACTTATTTTCATTTGGAAAACATTTCATTTCATTATTTGTTTATTCTTCAAACAAGAAGGGGACGACAGAGGATGAGATGGCTGGATGGTATCATGGACCCGATGGACGTGAGTCTGAGTGAACTCCAGGAGTTGGTAATGGACAGGGAGGCCTGGCGTGCTGCGATTCATGGGGTCGCAGAGTCAGACACGACTGAGCGACTGAACTGAACGGAACTGAACCTTAACTATGGGGCTTCCCAGGTGGCGCTCACGATAAAAAAACCACCTGCCAATACAGGAGACATGGAGGCGTGGGTTCGATCCCTGGGTCAAAAAGATCCCTGAAGGAGGGCGTGGCCATCCACTCCAGTATTCTTGCCTGGAGAATCCATGAACAGAAGAGTCTGGTGGGCTATGGTCCACAGGGTCGCAAAGAGTCCGACACGATTGAAGCGACTTAGCACGCACACATCTTAACTAGAATGTATTTGAGTATATCAGTTAAGTTAACCTGAGCAGCCTTACATGATTAGAATGAAATGCATCATCTGTTGAACGAGTTACTTTCAGTAAGTACTGAAGCCGCTTTTGTCTTCTGGCATTATGTTCCTTTTTCATGTATGTTTTAAAAAGAAATGCTTTCTGTATGGTTTCAGGGAGATGCATATGCCTGACAGCAGAGGCATAGAAAACTGGTCTACTGGATCCTGCTATTTCATTTGTCTGTCTTTTTGTTTTAAATTGTGGTTTAAACTTTTCATTTAACTTCAGAATCTTGTTATTAAAGTGTAGTAAAATTAACGGTGGAGATGGATGGTGTTTTCTAGAATTACTGAATATATTCGTATGGATTTATTTCTGAGGAATGTATAAGAAGTTGTGTGAGGATTACAAATTAGCTTTTGTTAACTGCCTTTGCAGGCTTTTTCTTCCATGTAATATTTTTGTCTTAGATCGAAAAGATTCTGGAGAGAAGATTGTGTTTGGATTTGCTAGAAAATATAGAATAGGCAGAAGACTGAGTAAGTGTGAATATGAGTGTGTGTGTATGTTTGTATGCATGGAAAAGAGCAAATATTTAAAATTATTTGATATAGGACTATATATAACTTCTTGAAATTGCTATCCAAGATGAATTGATTTTCTCCTTTTAATCTTGAGAAAAGATCACTTTTTCTGTATTCCATAGCTTTTAATATGTTAGACTTTTGGCCCTCTGCCATTTCCAAAAGTCTGGGATTCAGCCCAGATTTAGAAAAGATTCATAGGCTACCTAGCAATCCATATGCTGACCAGTATATTAATCTTCGATGACTGCCAGGTGTTAAATCAATGTGATGCTGGACACCTTGGCAAGAAAACAATTAAGAAGGAAGAAACATGGGAAAGGAAGTCCGAAAAATGCAGCATGTAATATCATAATGGTTTGTGACATTAGAGTGCCTAATGTCATAGCCAAAGTCAAGGACTAAAAATGGAAGTCTTGTGAACTTAACCCCAATTTTCTTTTGCTGGTGAAATATTAACATACTTAATTTAGTTTAGGTATAAAAATTTCATGTTAGAAGTGATAGTCTAATAAAAATGACAGTTTTCAAGATAAGAAAATTGAGATCCAGAATGACTGTTTTTCTCTATTTTGTGACTATTTTCACTATTATCTGGAGACAAATTCATGGTTAAAAACTGGTCTCCAAGTGCTTAATATTAATTTAGGCACTGAGGTTGGCAGTCCTAAGATGGTGAAGAAATAGGATGGGGAGACCACTTGCTCCTCCACAAATTCATCAAAAGAACATTTGAATGCTGAGTAAATTCCACAAAACAACTTCTGAATGCCGGCAGAGGACATCAGGCACCCAGAAGAGCAGCCCATTGTCTTCGAAAGAAGGTAGGAAAAAATAGATAAAAAGAGAGACAAAAGAGCTAGGGACAGAGACTGTCCTGGAGGGGGTCTTAAAAAACAGAGAAGTTTCCAAACACCAGGAAACACTCTCACTGGTGAGTCTGTGGCGAGCCTTGGAACCTCAGAGGGCAACATAACTGGTAGGAAAAATAAATCAATAATTAAACCCCACAGATAACGTGCCCAATGGTAACTCACAGCAGAGAAGCAGCACAGACACCCGCATCCTCCACGAGCAAGCGAGGGCTGGGCAGGGAGGCAGGGGCTGCATTGCTTAGAGTAAGGACCAGACCTGAATGCCCTGAGGGCAGTTGAGGGAACTAACTTGAGACAGCAAACCAGACTGTGGGATAGCTACCCTGAGAAAAGCCCTAACCTAAGACACCGACAGGCCAACTCTCAGAACACAGGACTGAGCAGAGCTAACCTGTTGCTGACTGGCCCATCCACCACCGGAGACAGGCAGGTGAGGGCAGCCAGAGCTGGAAGGTGGCAATCAAAGCCCCAGAGAGACATCATCTACCAAACTGCAAGCAGGCTTCTTTGCTAATCAAGACTTCCTGGGATTCTGGATGGTTGACATCCACCGGGCGGTGCAACCAGAGATCAACTCCCCAGAGGAGACACACGGCACACCTGAGAAGATGTGCCAGTTGTACACCCAGAAAACTGAGCGGCAGGGACAGGGGAGGTGATAAGTTGCAGTGACTGCGCTAGCCAAACACCTGGTCACCTGAGCGGCTCGTATCTGGGAAGGGCACAAAACACAGACCCAACAGAGTCTGCACCTCTGAGGACTACCTGAGTACCTGAACCTGAGTGGCTTAGACCTGGGAAGTGCATACATCCCAGGGCTGGCCTCAGACAGTTTCCGGCAGAGCAACCTAGAGCCTAAGCAGTGTAGATGGGGAAAGCACACATGCCAAGAGTGGGGGCAAACCCAGTGTGGCCGAGACACTGTGAGCACATGCCAGTGTTATTCGTTTGCAGTGTTCCTCCCTCCCCACAGCATGACTGAACAAGTGAGCCTAAAAAAATGACCACCTTCGCCACCTGTGTCAGGGCCGAAATTAGACACCTAAGAGACCAGCAAACACAAGAAGCCAAAATAAACAGAGGGAACAACCTTGGAAGTGAGAGGTGCAGCAGATTAAAACCCTGTAGTTAGCACTGACCACATTGGAAGGGGCCTATAGATCTTGAGAAGTATAAGTGGGATCAAGGAACTATCTGAAAATGAACTGACCCCACACTGTCCACAACAACACCAGAGAAAGTCCTAGATATATTTTTACTATTATCATTCTTAAAAATAAACAAATTAAAAAAATTTAAGTCCTCTATTACTCCTTTAATTTTCATTTTTATAACCTACTTCTGCTGCTGCTGCTAAGTCGCTTCAGTCATGTCCGACTCTGTGCAACCCAGTAGATGGCAGCCCACCAGGCTCCCCCATCCCTGGGATTCTCCAAGCAAGAACACTGAAGTGGGTTGCCATTTCCTCCTCCAATGCATGAAAGTGAAGTCGCTCAGTCGTGTCCGACTTGTAGCGACCTCATGAACTGCAGCCTACCAGGCTCCCCTGCCCATGGGATTCTCAAGGCAAGAGTACTGGAGTGGGGTGCCATTGCCTTCACTGATAACCTACTATTACTTTGCAAAAAAAAAAAAAAGACCAAATTTTTAAAACAAACTTCATATATATATATTATAATTTTAGTGACTTTATTTTTTCTTTTTTTTATATTGTATTTTTGAAAATCCAACCTCTACGCTAGATTTTTAATCTTTTCTATTGGCATTTGTTGTCAATTTTGTATATTTAAGAACTCAATCTTCAGTATCCATTTTTACTTAGGAGCGAGATTACCTGGTTGACTACTCTCTCCCTCTTTGGGCTCTCCTTTTTCTCTACCAGGTCACCTCTATCTCCTCCCTCCCCCTTCTGTTCTCTACCCAACTCAGTGAATCTCTTTGTGTGTTCCAGGCTGTGGGAAACACTTAGGGAACTGATTACTGGCTGGATATGTCTCTCTCCTTTTGATTCCCCCTTTTATCCTCTTGGCCACCTCTGTCTCCTTCCTCCCTCTTCTCTTCTCTGTGTTACTCCGTGAACATCTCTGAGGGGTCCAGACTGTGGAGACCACATAGGGAAGTGATTACTGGCTAGCTTGCTCTGTCCCCTTTTGATCCCCTCCTCTTCTCCAGGTCACATCTATCTCCCTCCTCCCTCTTCTCCATGTAACTCTGTGAACCTCTCTGGTATCCCTCACTGTGGAGAAAATTTTCATTTTTAACCTAGATGTTTTATCATTGCTGCTGTATAGATGGAGAAGTCTTGAGGCTACTGTAAGAATAAGACTGAAAAACAGAGGCAGGAGGCTTAAGTCCAAATCGTGAGAATACCAGAGAACTCATAAAATGCCTCCATACATACATTGAAACCAAGCACCACCAAGGGCCAACAAGTTCCAGAGCAAGATGTACCATGCAAATTCTCCAGCAACACAGGAACACAGCCCTGAGCTCCAATATACAGGCTGCCCAAAGTCACACCAACCCAATGACATCTCAAAACTCATTACTGGACACTTCATTGCACTCCAGAGAGAAGAAATCCAGCTCCACCCACCAGAACACTGACACAAGCTTCCCTAACCAGGAAACCTTGACAAGCCATCCATCCAACCCCACCTACAGTGAGGAAATTAATGAAGAGAACTCGACAAACTGCCAGAATACAGAACGGCCACGCCAAACAGCAATCTAAACAAGATGAAGAGGTAGAGAAATTCCAAGCAGGTAAAGGAACAGGATAAACGCCCACCAAACCTAACAAAGGAGGAAGAGATAGGGAATCTACCAGATAAAGAATTTCGAAAATGATAGTGAAAATGATCCAAATTCTTGAAAAGAAAATGGAGTTACAGATAAATAACCTGGAGACAAGGATTGAGAAGATGCAAGAAAGGTTTAACTAGGCCCTAGAAGAAATAAAAAAGAGTCAATATATAATGAATAATGCAATAAATGAGATAAAAAACACTCTGGAGGGAAATAACAGTAGAATAATGGAGGCAGAAGATAGGATAAGTGAGGTAGAAGATAGAATGGTAGAAATAAATGAAACAGAGAGGAAAAAAGAAAAATGAATTAAAAGAAATGAGGACAATCTCAGAGACCTCTGGGACAATGGTACATGCCCCAACATTCAAATCATAGGAGTCCCAGAAGAAGAAGAAAAAAAAGAAAGACCATAAGAAAATACTTGAGGAGATAATACTTCAAAATTTCCCTAAAATGGGGAAGGAAATAATCACCCAAGTCCAAGAAACACAGAGAGTCCCTAACAGGATAAACCCAAGGTGAAACAGCCCAAGACATATATTAATTAAATTAACAAAGATCAAACACAAAGAACAAATATTAAAAGCAGCAAGGGAAAAACAACAAATAACACACAAGGGGATTCCCATAAGAATAACAGCTGATCTTTCAATAGAAACTCTTCAGGCGAGGAGGGAATGGCAAGACATACATAAACTGATGAAAGAAGACAACCTGCAGCCCAGATTACTGTACCCAGCAAGGATCATTCAAATATGAAAGAATATCAAAAGCTTTCAGTTCAGTTCAGTTGCTCAGTCGGGTCCAACTCTTTACGACCCCATGAATCGCAGCACGCCAGGCCTCCCTGTCCATCACCAACTCCCGGGGTTCACTTAGACTCACGTCCATTGAGTCCGTGATGCCATCCAGCCATCTCATCCTCTGTCGTCCCCTTCTCCTCCTGCCCCCAATCCCTCCCAGCATCAGAGTCTTTTCCAATGAGTCAACTCTTCGCATGAGGTGGCCAAAGTACTGGAGTTTCAGCTTTAGCATCATTCCTTCCAAAGAAATCCCAGGGCTGATCTCCTTCAGAATGGACTGGTTTGATCTCCTTGCAGTCCAAGGGACTCTCAAGAGTCTTCTCCAACACCACAGTTCAAAAGCATCAATTCTTCAGTGCTCAGCTTTCTTCACAGTCCAACTCTCACATCCATACATGACCACAGGAAAAACCATAGCCTTGACTAGACGGACCTTAGTTGGCAAAGTAATGTCTCTGCTTTTGAATATGCTATGTAGGTTACTCATAACTTTTCTTCCAAGGAGTAAGCGTCTTTTAATTTCATGGCTGTAGTCACCATCTGCAGTGATTTTGGAGCTCCCCAAAATAAAGTCTGACACTGTTTCCACTGTTTCCACATCTATTTCCCATGAAGGGACTGTGTTGAGCTTTAAGCCAACTTTTTCACTCTCCTCTTTCACTTTCATCAAGAGGCTTTTTAACTCCTCTTCACTTTCTGCCATAAGGGTGGTGTCATCTGCATATCTGAGGTTATTGATATTTCTTCTAGCAATCTTGATTCCAGCTTGTGTTTCTTCCAGTCCAGCATTTCTCATGATGTACTCTGCATATAAGTTAAATAAGTAGGGTGACAATATACAGCCTTGACATCCTCCTTTTCCTATTTGGAACCAGTCTGTTGTTCCATGTCCAGTTCTAACTGTTGCTTCCTGACCTGCATACAGATTTCTCAAGCGGCAGGTTAGGTGGTCTGGTATTCCCATCTCTCTCAGAATTTTCCACAGTTTATTGTGATCCACATAGTCAAAGTCTTTGGCCTAGCCAATAAAGCAGAAATAGATGTTTTTCTGGAACTCTCTTGCTTTTTCCATGATCCAGCAGATGTTGGCAATTTGGTCCATGGTTCCTCTGTCTTTTTTAAAACCAGCTTGAACATCAGGAAGTTCATGGTTCACCTATTGCTGAAGCCTGGCTTGGAGAATTTTGAGCATGTGAGATGAGTGCAATTGTGCAGTAGTTTGAGCATTCTTTGGCATTGCCTTTCTTTGGAATTGAAATGAAAACTGACCTTTTCCATTCCTGTGGCCACTACTGAGTTTTCCAAATTTGCTGGCATATTGAATGCAGCACTCTCACAGCATCATCTTTCAGAATTTGAAATAGCTCAAGTGGAATTTCATCACCTCCACTAGCTTTTTTCGTAGTGGTGCTTTCTAAGGCCCACGTCACTTCACATAAGCAAAGACTGAGAGAATTCAGCACCACCAGACGAGCTCTCAAACAAATGCTAAAGAATCTTCTCTAGACAGGAAACACAAAAAGGGTATATAAACTCGAACCCAAAACAATAAAGTAAATGGCAATGGGAGCATACTTATCAATAATTACCTTAAATATAAATGGGTTGAGCCCTAACCAAAAGACAAAGACTGGAAGAATGGATACAAAAACAAGACCCCTATATATGTTGTATACAAGATATCTACCTCAAAACAAGGGACAGATACAGACTGAAAGTGAAGGGCTGGAAAAAGATATTCCACACAATTAGGGACCAAAAGAAAGCAGGAGTAGCAATACTTATATCAGATAAAATACACTTTAAAACAAAGGCTGTGAAAAGAGACAAAGAAGGACACCACATAATGATCAAAGGATCAATCCAACAAGAAGATATAACAATTATAAATATATATGCACCCAACATAGGAGCACTGCAATATGTAAGACAAATGCTAACAAGTATGAAAAAGGAAATTAACAATAACACAAGAATAGTGGGAGACTTTAATACCCCACTCACACCTATGGATAGATCAACTAAATGGAAAATTAATAAGGAACAACAAACTTTAAATCATACAATAGACCAGTTAGACCTAATTGACATCTATAGGACATTTTGCCCCAAACCAACGAATTTAAACTTTTTCTGAAGTGCACACGGAAACTTCTTCAGGATAGATCACATCCTGGGCCATAAATCTAGCCTTGGTAAATTCAAAAAAATTTGAAATCATTCCAAGCATCTTTTCTGACCATAATACAGTAAAATTAGATCTCAGTAACAGGAGAAAAACTATTAGAAATTCCAACATAGAGGCTAAACAACACAGTGCTGAATAACCAAAAAATCACAGAAGAAATCAAAAAAGAAATCAAAATATGTATAGAATCGAATGAAAATGAAAACACAACAACCCAAAACCTGTGGGACACTGGAAAAGCAGTGTTAAGGGGAAAGTTCATAGCAGTTCAGGCATACCTCAAGAAACAAGAAAAAAATCAAATAAATAACCTAACTCTACACCTAAAGCAAGTAGAAAAGAAGAAATGAAGAACTCCAGGGTTAGTAGAAGAAAACAAATCTTAAAAATTAGGGCAGAAATAAATGCAAAAGAAAAGAGACCATAGCAAAAATCAACAAAGTCAAAAGCTGGTTCTTTGAGAGGATAAATAAAATTGACAAACCATTAGCCAGACTCATCAAGAAACAAAGGGAGAAGAATCAAATCAATAAAATTAGAAACAAAAATGAAGAGATCACAACAGACAACCAGAAATACAAAGGATCATAAGACACTACTATCAGCAATTATATGCCAATAAAAAGGACAACATGGAAGAAATGGACAAATTGTTAGAAAAGTACAACTTTCCAAAACTGAACCAGGAAGAAATAGAAAATCTTAACAGACCCATCACAAGCACGGAAATTGAAACTGTAATCAGAAATCTTCCAGCAAAAAAAGCCCAGGTCCAGACGGCTTCACAGCTGAATTCTACCAAAAATTTAGAGAAGAGCTAACAGCTATCCTACTCAAATTTTCTTCCAGAAAGTTGCAGAGGAAGGTAAACTTCCAAACTCATTCTATGAGGCCACCATCACCCAAATACCAAAAACCTGACAAAGATGCCACACACAAAAAAAAGAAAACTACAGGCCAATATCACTGATGAACATAGACGCAAAAATTCTTAACAAAATTCTAGCAATCAGAATCCAACAACACATTAAAAAGATCATACATGGTGACCAAGTGGGCTTTATCCCAGGGATGCAAGGATTCTTCAATATCCACAAATCAATGTAATACACCACATGAACAAATTGAAAAATAAAAACCATATGATTATCTCAATAGATGCAGAGAAAGACTTTGACAAAATTCAACATCGATTTATGATAAAAACTCTCCAAAAATCAGGACTAGAAGGAACATACTTCAACATAATAAAAGCTATATATGACAAACCTGCAAGAAACATTATCCTTAATGGTGAAAAATTGAAAGTATTTCCCCTAAAGTCAGGAACAAGACAAGGGTGCCCACATTCACCACTACTATTCAACATAGTTTTGGAAGTTTTGGCCACAGAAATCAGAACAGAAAAAGAAATAAAATGAATCCAAATTGGAAAAGAAGAAGTAAAACTCTCACTGTTTGCAGATGATATGATTCTACATAGAAAACCCTAAAGATGCCACCAGAAACTTACTAGAGCTAATCAATGAATATAGTAAAGTTGCAGGATATAAAACCAATACAGGATTGTAAAGTAAAATAAAAAATAAATTTAAAAAAAATTAAAAAAAAAAAATCAACTCACAGAAATGCCTTGCATTCCTATACACTAATAATGAGAAAATAGAGAAATTAAGGAATAATTCCATTCACAATTGCAACAAAAAGAATAAAATACTTACAGAAACAAAAAATACCTAAAGAAACAAAAGACCTATATATAGAAAACTATAAAACACTGGTGAAAGAAATCAAAGAGGACACTAGTAGATGGAGGAATATACCACATTCATGGATTAGAAGGATCAATGTAGTGAAAATGAATATACTACCCAAAGCGATCTAGATTCAATGCAATCCCTATCAAGCTACCAATGGTATTTTTCACAGAACTAGAACAAATAATTTCACAATTTGTATGAAACACAATAAACCTTGAATAACCAAAGCAATCTTGAGAAAGAAGAATGGAACTGGAGGCATCAATCTGCCTGACTTCAGGCTCTACTACAAAGCCACAGTCATCAAGACAGTATGGTACTGGCACAGAGACAGAAATATAGATTAATGGAACAAATTAGAAATCCCAGAGATAAATCCACACACCTATGGACATCTTATCTTTGACAAAGGAGGCAAGAATATACAATGGTTAAAGACAATCTCTTTAACAAGTGGTGCTGTGAAAACTGGTCAACCACTTGTAAAAGAATGAAACTAGAACACTTTCTAACATCATACAGAAAAATAAACTCAAAAATCAATCAAAGGTCTAAATGTAAAAGTAGAAACTATAAAAGTCCTAAAGGAAAACACAGGAGAAACTCTGAAGTAAATCATAGCAGGATCCTCTATGACCCAACTCCTGGAGTAATGGAAATAAAAGGAAAAGTAAACAAATGGGACCTAATTAAACTTAAAAACTTTTGCACAACAAAGAAAACTATAAGCAAGGTGAAAAGAGAGACTTCAGAAAGGGAGAAAACAGTATCAAATGAAGCAACTGACAAAGAATTATTCTCAAAAATATACAAGCAACTCCTGCAGCTCAATTCCAGAGAAATAAATGACCCAATCAAAAAAATGGGCCAAAGAACTAAACAGACATTTCTCCAAAGAAGACATACAAATGGCTAACAAACACATGAACAGATGCTCAACATTATTCATTATCAGAGAAATACAAATCAAAATCACAATGAGGCAATGAGGTACCATCTCACACTGGTCATAATGGCTGCTATCAAAAAGTCTATAAACAATGAATGCTGGAGAGGGTGTGGAGAAAAAGGAACCCTCTTATACTGTTGGTGGGAATGCAAACTAGTACAGCCACTATGGAGAACAGTGTGGAGATTCCTTAAAAAACTGGAAATACAACTGCCATACAACCCAGCAATCCTACTGCTGGACATACACACTGAGGAAGCCAGAATTGAAGGAAACAGGTGTACCCCAATGTTCATTGCAGCACTGTTTATAATAGCCAGGGCATGGAAGCAACCTAGATGTCCATCAGCGGATGAATGGATAAGAAAGCTGTGGTACATATACACAATGGAGTATTACTCAGCCATTAAAAAGAATCCATTTGAATCAGTTCTAATGAGGTGGATGAAACTGAAGCCTATTATACAGAGTGAAATATGCCAGAAAGAAAAATACCGATACAGTATACTAACGCATATATATGGAATTTAGAAAGATGGTAACGATAACCCTGTATGCGAGACAGCAAAAGAGACACAGATGTATAGAATAGTCTTTTGGACTCTGTGGGAGAGAGCAAGGGTGGGATGATTTGGGAGAATGGCATTGAAACCTGTATATTATCATATGTGAAATGAATCACCAGTCCAGGTTTGATGCATGATACAGGGTGCCTGGGGCTGGTGCACTGGGATGACCCAGAGGGATGGGATGGGGAGGGAGGTGGGAAGGGTGTTCAGGATGGGGAAGAGATATACACTCGTGGTGGATTCATGTCCATGTATGGCAAAACTAATACAATATTGTAAAGTAATTAGCTTCCAATTAAAATAAATTAATAAAAAAAGAAAAAACGAAAAATAATTCAGGCACTGAAAATTGGATTTTTTCCCTGATTTTTACCTGACTAACTAATAGGCATAATAATAATACATAATATTTGAGATAAGCTAATTTGTTGTTATTCATTTGCTAAGTCATGTCAGACTGTTTGCGACCCCATGGACCAAAGCATGCCAGACTTATTTGTCCTCCACTATCTCCTGGAGTTTGCCCAAATTCATGTCTGTTGAGTTGATGATACTATCTAACTATTTCATCCTCTGTCGCCCCATTCTCCTTTTGCCTTCAAACTTTCCAGCATCAGGGTCTTTTCCAATGAATCAGCTGTTTGCATCATGTGGCCAAGTATTGAAGCTTCAGTTTCAGCAACAGTCCTTCCAATGAATATTCAGAGTTGATTTCCTTTAGGATTGACTGGTTTGATCTCCTTGCTGTCCAAGGGACTCTCAGGAGTGTTCTCCAGAACCACAATTTGAAAGCATCAATTCTTCGATGCTCAACCTTCTTTATGGTCCAATCCTCACATCTGTACATGACTACTGGAAAAGCCATAGCTTTGACTAGACAGACTTGTGTCAGTAAATTGATGTCTCTCCTTTTTAATATGCTGTCTAGGTTTGTCATAGCTTTTCTTCCAAGGAGCAAGCGTCTTTCAATTTCGTGGCTGCAGTCACCATAAACAGTGATTTTGGAAACCAGAAAGTAAAATCTGTCACTGTTTCCACTTTTACCCCTTCTATTTGCCATGAAGTGATGGGATAGGATGCCATGATTTAGTTTTTTAAATATTGAGTTTCAAGCCTGATTTTTCATTCTCTTCTTTTACCCTCATCAAGAGGCTTTTTAGTTCTTCTTCAATTTCTGCCATTAGAGTGGTATCATCTGCATATCTAAGGTTATCGATATTTCTCCCGGCAAGCTGTTTCCAGCTTGTGATTCATCCAGCCCAGCACTCACCTGATGTACTCTGCACAGAAGTTAAATAAAGAGGGTGACAATATACAGCCTTGATGTACTCCTTTTCCAATTTGGAACCAGTCTGTTGTTCCATGTCTGTTTCTAATTGCTGTTTAGAACTAGCATACAGGTTTCTCAGGAGGCAGGTCAGGTGGTCTGGTATTCTCATCTCTTTAAGAATTTTCAACAGTTTGTTGTGATCCACACAGTCAAAGGCTTTAGCATAGTCAATGGAGCAGATATTCTTCTGGAATTCCATTGCTTTTTCCATGATTCACCAAATATTTACAATTTGGTCTTTGGTCCTTTGCCTCTTTGAAACCAGCTTTTACATCTGGAAGCTCTCAATTTGTGTACTGTTGAAGCGTAGCTTGAAGGATTTTGAGCATAACCTTGCTAGAATGTGAAGTGAGCTCAATTATATGGTAGTTTGCACACTCTTTGGCATTGCCCTTCTTTGAGATTGGAATGAAAAGTGACCTTTTCTAGTCCTATGGCCACTGTTGAGTTTTCTAAATTTGCTGACATATTAAGTGCAGCACTTTAACAGCATCATCTTTTAGGATTTTAAATAGATCTGCTGAAATTCTGTTACCTTCACTAGTGCTGTTTGTAGTAATGTTTCCTGAAGCCCACTTGATTTCATGCTCTAAGATGTCTGATTTAGGAGTGTGACCACATTATCATGGTTATCCGGGTCATGAAGACCTTTTATGTATAGTTGTTCTGTGTATTTGTGACACCTCTACTTAAACTCTTCTGCTTCTATTATGTCCTTACAGTTTCTGTCCTTTATTATGCCCATCCTTGCATGAAACATTCCTTTGATAGCTCTAATTTTCTTGAAGAGATCTCTAATCCTTCCCATTCAGTTGTTTTCTTCTATTTCTTTGCATGGATCTTTAGGAAGGCTTTTTCTCTTTGCTGTTATTTGGAACTCTGCATTCAAATGGATATGTCTTTCCTGTTCTTTGCCTTCTGTGTCCTTTCTTTTCTCAACTATTTGTAAGGCTTCACAACCATTTTGTCTTTTTGCATTTCTTTTTCTTGGGGATGGTTTTGATCACTGCCTCCTATACAATGTCACAAATCTCTGTCCATAGTTCTTTAGGCACTCTGTCTATCGGATCTAATCCCTTGAATCTATTCATCATCTCCTGTAAGGGATTTGATTTAGGTCAAAGCTGAATGATCCAGGGATTTTCCCTACTTTCTTCAATTTAAGTCTGAATTTTTCAATAAGGACTTCATGATCTGAGTCATAGTCAGTTCTTGGTCTTGTTTTTGCTGACTGTATAGAGCTTCTCCATCTTTGGCTGCAAAAACGTTATCAGTCTGATTTTGGTATTGACTACTGGTGATGTCCATGTGTAAATTTGTCTTGTGTGTTGTCGGAAGAGGGTGTTTGCTATGACTAGCATGTTCTCTTGCCAAATCTAGTTAGCTTTTACCCTGCTTCATTTTGTACTCCAAGGCCAAACTTGCTTGTTATACTGGCTATCTCTCTTTTTAAAAATTTTTTTTAAATATAAATTTATTTATTTTAATTGGAGGTTAATTACTTTACAATATTGTATTGGTTTTGCCATACATCAACATGAATCTGCCACAGGTATACATGTGTTCCCCATCTACTTTTGCATTCCAATCCCCTGTGATGAATAGGGAATCTTATTTTTGTGTAAGTTCTAGAAAATGTAGGTCTTTACAGAACCTGTCAACTTTAGCTTCTTTGGCATCAGTGATTAGGGCATAGACTTGGATTACTGTGATGCTGAGTGGTTTGCCTTGGGAATGAACTGAGTTTTGTCTGTCATTTTTGAGGTTGCATCTTAGTACTGTATTTCAGACTCTTTTGTTGACTGTGAGGGCTACTCCATTTCTTCTAAGGGATTCTTGCCCAGTAGATATAATGGTCATCTGAATTAAATATTCCCCCATCCCCATCCATTTTAGTTCACTAATTCCTAAAATGTTGATGTTCAGTCTTGCCATCTCCTGCTCGATGCCACCCAATTTACCTTGATTCCCTATGCAATGTTGTTCTTTACAGCATCAGACTTTACTTTCACCACCAGACACATCAAGAGTTGAGTGTCGTACTTTCTTCTGCCCAGCCACTTCACTCTTTTTGGAGCTATTAGTGATTGTCCTCTGTTCTCCTCGACTAGCATATTGGACACCTTCAGACCTGGGTGAGGGGGCTCATCTTCCACTGTCATATCCTTTTGCTTTTTCATATTATCCATGGGGTTCTCCAGGCAAGAATACTGGATTGGGTTGCCATTTCCTTTTCTAATTTACAGTTTATTTAATTTAAACTAATTTCATTAGTTTTCCTGATGAAGTTTATGCTAGCCATTACTTCCTCCCAATGTCTACTCTAATTCTTAGCTAACGCTTTATGTCATTACGACTTGTGTCCTATCTTTATATGCTTTCATTGAACTTCCCCATCTCTTCTTCTTAATCTGGGTAACCTCACCTTTCTTTGGCAAGAGATAGAGACACAGGATACGTTTATTGACACTCAGGATTTCTACAAATGCAGTCTGAGTCCCAAGTACTTAGAAAGTTACTGCCTCTGATTCTCAGTCTGAGAATTTACAGAGGTGCCAATAGACAGAAGAGTAGGGGAAGAGAAGTACAGAAAATCAGATAATACTGATTTATTCACTCAGGTTGTCTACTAAGTCGGTGGCAGCCCTGAAAGGTCTGTAGAATGAGATGTTCTAAACAAATGTGAGGTGCCTGGATTTACATACTTATACAAATACAAATCTATCCCCCTCTTCATTTTTCCTTCTTTTTTTTTTTAATTTATTTATTTATTTTTAATTTTTACTTTACAATTCTGTATTGGTTTTGGCATAGATTTCCACAAAGGTTTCCCCATTTCTGCCCTAGGAACAATATATGCCACTTCTTGGATAGTCTTCAAAGTGCTACTTCGTTTATGCCATTATTATGCTCAGACATCTACTTTATTATACTACTACTATCATGTCTCGATGGACGTGAGTCTGAGTGAACTTTGGGAGTTGGTGATGTATAGGGAGGCCTGGCGTGCTGCGATTCATGGGGTCACAAAGAGTCGGATATGACTGAGCGACTGAACTGAACTGAACTATCATGTCAGTTTACTATGAGAAGTGGTCCTAGGCTACCTTGCTTGGTAACTGTGTAGTACTTTCTAATTCTGGTTGGTTTAATTCCCAATACATGGAAACACTATTATGCTTCTGTAATCTAAATGGTGCAAAACAAAATCCAAGTTATTTAAATTTATCCTATAGACACCAATTAGCATTAAATTGACCAGTCTATTTTATTCCAGAGTCTTTGTTCTTTGGTTCTGGTTTTGGTACAATGTAATTCTTCCTTTGATGATTCAACCTACCTATATCCAAAATGTTATTTGAACTTGAACTTATCTATATAATATGTGTGTGTGTGTTCTCAGTTGTATCTGACTCTGTGCAATTCCATGGACCATAGCCCGCCAAGTTCCTCTGACCTTGGAATTTTCCTGGCAAGAACACTGGAGCAGGTTGTCATTTCCTACTCCAGGGGATTTTCCCGACCCAGGGATCAAACCTGCCTCTATTGCATCTCCTAAATTGGCAGGCGGATTCTTTACCACTGTGCCACCTGGGAAGTCCATTTAGGTAATACAGTTTTACAATCATGATATTGCTTTGAAGTTTTCTAAATAGTCTCTATCTTATAGTTTATGTTTCTGGACTTCTGTAGAATTCAAGGTCATTTCAGCTATTTGTGCCCTTTTTGATATGTAAGGTGTTGGTGAAATAAGGCCATATATTACCCCGGATTGGGCTCAAAATAATGGCAAATAATGAGAAAATGTGAAGGTTTATATTAAAAATCCTTGTTAGATCCTCCAGGAGGATGGATTCAGGGTGAACTTTTTCTATCAAATTATAACTTCCTGGTGATTAGGGTTATTTCACCTTTAGTTACCTTTATGGATGATCTGTATTGTGAATAGGGACACTGTATAAATGGTAAATTTGGAGCACAGTGTAGATAACTTTTATTATGAGCCTTTAACTTCACTGAGGTAGAAATATATCTATTTAATGAAGACTAGACAAATTTTCAGTGTGACAGAAGGACCTAGTCCTCCTTAAGCGGAGCATAGGCCATATCTACCACATGTTATGAGATCTAAGAATGAGAAAATAACTTTCAAACAGAAAAAAAAAGCATAGTAAATAATGATGACTATTTAAACAAAAGTAGTAGAAGAAAATATAGGGTAGATTTATTTATATAGGTTATATTGGAAGATAGGGCTTCCCAGGTGGCATTAGTGGTAAAGAACCTGTCTGCCAATGTAGGAGATGTAAAAGATGCAAGTTCAATCCCTGAGTTGGGAAGTTCCCCTGGAGGAGGGCACAGCAACCTGTTCCAGTGTTCTTGCCTGGCAAGTCTGATGGACAGAGGAGCCTGGCAGGCTATAGTCCATAGGGTTGCAAAGAGTTGGACATGGCTGAAGTGACTTAGCACGCACCCATGCACATATGAAGTTAAACTAAAATAGCTCATGGTTAACACTAAAATTATTAATTGTAAATTTTACCTGGGCCTGAGGTGAGGAAAAGTTCATTCTCTAATGCCATGAGATAGTACCAGGCAGAATGTTTTGCTGTTTACATACACTTCATCAGGCACAAAAGTTAAAATGCCATTGCTTTCTTTGAACTTAACTGTCATGTTTTAGCCTGTGATGGGTTACACAATATTACCTTCATAAACAGCATGTGAACTGTGGGGAACCTGTTTTCTCTAGTTATTTGGCAAGATGAAAAACTCTGCATGCTCTGAAATAAATGGTGTTTCTTTTAATTCCAAGATTTTAATTGTTGAACTGTAATCACAAGGTATAGATGATATATTTGTTTAATTAAGAAAGTCTGATGTTCAGGAGGAAATAAGAAAATGTGTAGCAGTGGCATATAAGAGTCGACAACAAGAGATAAGTTTTTCATGACTGAGTTATCTTTGCACATACAATTAAATACAATTCATCTATCATGTCTTATTTAAGGGAGATGGTTTAAAACAATTTATGTTTATGAACTTATAGTTTACATGCTATTCATTTGAACCCCTAATAAACGTGACTTTGAATTAATTTTCAGTTGCATAATTTATCAACAACTTAATTTTTTGGACTTTGAATCCATTTTAACAATTGAATTTAAAATAAATTCAATTGAAAGGCAAACAAGCAATGATTAAAATAGAATACATGTGAGACCAAATTGTTGCCATTTGATAGAAAGGCAAGAGAACTAAAATAGCAGGCAGATTATGTAAATTCTGGTCCCAGGCTCACTATCACTCATGATATGACCTTTATTTACCTGGACTCCAAAAGCCATCTGTGTAAATTAAAACACACGGATTAAAAAATTCCTGGGGGATCAATTGGATAGTTATTTAACAAATAGATCCCTTTTTCCTACTGGACACACAGCCTCTTTTGCCTTTAGATGTGATCATGTGACTGGATTATGGCCAGTGAAATCTGATGTGTGATGTATATAATTTCCATATGATCTGCTACTGGAGATCAGTGGAGAAATAACTCCAGAAAGAATGAAGAGATGGAACCAAAGCAAAAACAACACCCAGTTGCGGATGTGACTGGTGATGGAAACAAGATCTGATGCTGTAAAGAGTAGATTCACATGCCAGAGTAATCCTGTACTCCTGAATGACTGCATGGACCAGAACTGCTTTTGCTATCTCACATTTGGCTATTGACTGAATAATAAATTAAATTTTATTATATTAAGCCACTAAAAATTTGAAGTTATTGTTAAGCAGTTAGCCTAACTCATTAATACAATAGGTAAGTTTCCTTCTAGCTTTAAGTTTTGTGATTTGCCAAAAATCATTGGTGAGTTAATATATGGAAAACACTTTGAAAAGTAAAAACCTTTGTAAATGCAAGTGAAACTTTTCTATTAGTCAAGTAGCCACCGAGAAGTATTCAAAATAATTTAAATTTAACATTTATTTCAATAAGACAGTTCTTAGTTTACATAATTCCAGTATACATGATCTTTAATTATCATGGTTTAGTTAAATATACCAGTTTCCCAACAACTCAGCTCAAATTTCAGTTACTATAATATATTAGCTGTGCATAAAATAGGGACTTCACTGCCAGCTTTTTAGTCCACAGATTGCTACATAAATAATAGATGCACATTATATTAAAGTGACCAATCATGTCACTTCTCTCAGAGTCTCTTGGTGATTGGTCAGTGTGCATGTTTTGAAGAGTATGAAGTTGTGTAGTCTCTCTGTAACCCATTGTTAAATCAATGTGACAGCTTACACAAATAGATATCTGAAGGAGGAAATCAAGATAGAAGTGGACCAAAGAAGGTGATAGTGTTAGACATAAGATTCCAAAGAATGTAAATGTCATTATAGAAGTAATAGCTGACTGTGGGAATGTTAACAGTAGTGCACTGGAGAGACTCTAGATATGCAGCCAAAGGAACTTGGTAAAGGTCAAGTTATTAACATAAATGAAGAAAGTAGTTGTGATGAAAAGGAGATGTCCCAGAGAAAATAAAATTGGCATAAAACTTAACATTTTTGGAACATTTAGAAATATTTTATGACTTTGAAAATACAAACATAAAAAGTTGGTGATTGTGGGTGGGTATGGGAAGCCAAGCCATATCTCCATTTTGAAACTGAAACCAACCCAGTTTTCTCATTTCCTTTTTTTTTTTTCCCATTTAATTTTGTTTTGTTTTGTCTAGAAAAAAATGTCTAGGAATGCTTTTTGAATTCTTTTCCAAATTTGTATTGAAGAAGAATCATATAGTCTCGTGTTTTACAAAGTGCTTTGAGACATACATCGTTTCATTTGCCCTTCATACTACTCCTTTTAATAGGGTAGCCTGGGTATTATTCTGTCCATTAAATAGATGGTCATTTGGGAAACAGGCCCAGAGAGGTTAATTGGCTTGTTTACAGTCATGGAGTGATAGAGCTGACTCTTGAGTCCAGAATTAACTCTAAGACCAGTGTTCTTGTTCCTTCACCAATGATTGTAAAACCTTGACTTGACTAATAACCTTTATGAAAGAAGAGCCTTGACCACATTCATGGAGCTAAGATGGTTCTAAAAGAGTGAAAAATAACAAGAAAAATGATGAACAGAATTAACAGGAGCAGCTGTTATACATGAATTTTTCTGTTGAGAGCTCTACTTCATCTTTGACTCCTTCTCTTTAATTACATGGGAAAGTAGTAGGAGAAGCCACGATTCCTCCTGGAAAAAAACGAAAAAGAGATGCAAAGATAAAATGGTGGAAAACAATCCAAACTTAGACAGGTACAGAAAAGATGCTTTCTCTGTATTACATCCAATCCCAAAGAAAGGCAATACCAAAGAATGCTCAAACTACTGCAAGATTGCATTCATCTCACATGCTAGTAAAGTAATACTCAAAATTCTCCAAGCCAGGCTTCAGCAAAACGTGAGCTGCAAACTTCCAGATGTTCAAGCTGATTTTAGAAAAGGCAGAGGAATGAGAGATCAAATTGCCAACATCCGCTGGATCATCGAAAAAACAAGAGAGTTCCAGAAAAGCATCTATTTCTGCTTTATTGACTATGCCAAAGACTTTGACTGTGTGGATCACAATAAACCGTGGAAAATTCTGAAAGAGATGGGGATACCAGACCACCTGACACTCTTGAGAAACCTGTATACATGTCAGGAAGCAACAGTTAGAACTGGACATGAAACAACAGACTGGTTCCAAACAGAAAAGGAGTACGTCAAGGCTGTATATTGTCACCCTGCTTATTTAACTTATATGCAGAGTACATCATGAGAAACGCTTGGCTGGATGAAGCACAAGCTGGAATCAAGATTGCTGGGAGAAGTATCAATAACCTCAGATATGCAGATGACACCACCCTTATGGTAGAAAGTGAAGAACTAAAGAGCCTCTTGATGAAAGTGAAAGAGGAGAGTGAAAAAGTTGGCTTAAAGCTTAGCATTCAGAAAACTAAGCTCATGGCATTTGCTCTCATCACTTCATGGCAGATAGATGGGGAAATAGTGGAAACAGTGGCTGACTTTATTTTTCTGGGCTCTAAAATCAATGCAGATGGTGATTGCAGCAATGAAATTAAAAGACATTTACTCCTTGGAAGGAAAGTTATGACCAACCTAGACAGCATATTAAAAAGCAGAGATATTACTTTGCCAACAAAAGTCTGTCTAGTCAAGGCTATTGTTTTCCCAGTGGTCATGTATGGATGTAAGAGTTGGACTATAAAGAAAGCTGAGCACTGAAGAGTTGATGCTTTCGAACTGTGGTGTTGGAGAAGACTCTTGAGAGTCCCTTGGACTGCAAGGAGATCCAACCAGTCCATCCTAAAGGAGATCAGTCCTGGATGTTCATTGAAAGAACTGATGTTGAAGCTGAAACTCCAATACTTTGGCCACCTGATGAGATGAGCTGACTCATTGGAAAAGACCCTGAAGCTGGGAAAGATTGAGAGCTATAGGAGAAGTGGACGGCAGAGGATGATATGGTTGGATGGCATCATCAACTCGATGGACATGGGTTTGGGTGGACTCCGGAAGTTGATGATGGACATGGAGGCCTGTCGTGCTGAGGTTCATAGGGTCGCAAAGAGTTGGACACGACTGAACGACTGAACTGAATTGAACTTTAATTCTGCTCAGAACACTTAAATTAGCATACAGTTAGGTAAAAATCATCTAACACAAAGCCTATTTTATAATAAAGTGTTGAATATCTCACATAATTTATTGAATACAGTACTGAAAGTGAGAAACAGAGTGGTTGCTAGTGTATCAATTGTTTATACTGGTGATTGTGTGGCTGACTGGGAGCTGTGGCTCTCTGGCACTGTCCACATTAGGATGGAGTAACATACCGCATGTTACTAGCCCAGCAAGCTTGGTTGCTTTAGTCGTGTCCAACTCTTTGAGAACTCATGACCCCATGGGAGTTAACAGGCCATTTCCTTCTAGCCCAGGGAAAGGTCAAAATTCAAAACAGAGTTACTACTGAAATAACTCCAGAAAGAATGATGGGATGGAGCCAAAGCAAAAACAATACCCAGCCGTGGATGTGACTGGTGATAGAAGCAAGATCCAATGCTGTAAAGAGCAATATTGCATAGGAACCTGGAATGTCAGGTCCATGAATCAAGGCAAATTGGAAGTGGTCAAACAAGAGATGGCAAGGGTGAACATCAACATTCTAGGAATCAGCAAACTAAATAGGACTGGAATGCGTGAATTTACATTAGATGACCATTATATCTACTACTGTGGGCAGGATTCTCTCAGAAGAAATGGAGTAGCCATCATGGTCCACAAAAGAGTCCGAAATGCAGTACTTGGATGCAATCTCAAAAATGACAGACTGATCTCTTTTCGTCTCCAAGGCAAACCATTCAATATCACAGTTATCCAAGTCTATGCCCCAACCAGTAATGCTGAAGAAGCTGAAGTTGGACGGTTTTATGAAGACCTGCAAGACCTTTTAGAACTAACACCCAAAAAAGATGTCCTTTTCATTATGGGGGACTGGAATGCAAAAGTAGGAAATCAAGAAACACCTGGAACAACAGGCAAATTTGGCCTTGGAATGAGGAATGAAGCAGGGCAAAGACTAATAGAGTTTTGCCAAGAAAATGCACTGGTCATAGCAAACACCCTCTTCCAACAACACAAGAGAAGACTCTATACATGGACATCACCAGATGGTCAACACTGAAATCAGATTGACTATATTCTTTGCAGCCAAAGATGAAGAACCTCTATACAGTCAACAAAAACAAGACCGGGAGCTGACTGTGGATCAGATCATGAACTCCTTACTGCCAAATTCAGACTTAAATTCAAGAAAGTAGGGAAAACCACTAGACCATTCAGGTATGACCTAAATCAAATCTCTTATGATTATACAGTGGAAGTGAGAAATAGATTTAAGGGCCTAGATCTGATAGATAGAGTGCCTGATGAACTATGGAATGAGGTTCATGACATTGTACAGGAGACAGGATTCAAGATCATCCCCATGGAAAAGAAATGCAAAAAAGCAAAATGGCTGTCTGGGGAGGCCTTACAAATAGCTGTGAAAAGAAGAGAGGTGAAAAACAAAGGAGAAAAGGAAAGATATAAGCATCTGAATGCAGAGTTCCAAAGAATAGCAAGAAGAGATAAGAAAGCCTTCTTCAGCAATCAATGCAAAGAAATAGAGAAAATAACAGAATGAGAAAGACTAGAGATCTCGTCAAGAAAATTAGAGATACAAAGGGTACATTTCATGCAAAGATGGGCTTGATAAAGGACAGAAATGGTCTGGATCTAACAGAAGCAGAAGATATTAAGAAGAGGTGGAAAGAATACATGGAAGAACTGTACAAAAAAGATCTTCACGCCCCAGATAATCATGATGATGTGATCACTAATCTAGAGCCAGACATCTTGGAATGTGTAGTCAAGTGGGCCTTAGAAAGCATCACTACGAACAAAGCTAGTGGAGGTGATGGAATTCCAGTTGAGCTGTTTCAAATCCTGAAAGATGATGCTGTGAAAGTGGTGCACTCAAGATGCCAGCAAATTTGGAAAACTCAGCAGTGGCCACAGGATTGGAAAAGGTCAGTTTTCATTCCAATTCCAAAGAAAGGCAATGCCAAAGAATGCTCAAACTACCACACAATTGCACTCATCTCACATGCTAGTAAAGTAATGCTCAAAATTCTCCAAGCCAGGCTTCAGCAATACGTGAACCGTGAACTTCCAGATGTTTAAGCTGGTTTTAGAAAAGGCAGAGGAACCAGAGATCAAATTGCCAACATCCACTGGATCATGGAAAAAGCAAGAGAGTTCCAGAAAAACATCTATTTCTGCTTTATTGACTATGCCAAAGTCTTTGACTGTGTGGATCACAATAAACTGTGGAAAATTCTTCAAGAGATGGGAATACCAGACCACCTGACCTGCCTCTTGAGAAATCTGTATGCAGGTCAGGAAGCACCAGTTAGAACTGGACATGGAACAACAGACTGGTTCCAAATTGGAAAAGGAGTATGTCGAGGCTGTATATTGTCACCCTGCTTATTTAACTTCTATGCAGAGTACATCATGAGAAACACTGGACTGGAAGAAACACAAGCTGAAATCAAGATTGCCGGGAGAAACATCAATAACTTCAGATATGCAGATGACACCACCCTTATGGCAGAAAGTGAAGAGGAGCTAAAAAGCATCTTGATGAAAGTGAAAGTGGAGAGTGAAAAAGTTGGCTTAAAGCTCAACATTCAGAAAACTAAGATCATGGCATCTGGTCCCATCACTTCATGGGAAATAGATGTGGAAACAGTGGAAACAGTGTCAGACTTTATTTTTGGGGGCTCCAAAATCACTGCAGATGGTGACTGCAGCCATGAAATTAAAAGACGCTTACTCCTTGGAAGAAAAGTTATGACCAACCTAGATAGTATATTCAAAAGCAGAGACATTACTTTGCTGACTAAGGTCCGTCTAGTCAAGGCTATGGTTTTTCCTGTAGTCATGTATGGTTGTGAGAGTTGGACTGTGAAGAAGGCTGAGCACCGAAGAATTGATGTTTTTGAAGTATGGTGTTGAAGAAGACTCTTGAGAGTCCCTTGGACTGCAAGGAGATCCAACCAGTCCATTCTGAAGGAGATCAGCCGTGGGATTTCTTTGGAAGGAATAATGCTAAAGCTGAAGCTCCAGTACTTTGGCCACCTCATACGAAGAGTTGACTCATTGGAAAAGACTCTGATGCTGGGAGGGATTGGGGGCAGGAGGAGAAGGGTTCGACCGAGGATGAGATGGCTGGATAACATCACGGACTCGATGGACATGAGTCTGAGTGAACTCTGGGTGTTGGTAATGGACAGGGAGGCCTGACGTACTGCGATTCATGGGTCGCAAAGACTCAGACACGACTGAGTGACTGAACTGAACTGAACTGAACTGAACTCTATATTGTTTCTGTACCACTGTAAAGTTGAAAAATTGTGATTCCAATGATCATAAGTTGGAGGCCATATGTGGCTTTTTTTTTTTTTTTAAATAAAGAAAACAGCTCCTTGGGAGTTTGTGGACCTTCATAAACAGGCCCTCATAAACAGAGGGTAGGGAGAGACTGAAGAAGAGGCAGACGACTCTAGATTGGTAGGTGGCTGGTTTAATAAACAAGAAAACTTGTATATGAAGTTTGTCTTGGGTGGCTGCAATATAAGTGGATTTCCACAGTTGTCTTCCAGAACCTTAATAGTTTATATCGAGCCTTTAATTAGACTCAGTCAAATGGTTTCTACACCACCTTACTAACTCAAGGCTGTGTTTTTGGGCAATTTCCAGCATGGGGAAGGTGTGGAATGCACAGCCCATGGGCAAGAGAGGGTATAAAAGAACTCTAAGTTTTCCTGGGCATAGCTCACAGGTCAACTGGTGGTCTTGTTCTTAGGATTACCTTCTCCAAAACTAATTTGTAAATGACAATATGTTGAATAAATATCAGTTTTATTTAAAAACATTTCCCTATATGTTTATAACCAACAGTAAAGCATACGTGGGCTTCCCAGGTGGCACTAGTGGTAAAGAACCCACCTGACAATGCAGGAGACATAAGAGATGTAGGTTTGATCCCTGGATTGGGAAGATCCCTGGAGGAAGGCATGGCTACCTTCTCCAGTATTGCCTGGAGAATCCTATGGACAGAGGAGCCTGGCAGGCTATAGTCCATGGACTTGCAAAGAGCTGGGCACAACTGAAGTGACTTAGCGTGCACACACACAAGAGAGTTTTCAACGGTTTAACAAACATATGTAAAGGTCACAAAATAATTTTTTTTTTTCAAAATTGATTATTAAGATCACTTACCACAGTTTCAGCTTGTACAACTGCTTTATATGAGTGGATCTTTTTTGGATTCTTTCTACAGTTCCTTTGACCTAAACACCTAACACCAAAACTACACTGTGTTGATTTATGGTAGATTTATAGTAAATATTGAAATCAAATAGTGTAAGTCTCCAACTTTGTTGTTTACCAAAAAATTTTGGTTATACTATGTTCTTTGCATTTCTATATAATTTTAGAATCAACTTGTCAATTTCTTCTTAAAATTTTTTTATTTTTAATTGGGTGAAAATTGCTTTACAATGTTGTGTTGGTTTTTGCTGTACAACCATACAAATCACCAATAATTATACATTTACCAGCTCACTCTTGAGCCTCTCTCCCTCCTCCCATCCCACCTTTCTAGCTCTTCAGAAAACACCAGGCTGGGCTCCCTGTGTTATATGGCAGCTTCTCACCAGCTATCTATTTTACACATGGTAGTGTATATACATAGACTTAGATACAGAGAATGGACTTGTGGACTCAGTGGCGAAAGGAAAGAGTGGGATGAATGGAGAAAGTAGCATCAACTTGTCAATTTCTGTAAGAGCATCCTTCTGAGATTTTCATTGGCAGATTGTAGAATCTGTAGCTCACTTTTGGAAAATTTTTATCTTATAGTTTTGAGTCTTCTAGAACTCACATAATTTTTCTGCTCCTGCTCCTTCTTAGGTTCCAGTTATTATACACTGATATTGTCTCATATGCTATTGTCACATTTAATAGAATTAATAGCAATTCTCTAGTATCATTCTAACTAGATATACCATATACCAACTTCCACATGTTTTATTTAGTTGTTATATTTATTGCGTCCTTTTTTTATTCTGTAAAATCTTCCCCACCCCCTTTTGTCTTTGATCTCTTGGAGGTTTCAGATCATAAATATGTCATATAACTAGTACTTCTCAACTCTATTTTTAAAAAATATTAATTTATTTATTTTAATTGGAGGCTAATTGCTTTACAATATTGTATTGGGTTTTGCCATACATCAACATGAATCCACCATGGGTATACACGTGTTCCTCATCCTGAACACCCCTCTCACCTCGCTCCCCATCCTATCCCTCTGGGTCATCCCAGTGCACCAACCTGAGCATCCTATATTATGCATTGAACCTGGATTGGCGATTCGTTTCACATATGATATTATACATGTTTCAATGACAATCTCCCCAATCATCTTACTCTTGCCCTCTACACAGAGTCCAAAAGATTGTTCTATACATCTGTGTCTCTTTTGCTGTCTCACATACAGGGCTATTGTTACCATCTTTCTAAATTCCATATATATGCATTAGTATACTGTATTGGTGTTTTTCTCTCTGGCTTACTTCACTCTGTATAATAGGCTTATAATAACAGTTTCATCCACCTCATTAGAACTGATTCAAATATATTCTTTTTAATGGCTGAGTAATACTCCATTGTATATATATACCACAGCTTTCTAATCCATTCATCTGCTGATGGACATCTAGGTTGCTTCCATGCCCTGGCTATTATAAACAGTGCTGCAATGAACATTGGGGTACATGTGTCTCTTTCAATTCTGGTTTCCTCAGTGTGGGAGGAATCCCACTGTGCCTAGCAGTGGGATAGCTGGGTTTTATGGCAGTTCTATTTGCAGTTTTTTAAGGAATCTCCACACTGTTCTCCATAGTGGCTGTACTAGTTTGCATTACCTTCAACAGTGTAAGAGGATCCCCTTTTCTCCACACCCTCGCCAGCATTTATTGCTTGTGGACGTTTGGATAGCAGCCATTCTGACTGGCATGAAATGGTACCTCATTGTGGTTTTGATTTGCATTTCTCTGACAATGAGTGATGTGGAGCATCTTTTCATGTGTTTGTTAGCCATCTGAATGTCTTCTTTGGAGAAATGTCTGTTTAGTTCTTTGGCCCATTTTTTGATTGAGTCGTTTATTTTCCTGGAATTGAGCTGCAAGAGTTGCTTGTATATTTTTGAGATTAGTTGTTTGTCAGTTGCTTCATTTGTTAGTATTTTCTCCCATTCTGAAGGCTGTCTTTTCACCTTGCTTATAGTTTCCTTTGTTGTGCAGAAGCTTTTAATTTTAATTAGATCCCATTTGTTTATTTTTGTTTTTATTTCCAATATTCTGGGAAGTGGGTCATAGAGGATCCTGCTGTGATTTACGTCGGAGAGTGTTTTGCCTATGTTCTCGTCAAGGAGTTTTATAGTTTCTGGTCTTATATTTAGATTGTTAATCCATTTTGAGTTTATTTTTGTGTATGGTGTTAGAAAGTGTTCTAGTTTCATTCTTTACAAGTGGTTGACCAATTTTCCCAGCACCACTTGTTAGAGAGATTGTCTTTTCTCAGTTGTATATTCTTCCCTCCTTCGTCAAAGATAAGGTGCCCACAGCTGCGTGGATTTATCTCTGGGCTTTCTATTTTGTTCCATTGATCTATGTTTCTCTTTGTGCCAGTACCATACTGTCTTGATGACTGGCTTTGTAGTATAGCCTGAAGTCAGGCAAGTTGATTCCTCCAGTTCCATTCTTCTTTCTCAAGATTGCTTTGGCTATTCAAGAGTTTTTGTATTTGCATACAAATTGTGAAATTATTTGTTCTAGCTCTGAAAAATACCGTTGGTAGGTTGATAGGGATTGCCTTGAATCTATAGATTGCTTTGGGTAGTATACTCATTTTCACTATATTGATTCTTCCCATCCATGAACATGGTATATTTCTCCATCTATTAGTGTCCTCTTTGATTTCTTCCACCAGTGTTTTATAGTTATCTATATATAGGTCTTTTGTTTCTTTAGGTCGATATATTCCTAAGTATTTTATTCTTTTCGTTGCAATGGTGAATGGAATTGTTTCCTTAATTTGTTTTTCTATTTTCTCATTATTAGTGTATAGGAATGCAAGGGATTACTGTGTATTGATTTTATATCCTGCAAATTTACTATATTCATTTATTAGCTCTAGTAATTTTCTGGTGGCATCTTTAGGGTTTTCTATGTAGAGTATCATGTCGTCTGCAAACAGTGAGAGTTTTACTTCTTGTTTTCCAATCTGGATTCCCTTTTATTTCTTTTTCTCTCTGATTGCCGTGGCCAAAACTTCCAAAACTATGTTGAATAGTAGTGGTGAAACTGGGCACCCTTGTCTTGTTCCTGACTTTAGGGGAAATGCTTTCAATTTTTCACCATTGAAGAAAATGTTTGCTGTGGGTTGTCATATATAGCTTTTATTATGTTGAGGTATGTTCCTTCTATTCCTGCTTTCTGGAGAGTTTTTATCATAAATGGATGTTGAATTTTGTCAAAGGCTTTCTCTGCATGTATTGAGATAATTACATGGGTTTCATTTTTCAATTTGTTAATGTGGTGTATTACATTGATTGATTTGCGGGTATTGAAGAATCCTTGCATCCCTGGGATAAAGCCCACTTGGTCACCATGTATGATCTTTTTAATGTGTTGTTGGATTCTGATTGCCAGAGTTTTGTTAAGGATTTTTGCATCTATGTTCATCAGTGATATTGGCCTGTAGTTTTCTTTTTTTGTGGCATCTTTGTCAGGTTTTGGTATTAGGGTGATGGTGGCCTCCTAGAATGAGTTTGGAAGTTTACTTTCCTCTGCAATTTTCTGGAATAGTTTGAGTAGGATAGGTGTTAGCTCCTCTCTAAATTTTTGGTAGAATTTAGCTGTGGAGCCGTCTGGACCTGGGCTTTTGTTTGCTGGAAGATTTCTGACACAGTTTCAATTCCTGTGCTTGTGATGGGTCTGTTAAGCTTTTCTATTTCTTCCTGGTTCAGTTTTGGAAAGTTGTACTTTTCTAAGAATTTTTTCATTTCTTCCAAGTTGTCCATTTTATTTGCATATAGTTCCTGATAGTAGTCTCTTATGATCCTTTGTATTTCTGTGTTGTCTGTTGTGATCTCTCCATTTTCCTTTCCAATTTTATTGATTTGATTTTTCTCCCTTTGTTTCTTGATGAGTCTGGCTAATGGTTTGTCAATTTTATTTATCCTCTCAAAGAACCTGCTTTTGGCTTTGTTGATTTTTGCTATGGTCTTTTTGTTTCTTTTACATTTATTTCTGCCCTATTTTTAAAGATTTCTTTCCTTCTACTAACCCTGGGGTTCTTAATTTCTTCCTGTTTTAGTTGCTTTAGGTGTAGAGTTAGGTTATTTATTTGACTTTTTTCTTGTTTCTTGAGGTATGCCTGTATTGCTATGAACCTTCCCCTTAGCACTGCTTTTCCAGTGTCCCACAGGTTTTGAGTTGTTGTGTTTTCATTTTCATTCATTTCTATGCATATTTTGATTTCTTCTGTGATTTGTTGGTTATTCAGCACAGTGTTGTTCAGCCTGCATATGATGGAATTTTTAATAGTTTTTCTCCTGTTACTGAGATCTAATCTTACTCTATTGTGGGCAGAGAAGATGCTTGGAATGATTTCAATTTTTTTGAATTTACCACGGCTAGATTTATGGCCCAGGATGTGATCTATCCTGGAGAAGTTCCATGTGCGCTTGAGAAAAAGGTGAAATTCATTGTTTTGGGGTGAAATGTCCTATAGATGCTAATTAGGTCTGACTGGTCTCTTGTATCATATAAAGTTTGTTGTTCCTTGTCAATTTTCTGTTTAGTTGATCTATCCATAGGTGTGAGTGGGGTGTTAAAATCTCCCACTATTGTTGTGTTGTTGTTAATTTCCCCTTTCATACTTGTTAGTATTTGTCTTACATATTACGGTGCTCCCATGTTGGGTGCATATATATTTATAATTGTTATATCTTCTTGGATTGATCCTTTGATCATTATGTAGTGTCCTTCTTTGTCTCTTTTCACAGCCTTTGTTTTAAAGTGTATTTTATCTGATATAAGTATTGCTACTCCTGCTTTCTTTTGGTCTTTATTTGTGTGGAATATCTTTTTCCAGCCCTTCACTTTCAGTCTGTGTGTGTCCCTTGTTTTGAGGTGGGTCTCTTGTAGATACCATATACAGGGGTCTTGTATCCATTCAGCCAGTCTTTGTGTTTTGGTTGGGGCATTCAACTCATTTAAGGTAATTATTGATAAGTATGATCCCATTGCCATTTACTTTATTGTTTTGGGTTTAAGTTTATACACCCTTTTTGTGTTTCCTGTCTAGAGAAGGTCCTTTAGCATTTGTTGGAGAGCTCGTTTGGTTGCGCCGAATTCTTTCAGCTTTGCTTGTCTGTAAAACTTTTGATTTCTCCTTCATATTTGAAGGAGATCCTTGCTGCGTACAGTAATCTGGGCTGTAGATTTTTTTCTTTCATCTCTTTAAGTATGTCCTGCCATTCCCTCTTGGCCTGAAGAGTTTCTATTGAAAGATCAGCTGTTATTCTTATGGGAATCCCCTTGTGTGTTATTTGTTGTTTTTCCCTTGCTGCTTTTAATATTTGTTCTTTGTGTTTGATCTTTGTTAATTTGATTAATATGTGTCTTGGAGTGTTTCACCTTTGGTTTATCCTGTTTGGGACTCTCTGGGTTTCTTTCCTTCCCCATTTTAGGGACGTTTTCAACCATTATCTCCTCAAGTATTTTCTCATGGTCTTTCTTTTTGTCTTCTTCGTCTCAGACACCTATGGTTCAAATGTTGGGGCATTTACCATTGTCCCAGAGGTCTCTGAGATTGTCCTCATTTCTTTTAACTTGTTTTTCTTTTTTCCCCTATGTTTCATTTATTTCTACCATTCTATCTTCTACCTCACTTATCCTATCTTCTGCCTCCACTATTTTACTGTAGTTTCCCTCCAGAGTTTTTTTTGATCTCATTTATTGCATTATTCATTATATATTGATTTTTTAACTTGTTCTAGGTCCTTGTTAAACCTTTCTTGGATCTTCTCAATCCTTGTCTCCAGGCTATTTATCTGTAACTCCATTTTGTTTTCACGATTTTGGATCATTTTCTCTATCATTATTTGGAATTCTTTATCAGGTAGATTCCCTATCTCTTCCTCTTTTGTTTGGTTTGGTGGGCATTTATCCTGTTCCTTTACCTGCTGAGAATTTCTCTGCCTCTTCATCTTGTTTAGATTGCTGTGTTTGGGGTGGCCTTTCTGTGTTCTGGCAGTTTGTGGAGTTCTCTTTATTGTGGAGTTTCCTCACTGTGGGTGGGTTTGGACGGGTGGCTTGTCAAGGTTTCCTGGTTACGGCAGCCTGTGTCAGTGTTCTGGTGAGTGGAGCTGGATTTCTTCTCTCTGGAGTGCAATGAAGTGTCCAGTAATGAGTTTTGAGATGTCATTGGGTTTGGTGTGACCTGGGCAGCCTGTATATTGAAGCTCAGCGCTATTTTCCTGTGTTGCTGGAGAATTTGCATGGTACGTCTTGCTCTGGAACTTGTTGGCCCTTGAGTGGTGCTTGGTTTCAGTGTAGGTATGGAGGCATTTGATGAGCTCCTATCAATTAATGTTCCCTGGAGTCAGGAGTTCTCTGGTGTTCTCAGGATTTGGACTTAAGCCTCCTGCCTCTGATTTTTGGTCTTATTCTTACAGTAGCCTCAAGACTTCTCCATCTATACAGCACCTATCATAAAACATCTAGGTTAAAGATGAAAATTTTCTCCACTGTGAGGGACACCTAGAGAGGTTCACAGAGTTACATGGAGAAGAGAAGAAGGAGGAGGGAGATAGATGTGACCTGGGGAAGAGGAGGGGATCAAAAGGGAACAGAGCAAGCTAGCCAGTAATCACTTCCCTATGTGGTCTCCACAGTCTGGACCCCTCAGAGATGTTCACAGAGAAGAGAAGAGGTAGGAAGGAGACATAAGGTAGCCAGGAGGATAAAAGTGGGAATCAAAAGGAGAGAGACAGATCCAGCCAGTAATCAGTTCCCTAAGTGTTCTCCACAGCCTGGAACACAAAAGATTCACCAAGTTGGGTAGAGAAGAGAAGGGGGAGGGAGGAGATAGAGGTGACCTCGTGGAGAAAAAGGGGAGTCCAAAGGGGGAGAAAGTAGTCAAGCCAGTAATCTTGCTCCTAAGTAAAACTGGGTACTGAAGATTGGGTTCTTAAAGGTATAAAAGTGACAACAAATACCAAAAAGAAAAGATTAAAAAATCTAGCATAGAGGTTGGATTTTCAAAAATACAATATTAAAGAAAAAAAAAAACAAAGTCACAAAAATTGTAAAATATATATATATGAAGTTTGCTTCAAAAAATAGGGTCTTTTTTTTTTTTTTTGGCAAAGTAATAGTTCACTTCAGTTCAGTCGCTCAGTTGTGTCCGACTCTGCAACCTCATGAATCGCAGCACACCGAGCCTCCCTGTCCATCACCAACTCCCAAAATTCTCTCAGACTCATGTCCATCGAGTCAGTGATGTCATCCAGCCATCTCAAACCTCAGTCGTCCCCTTCCTCTCCTGCCCCTAATCCCTCCAAGCATCAGAGTCTTTTCCAATGAGTCAACTCTTCACATGAGGTGGCCAAAGTACTGGAACTTCAGCTTTAGCATCATTCCTTCCAAAGAAATCCCAGGGCTGATCTCCTTCAGAATGGACTGGTTGGATCTCCTTGCAGTCCAAGGGACTCTCAAGAGTCTTCTCCAACACCACAGTTCAAAAGCATCAATTCTTTGGTGCTCAGCCTTCTTCACAGTCCAACTCTCACATCCATACATGACCACAGGAAAAACCATAGCCTTGACTAGATGGACCTTAGTTGGCAAAGTAATGTCTCTGCTTTTGAATATGCTATCTAGGTTGCTCATAACTTTTCTTCCAAGGAGTAAGCGTCTTTTAATTTCATGGCTGCAGTCACCATCTGTAGTGATTTTGGAGCCCCCCAAAATAAAGTCTGACACTGTTTCCACTGTTTCCACATCTATTTCCCATGAAGTGATGGGACCTGATGCCATGATCTTCATTTTCTGAATGTTGAGCTTTAAGCCAACTTTTTCACTCTCCATTTTCACTTTCACCAAGAGGCTTTTTAGCTCCTCTTCACTTTCTGCCATAAGGGTGGTGTCATCTGCATATCTGAGGTTATTGAATAGTAGATTATAAAAATGAAAATTAAAGAAGTAATAGAGGACTTAAAATTAAAAAAACGTTTTTCAATTTTAAGAATGATAATAGTAAAAATATGTCTAGGACTTTTTCTGGTGTTGTTGTGGACAGGGTGGGGTCAGTTCATTTTCATATAGTTCCTTGATCCGACTTATACTTCTCAAGATATATAGGCCCCTTCCAATATAGTTGGTGCTAACTACAGGGTTTTAATCTCCTACACCTGTCACTTCCAAGGTGATTCCCTCTATTTATTTTGGCTTCTTGTGTTTGCTGGTCTCTTCAGTGTCTAATTTCCGCCCTGACACAAGGTGGCGAATGTGGTCACTTTTTTAGGCTCATTTGTTCAGTCATGCTGTGGGGAGGGAGGAACACTGCAAACAAATAACACTGTTGTGTGCTCACAGTGTCTCAGCCACATGGCTTGCCCTGCTCTCAGCGTGTGTGCTTTCCCTATCTACACTGCTTAGGCTCTAGGTTGCTCTGCCAGAAATTGTCTGAGGCCAGCCCTGGGTGGTATGCACTTCCCAGGTCTAAGCCACTCATGTTCAGGTACTCGGGTAGTCCTCAGAGGCGCAGACGCGTTTGGGCCTGCGTTTTGTGCCCTTCCAAGGTATGAGCAGCTCAGGTGACCAAGTGTTTGGCGAGTGCGGTCACTGTGACTTATTGACTCCCCCGCCCCTGCTGCTAGGTTTGGGTATACAATCAGCACACCTTCTCAGGCAAATGTTGACTGTTCAGAATCCCAAGAAGTCTTGGTTAGCTATGAAGCCTGCTTGCAGTTTGGTAGATAATGCCTCTCTGGGGCTGCAATTGGCCCCTTCCAGCTCTGGCTGCCCTTGCCTACCTGTCTCCGGCGGGGGATGGGCCGGTCCACAGCCGGTTAGCTCTGCTCAGTCCTTTGTTCTGTTAGCAGGCCTGGCGGTGTCTTGCTGCTGCTAAGTCCACTTCAGTTGTGTCTGACTCTGTGCAACCCCATAGACAGCAGCCCATTAGGCTCCCCTGTCCCTGGGATTCTCCAGGCAAGAATACTGGAGTAGGTTGCCATTTCCTTCTCCAATTCATGAAAGTGAAAAGTGGAAGTGAAGTCGCTCAGTTGTCTCCAACCCTCAGTGACCCCATGGACTTCGGCCTACCAGGGTCCTCCGTCCATGGATTTTCCAGGTGGTGCCTTCAGTTCAGTTCAGTTCAGTCGCTCAGTCATGTCCGACTCTTTGTGACCCCATGAATCGCAGGACACCAGGCCTCCCTGTTCATCACCATCTCCCGGAGTTCTTTCAGACTCATGTCCATCGAGTCCATGATGCCATCCAACCATCTCATTCATGGTCGTCCCTTTCTCCTCCTGCCCCCAATCCCTCCCAGCATCAGAGTCTTTTCCAATGAGTCAACTCTTCACATGAGGTGGCCAAAGTACTGGAGCTTCAGCTTTAGCATCATTCCTTCCAAAGAAATCCCAGGGCTGATCTCCTTCAGAATGGATTGGTTGGATCTCCTTGCAGTCCAAGGGACTCTCAAGAGTCTTCTCCAACACCACAGTTCAAAAGCATCAATTCTTCGGCACTCAGCCTTCTTCACAGTCCAACTCTCACATCCATACATGACCACAGGAAAAACCATAGCCTTGACTAGAAGGACCTTAGTCGGCAAAGTAATGTCTCTGCTTTTGAATACGCTATCTAGGTTGGTCATAACTTTTCTTCCAAGGAGTAAGCGTCTTTTAATTTCATGGCTGCAGTCACCATCTGCAGTGATTTTGGAGCCCCCCAAAATAAAGTCTGACACTGTTTCCACTGTTTCCACATCTATTTCCCATGAAGTGATGGGACCGGATGCCATGATCTTCATTTTCTGAATGTTGAGCTTTAAGCCAACTTTTTCGCTCTCCTCTTTCACTTTCATCAAGAGGCTTCTTAGTTCCTCTTCACTTTCTGCCATAAGGGTGGTGTCATCTGCATATCTGAGGTTATTGATATTTCTCCCGGCAATCTTGATTCCAGCTTGTGCTTCTTCCAGTCCAGTGTTTCTCATGATGTACTCTGCATATACGTTAAATAAGCAGGGTGACAATATACAGCCTTGACGTACTCCTTTTCCTATTTGGAACCAGTCTGTTATTCTATGACCAGTTCTAACTGTTGCTTCCTGACCTGCATACAGATTTCTCAAGAGGCAGGTCAGGTGGTCTGATATTCCCATCTCTTTCAGAATTTTCCACAGTTTATTGTGATCCACACAGTCAAAGTCTTTGGCATAGTCAATAAAGCAGAAATAGATATGTTTTTGGAAGTCTCTTGCTTTTTCCATGATCCAGTGGATGTTGGCAATTTGATCTCTGGTTCCTCTGCCTTTTCTAAAACCAGCTTGAACATCAGGAAGTTCACGGTTCACATATTGCTGAAGTCTGGCTTGGAGAATTTTGAGCATTACTTTACTAGCATGTGAGATGAGTGCAATTGTGCAGTAGTTCAAACATTCTTTGGCATTTCCTTTCTTTGGAATTGGAATGAAAACTGACCTTTTCCAATCCTGTGGCCACTGCTGAGTTTTCCAAATTTGCTGGCATCTTGAGTGCAGCACTTTCACAGCATCATCCTTCAGTATTTGAAACAGTTCAACTGGAATTCCATCACCTCCACTAGCTTTGTTCCTAGTGGTGCTTTCTAAGGCTGACCTGACTTCACTTTCCAAGATGTCTGGCTCTAGATTAGTGATCACATCATCATGATTATCTGGGGTGTGAAGATCTTTTTTTGTATAGTTTTTCCGTGTATTCTTGCCACCTCTTCTTAATATCTTCTGCTTCTGTTAGGTCCATACCGTTTCTGTGCTTTATCGAGCCCATCGTTGCATGAAATGTTCCCTTGGTATCTCTAATTTTCTTGAAGAGATCTCTAGTCTTTCCCATTCTGTTGTTTTCTCTATTTCTTTGCATTGATTGCTGAAGAAGGCTTTCTTATCTCTTCTTTCTATTCTTTGGAACTCTGCATTCAGATGCTTATATCTTTCCTTTTCTCCTTTACTTTACACCTCTCTTCTTTTCACAGCTATTTGTAAGGCCTCCCCAGACAGCCATTTTGCTTTTTTGCATTTCTTTTCCATGGGGATGGTCTTGATCCCTGTCTCCTGTACAATGTCATGAACCTCATTCCATAGTTCATCAGGCACTCTATCTATCAGATCTAGGCCCTTAAATCTATTTCTCACTTCCACTGTATAATCATAAGGGACTTGATTTAGGTCATACCTGAATGGTCTAGCGGTTTTCCCTACTTTCTTCAATTTGAGTCTGAATTTGGTAATAAGGAGTTCATGATCTGATCCACAGTCAGCTCCGGTCTTGTTTTTGTTGACTGTATACAGCTTCTCCATCTTTGGCTGCATAGAATATATTCAATTTGATTTCAGTGTTGACCATCTGGTGATATCCATGTGTAGAGTCTTCTCTTGTGTTGTTGGAAGAGGGTGCTTGCTATGACTAGTGAGTTTTCTTGGCAAAACTCTATTAGTCTTTGCCCTGCTTCATTCTGCCTTCCAAGGCCAAATTTGCCTGTTACTCCAGGTGTTTCTTGACTTCCTACTTTTGCATTCCAGTCCCCTATAATGAAAAGGACATCCTTTTTGGGTGTTAGTTCTAGAAGGTCTTGTAGGTCTTCATAGAACCATTCAACTTCAGCTTCTTCAGCATTACTGGTTGGGGCATAGACTTGGATAACTGTGATATTGAATGGTTTGCCTTGGAGACGAACAGAGGTGGTGTCTTAGGTTAGGGCTTTTCTCAGGGTAGCTACCCCACAGTCTGGCTTCCTATCTTAAGTTAGTTCCCTCAGATTGCCCTCGGGGCATTCAGGCCTGGTCCTTACTCTAAGCAATGCAGCTCGTGCCTCCCTGGGCACCCCCACTTGTTAGTGGCGGATGTGGGCGTCCGCACTGCTTCTCTGCTGAGTTATCTTTGGGCATGTTATCTGTGGGTTTTAATTATTTATTTATTTTTCCTCCCCATTATGTTGCCCTCTGTGATTCCAAGGCTCACCACAGACTCAGCAGTGAGAGAGTTTCCTGGTTTTTGGAAATTTCTCTCTTTTTTAAGACTCCCTTGGCACCCCATTCCAGTACGCTTGCCTGGAAAATGCCATCGATGGAAGAGCCTGGTGGGCTGCAGTCCATGGGATCGCGAACAGTCGGACATTACTGAGCGACTTCACTTCCACTTTTCACTTTCATGAATTGGAGAAGGAAATGGCAACCCACTCCAGTGTTCTTGCCTGGAGAATTCCAGGGACAGGAGAGCCTGGTGGGCTGCCGTCTATGGGGTCGCACAGAGTCGGACACGACTGAAGCGACTTAGCAGCAGAAGCCTGCTACAGATCTCCGTCCCTACCTCTTTGTCTCTTTTTTAATCTTTTATATTTTTTCCTACCTTCTTTTGAAGACAATGGGCTGCTTTTCTGGATGCCCGATGTTCTCTGCCAGCATTCAGAAGTTGTTTTGTGGAATTTACTCTGTGTTCAAATGTTCTTTTGATGAAATTGTGGGAGAGCAAGTAGTCTCATTTATTCCTCTGCCATTTTAGGACCACCCCTCAACTCTAATGTTTGAGATATGAATTGTCCAGAAGTCTTGTCAAGATGATTCTTTTTCAGCCCTGAGATTTTGCATTTTTAACAAGCTCTCAGATGGTGTGTATTTTGATGCACTGAGGACCACACTTCAAATATCATGGATTTATAGCCCATCTAGACCTCTTGAATTAGAATCTGCATTTTATCAAGATTTCTAGTGGATTCATATGCACATTAAAGTTTGAGAAGCATGACTATCAAATAAAAAATAAAACAGGACCATACGAGGTAAGGAAATGATCATTATTTTTATTTTTCTTCTCCCCTTAAGTGTAGTGTCTGATTTGCCTTTTGTTTACAGTCAGCTTCTCTTCTGACTGGTCAGTATGTTTTTCTGATTTCCTAATGCCCATGCTGTACTGTTTGCTAAGTATTTTTAATATTACCGTGTATTTTTAGGTCTGTATGCATATGTTTATCTATATATGTTATTTTAATAGATTTCCAGATAGACATTTGCAAGATATTAAGTTCATAATGAAGAATATTTTTTTTTCCTATTGGCAGCAGGTTTGAGTTTCTTTGCTTCCTTTAAACACAAGTAGACTAATCTGCATTGCTATGAAATCAGCAGATAATTAATAAGTATCTCACAGTTTACACAATTACCTTCTATTACTTATTTTAATTCCCTTTCATCAGCTAGTGCTTATAGATAGATTTCAATTTCCTCAGAACATTAGAAGAAAGTAACAACTAATGATGAGGAATTTGATCGCATCTGTGTTCTCAACACTCATACAACTTCTTGGCTTTTATTTTCTTACTCTCAGTATTTAGGATTTTTCACTGTTAAGAAGTAAAGAAAATACTTCATGGAATACAATGGGGATATTTGTTGCAAATAGTAACAAAGAGTAGTATTTAAATAATAACAATAGTAGTAACAAAGAGTAGTAATTTCATGGATTATCATAAAAAGAGTTTGACAAATCTTAAGAAACCTTGACATTAACAGCAAAGAGAGATTTTTAAGTCAGAGATTTTTTTAAAACACCAAGATAGAAATATAATTTTAAAGCAAGTCATATTTTAAAAATGAATAATCTAAATATACTGTATTGTCTAAATTATGTTATTTGATTTTCTTCACTATAGATATTCTTTTTTGCTAGGGAAAAGCACTTTAAAAGACTAATTTCATTTTCATTTTCATATGCTTTTATATTTATATATGTCTACAAGAAGCACAAACTGTTTTTTTCATGTGTATATTTAAACATTTTTATATGGTGTTAGAGACATCATTATGATCCATGTCTTTTATTTTTTTTAAAAAATTATTTATTTATGGTTGTGCTAGGTCTTTGTTGTTGCACGCAGGCTGTCTCTAGCTGCAGTAAGTAGGGACTCCCTCTTTGTTGAGATGCACAGGCTTCTCATTGTGGTGACTTCTCTTGTTGTGAAGCATGGGCTCTAGGGCACGTGGGCTCAGTAGTTGTGGCACATGGGCTTAGTTGCTCCGCTACATGTGGAATCTTCCTGGACTAAGGATAAAACCCATGTATGCTGCATTGGCAGGTGGGTTTGTATCCACTGTAGCACCATGGAAGTCCAAGCCATGTATTCTGTTCATTAAGTATTAAGTTTCTGAGAAATAACCATATTGTATATGTGGCTCTAGTTCGTTTATTTTACTTGCAGATTAGTGTACCATTATGAGTATATCCTGATAAACCTATATGCAGGTCAAGAAGCAGCAGTTAGAGCTGAACATGGAACAACAGACTGGTTCCAAATTGGGAAAGGAGTATGCCAAAGCTGTATATTGTCACCCTGCTTATTTAACTTATATGTAGAGAACATCATCTGAAATGCTGAACGGGATAAAGTGCAAGCTGGAATCAAGATTGCCAGGAGAAATAGCAATAACCTTAGATATGCAGATGACACTATCCTTATGGCAGAAAGTGAAGAGGAATTAAAGAGCCTCTTAATGAAGATGAAAGAGGAGAGTTGGCTTAAAACTTAACATTCAAAAAACTAAAATCATGGCATCCGGTCTCATCACTTCATGGCAAATAGATGGGGAAACGACAGAAACAGTGACAGACTTTATTTTCTTGGGCTCCAAAATCACTGCAGATGGTGACTGCAGCCATGAAATTAAAAGACACTTGCTCCTTGGAATAAAAGCTATGACAGACCTAGACAGCATATTAAAAAGCAGAGACATTACTTTGCCAACAAAGTCCATCTAATTAAAGCTATAGTTTTTCTAGTAGTCATGCATGGATGTGAGTTGGACCATAAAGAAGGCTGCTGCTGCTGCTAAGTCACTTCAGTTGTGTCTGACTCTGTGTGACCCCATAGACAGAAGCCCACCAGGCTCCTCCATCCCTGAGATTCTCCAGGCAAGAACACTGGAGTGGGTTGCCATTTCCTTCTCCACTGCATGAAAGTGAAAAGTGAAGGTGAAGTTGCTCAGTCATGTCCAACTCTTAGCTACCCCATGGACTGCAGCCTACCAGTCTTCTCTGTCCATCAGATTTTCCAGGCAAAAGTACTGGAGTGGGGTGCCATTGTCTTCTCCGAAAGAAGGCTGAGCACGGAAGAATTGATGCTTTTGAACTGTGGTGTTGGAGAAGACTCTTGAGATTCTCTTGGACTGCAAGGAGATCAAACCAGTCAAGAATATTCATTGGAAGGACTGATGCTGAAGCTGAAGCTCCAATACTTTGGTCACCTGATATGAAGAGCTGACTCATTAGGAAAAACCCTGATGCTGGGAAAGATTGAAGGCAGGAGGAGGGGATGACAGAGGACGAGACGGTTGGATGGCATCACTGACTCAATACGAATGAGTGTGAGCAAGCTCTGGGAGATGGTGAAAGACAGGGAAGCCTGGTGTGCTGCAGTCCATGGGGTCACAAAGATTTGGACTTGACTGAGCGACTGAACAACAGCAACAAAAAATTAGTATATCACAGCATACATACATATATATATTTCTGTTGAACATTTAACGTTTCCAAATTTTGCTTTTGCAAAGGATACTGCAAGAAACAGTCATGTGTATTACTTCTTGTATCATATTTGAGCACTTCCCTATTGTAAAATACCTAGAATTGGAATTATAGTATCTTATTTATGGACATTTTCAGTTTCATTATATCATACAAAATTGCTATTTGCTCCCTGAGGTGATTTTGACACTATGACACTATCAGCTTATGAATTTATATTTTTCTTTACTCTGGCTTTGAATTGCTGTTTCTGTTTTGTTAAGGTTAAGAAAATAGTGCTGTCTGGCCATGGTGTCTTGAGAAAAGATACTTTGGTAGATGATTAGTTCATTTAATGTTTATTGCTTAATTCCTTTTCCCTGACACAATTTGGTAATCTCTATCTTTCTAAGAAACTATATTTCAGATTTGTTGACAATCTTTAATGTCCCTTAGGTTTGTTTCATTTTTCATTCTTAGTATTATTTAATTTCAGCTTTTTCTCTTTTCTCCATCTTGCTGGAAATATGTTGCTTTTGTTAGTTAATTTTTTTTTTTTTGCTTTTTTCTTCTTTTTCTGTATAGTGTCTTTAATTGTCTTTAAAAAATGTTATCCTATCTTTATGTTACATATTTACTTTCTTATTCTAGCATGTTGAATCGAACACAGCTCATTTATTTTTAATCTCTTCTTTTGAAATATTGATATATGTATTTATGGCTATGAATTAAACTATGGTATTACTCCAGCGGAATCCCATGTATAGTGCTGGTATTGTTTTATTCTTAATATTTTGTGATTGCCATGGTATATGACTGAAGCGACTTAGCAGCAGTGTATATGTGTGTGTGTGTGTGTGTGTGTGTGTGTGTCCCGCCTGCCCCCTCCCCTTGCTGCTGCTACTGCTGCTGCTAAGTTGCTTCAGTGTCTGATTCTGTGCGATCCCACAGACGGCAGCCCGCCAGGCTCCGCCATTCCTGGGACTCTCCAGGCAAGAACACTGGAGTGGGTTGCCATTTCCTTCTCTAATGCATGAAAGTGAAAAGTGAAAGTGAAGTCGCTCAGTCGTGTCTGACTCTTCGCCACCCCATGGACTGCAGCCTACCAGGCTCGTTCGCCCATGGGATTTTCCAGGCAAGAGATTCCAGGCAAGGCGTGGATTGCCATTGCCTTCTCTGCCTCCCCTTGGGGAGAAGCTGTTTTTACTTGCTGACTTCTAGTTAAATTCTGTGATCAGAGAACATAGTGTATGTAATTGAATTCGTTTGACTTTTCTTTTGTTACTTTTAATGTGATCACTTTGGTAAATGTTCCATGCATATGGAAAAAACTCACTGTCTGTTTCTTAGATCACATGTGCTAATTTTGTTTTATAGAAAACTTTATATACTTGAATTTATCTTATCTATCAATATCTGATGTTTATGGGTTAAAAAAGTCCCCAAATGATTGAGGACTTTTGAAATTCTCCTTCTATTTGAGTTCATTTTTGCTTTATGTAATATTAAGACTGGATGTTTTAGGTATATGTTAGGTGTAAAATAACCATTATAGTTTTATTTTCTTGAATTGTCCCTTTCCTTATTATGTAAGGCCTAAGAATTTCTTTTTTTTTTTTTTTTAACCCTTGTTAATGTTTTCTTTTTGCCTGAAGTTCTTCTTAGACTGATAGATACTACTGCAGCCAGTTTCTTTTCATTCGTAGTTTGCATATTATGCTTTATTTCTTTTGTGATCCTTCCTGTGAAAGTATTCAGATCCAATCACTGAGCCAGTCTGCAGCTCTGTTCATTATTGATTACAAGGTTTGAGCCTGTGACCTCTGCCTGTTAAGAGAGGGTACCTGCTAGAAGCAATCACTTTGCTATAATCTTTCTTTTCTTTTTATCTTAAAATTTTACTTTTTTCTCTTTCCTTCTCTAGCCCTGCATTTATTTTAGGATGGTGGTTCACAACCCTGACTATATATTGGATTCACCTGTGAAGTTTAAAAAGCTCGTAACATCTAGCTGGATCTCCTGCCCTGCAAAGATTAGGGTTTAATTAGTTGGGGAGAGCTAGGCTGGGCACTGGAATTTTAAAATGTTCCCAGGTGATTCTGATATGTAGCCAGTATTGAAAGCTACTGTCTAGTTCTGGGTGCTCTCTCTAGACAAACTTCTGCTGAAGTCATTGCTGATACTGTCTTGGCAAGGGGAAAGAGGAGAATAAAGTGTCTTTTGGTTTAGCTGTAGAATTTATGGAGTTCTTTATTTACTTCAGGCCCCTTCTCTTTGTATGTACTGTTTCTGAGATTTTGATGTCTCTGAAATTACTTACCTTTGTTTAGTTTTGTCTTTCATTCATTTGGTTGTGGATTGTCTTTGTTTTCCTTTCTCTGTCAATTTGTTTCCCTAGAATTCCCATCTTTGATCTATGAATATCACTATTAATTGTTTTCTAGTACTACAATTTATTAACATTATATAATAATTAGGTGTCATTATATAATATATATATGGTACCATACTATATAATACATATATATTCTGTTATTCAGGGGACTCTGAAAGAGATGGTGGAAAGAGACTTCTGAAAGAGAAATATGTGTGTTTAGATCTTTCTTCTGCTGATCCTGGCCTCTTCATTAAATTACCTCCTAAATCATTGTATGAACTAATTGAATCTTTTTGTACTTCCTCATAAACCATGCTCTGCTCCTTGCATATTTTTTTGAGATGACCTCCAGGTAGTTATAATTTCCCTGGACTTTCTTTCCTGAGATTTTGGGCTGGACTTGGCCCTGGGAAATTTGAAAAGAAAGGGGAAACGTAATTTCCGTGGCTCCTGAAGTCATACTCTTGCCACTTTTGAATTCTGTACTGAGAAAGGCATGAGCTACATGTTTTACATTAAAGGGGCAAGATCTTAAAAGGCTTAGTGTACCATTTAAACAGCTAATTTAATGGTTTATCTCAAAAGAGAAACCTTCAATGTGAAGTTTTAAACATTAGGTAAGAAGTCAATTAGGGAAGATAAAATCATCCAAGTGAGCTTAATTCCTTAGGCAGGGTTAGAGGTCTTCTAGATGTCAGGGTCAAAATACACTTCTAAGGTAAAAATATGCTTTACCAAAGAGTGTGACTAGGGCTAATATGTTTTATGATATTTTATATTATATGTTTCTTGCCTGTTCTAATTTTTTATTTTCTGTTGTGTTAAAACTTTAATTTACTATTTATTGTGCCTACAAAATATATCTAATCCTAGGTCCCAGGGAATGTATTTTGATCAGTATGGGGAATCATATGATGACAAGTTTATGGATTAACATTGGGAAATAATAAATATTTAGTAGATGAAATACACAAAACAGATGAATAGATTTTGCTCAATCTTCCTTACAGTAGTCACCAAGAGACCAGTTGAAAAATAACACTGAAGTATTATTATTTTTTTTTGAGAAAATTTATAACAATTGAAAGCGGAACTTTAAAATGAAGTTACCAGTGCAATCTTCTTGCATCATCCCCAGGTACTGTCAGTAAGATTGAAATTTTTGATCTCCATCATTATTTTCTGCATAGTACGTTTATAACACGAACACAGGTAAATAATATTCTTCAATGAATTCAGTTCATTGTGGTGCTATCTTGAAAGGCACTTTACATCAGTGCTTCCTATCACATGTCAACAGAAGATTACTAGTCTCAGCTCTTCTGATTGTGTTCTGAAAAGTCTGGTATTTATCTTAATCCTTTCTCTTCCCCCTTACCAAGATATCTTTTTCCTATCACTCAGGCAGTTTTGCCTCTGTATTTTCTTTGGGGATTACTGTTTCTTTTTCTCTTTCCTGGGGTCTCTTCTGATACATAATAGAAAGAAATTAGGGACCCCAACTTTGTTGATTTTTGCATGTTTGCTAGTCCAATCTTGAAGCAGTTCTTTTATATTCCTAATAAAAGCACTTCAAGAGATTTGGCTTTCCCAGTTGTGATCACCTCTCAGATAAATGAATTCTACCAATCAACAGCTGGTAAAGGACCTTACCAAGAAAAAAAAAAATCATATTTGCTTTCTTTTGGTAGGAGAGAGCCATAAAAACAATCCTACCATTGAAATTTTTTTCTAAACAAAACATCAGGAGGAAAAAATTCTACTGACTGCTTAAAGGAACAAAGTAAAATTCCATTTGATTGATGAAGATGTAGTTATCTTTTATAGCTTGAGTGTCATGATAAATTTATTTTTATGCTTCAATGATAAGTTTAATTATAAAATAAAAGAAATATTTTCCATAAAATGACCTATTTGTAACCAATGACTTTATTATGACAATTTAATAAGAATATTTTAAATTATTTTGTTTTACCATGAAAACTGAATACACTTTCCGCTCATTTTAGTCAGGTTACCCTTAGGCAAAACTGTAGTTAGTCTCTCTCAATATCTTGTTTTTCTCTTCTCTCTCCTTCTTCTTACTATGTGATATTAACTCCTCTCAGGAACTTAAAGTTCTTAGGTTTCCTATTGAGGTAGAAATTACTAGGCAGTCAGGTGTAGAACTCTGAGACCTGGTTTTGTTTTCAGTAAGCATCCCATGCCATTGTCCAGAATTCCTGAAATGTGTCTTTAGTCTGATAAATTATCAGCACTCAGATCAAATAGGAAAAGGAGTAGTCAAGGCTGTGTATTGTCACCATGTTTATTTAACTTCTATGCAGAGTACATCAAGAGAAACCCTGGGCTGGATGAAGCACAAGCTGGAATCAAGATTGCTGGGAGAAATATCAGTAACCTCAGATATGCAGATGACACCACCCTTATGGCAGAAAGTGAAGAAGAACTAAAGAGCCTCTTGATGAAAGTGAAAGAGGAGAGTGAAAAAATTGGCTTAAAATTCAACATTCAGAAAACAAAGATCATGGCATCCAGTCCCATCACTTCATGGCAAATAGATGGAGAAACAGTGGAAACAGTGTCAGACTTTATTTTTTTGGGCTCCAACCTCACTGCAGATAGTGACTGCAGCCATGAAATAAAAAGATGCTTACTCCTTGAAGGAAAAGTTATGACTAACCTAGACAGCATATTAAAAAGCAGAGACATTACTTTGCCGATAAATGTCCATCTACTCAAGGATACGTTTTTTCCAGTAGTCATGTATGGATGTGAGAGTTGGACTATAAAGAAAGCTGAGCACAGAAGAATTTAAGCTTTTGAACTGTGGTCTTGGAGAAGACTCTTGAGAGTCCCTTGGACTGCAGGGAGATCCAACCAGTCTATCCTAAAGGAAATCAGTCCTGGGTGTTCATTGGAAGGACTGATGTTGAAGCTGAAACTTCAGTACTTCGGCTACCTATAGCTAAGAGCTGACAGACTTGAAAAGACCCTGATGCTGGGAAAGATTGAAGGCAGGAGAAGGGGATGACAGAGGATGAAATGGTTGGATGGCATCGCTGACTCATGGACATGAGTTTGAGTAAACTCCGGAGTTGGTGATGGACAGGGAGGCCTGGCGTGCTGCAGTCCATGGAGTTGCAAAGAGCTGGACATGTCTAAGTGACTGAACTGAACTGAGCCGAACTGAGATCTAGGGAAGGGCAGTAATTAAATTCTGTTCCATATGTTTGAGGGAAAACCAGCTGGTAATCATTAGTCTTCACTTCAGTTTAGTTCAGTTCTTAATCATGTCCGACTCTTTGAGACCGAATGGACTGCAGCACGCCAGGCTTCCCCGTCCATCACCAACTCTCAAAGCTTGCTCAAACTCATGTCCATCAAGTCAGTGATGCCATCCAACCATTTCATCCTCTGTCATTCCCACATTAATCTTAAACTCATACATCTGGTCCATGGTAAAATGGCCAGAGGGCATGAAAAAGGGTGGTGACTTAACCCAAGGATCAAAAGAAGCCATAAAGATGTTAAGTACCTTGACCTTTAAATTGATTGGTTAGAAATAATGTGATTTAAGGAGGGATATAAAAACTGCTGTTAAGTCCCACCTTGGGGGGGACTCTTTACCCCCTCTCAGTGTCTATCCTGAGAGCTTTGTACTTTCCTGCTCTTCAATAAATCTTATTGGCTGGCTACCCTGAGTGTTTGAGTGTTCCTGGATTCCATTCTTTGGTTCCACAGAGGAGAACTTGGATCTCTGCCTCATTGTTCTATTTTCCCTGTCAAACTCTATCTCAAGGTATCTTATTGATTCGAATTAACAGACATTTTATTAAACTATAAATTTGCATTCTTATACAGGACAGAGTCCTAATTTTGCTTACACCCATGCATGAAATTCAAATTAGTCGCAAGCTAGAGTGGGTAAATTTGGAAAAAGTTAAACTTACTGTCACAATTGAAAATCATCCAATAAATGACTGGTTTTAACAGTTTGTCAATGCAAAGAAATAGAGAAAAACAACAGAATGGGAAAGACTAGAGATCTCTTCAAGAAAATTAGAGATTCCAAGGGAACATTTCATGCAACAATGGGCTTGATAAAGGATAGAAATGGTATGGACCTAACAGAAGCAGGAGATATTAAGAAGAGGTGGCAAGAATACACAGAGGAACTGTACAAAAAAGATCTTCACAATCAAGATAATCACAATGGTGTGATTACTCACCTAGAGTCAGACATCTTGGAATGTGAAATCAAGTGGGCCTTAGAAAGCATCACTCTGAAAAAAGCTAGTGGAGGTGATGGAATTCCAGTTGAGCTCTTTCACATCTTGAAAGATGATGCTGTGAAAGTGCTGCATTCAATATGCCAGCAAATTTGGAAAACTCAGCAGTGGCCACAGGATTGGAAAATGTCAGTTTTCATTCCAATCCCAAAGAAAGGCAATGCCAAAAATGCTCAAACTACCGCACAATTGCACTTATCTCACATGCTAGTAAAGTAATACTCAAAATTCTCCAAGCCAGGCTTCAGCAATATGTGAACCGTGAACTCCCTGATGTTCAAGCTGGTTTTAGAAAAGGCAGAAGAACCAGAGTTCAAATTGCTAACATCCACTGGATCATGGAAAAAGGAAGAGAGCTCCAGAAAAACATCTATTTCTGATTTATTGACTATTCCAATGCCTTTGACTGTGTGGATCACAATAAACTGTGGAATATTCTGAAAGAGATGGGAATACCACACCACCTGACCTGCCTCTTGAGAAACCTGTATGCAGGTCAGGAAGCAACAGTTAGAACCGGACATGGAACAACAGACTGGTTCCAAATAGGAAAAGGAGGATGTCAAGGCTGTATATTGTCACCCTGCTTATTTAACTTATATGCAGAGTACATCATGAGAAATGCTGGACTGGAAGAGGCACAAGCTGGAATCAAGATTTCCGGGAGAAATATCAATAACCTCAGATACACAGATGACACCACCCTTATGTCAGAAAGTGAAGAGGAGCTAAAAAACGTCTTGATGAAAGTGAAAGAGGAGAGCGAAAAAGTTGGCTTAAAGCTCAATGTTCAGAAAACGAAGATCATGGCATCTGGTCCTATCACTTCATGGGAATTAGATGGGGAAACAGTGGAAACAGTGTCAGACTTTATTTTCTTGGGCTCCAAAATCACTGCAGATAGTGATTGCAGCCATGAAATTAAAAGACACTTACTACTTGGAAGGAAAATTATGACCAACCTAGATAGCATATTCAAAAGCAGAGACATTACTTTGCCAACAAAGGTCAACAAATAGTCAAGGCTATGGTTTTTCCTGTGGTCATGTATGGATGTGAGAGTTGGACTGTGAAGAAGGCTGAGCACTGAAGAATTGATGCTTTTGAACTGTGGTGTTGGATAAGACTCTTGAGAGTTCCTTGGACTGCAAGGAGATCCAACCAGTCCATTCTGAAAGAGATCAGCCCTGGGATTTCTTTGGAAGGAATGATGCTAGAGCTGAAACTCCAGTACTTTGGCCACCTCATGCAAAGTGTTGACTCATTGGAAAAAACTTTGATGCTGGGAGGGATTGGGGTCAGGAGGAGAAGAGGACGACAGAGGATGAGATGGCTGGATGGAGTCACAGACTCAATGGACATGAGTTTGGGTGAGCTCTGGGTGTTGGTGATGGACAGGGAGGCCTGGCGTGCTGCAATTCATGGGGTCACAAAGAGTCGGACACGACTGAGCGACTGAACTGAACTGATAACAGTTTGTGCTGGATTGTCTGTGAACTCAGCACCAAGTGTCATTTCTTCTGAAGCTGGGAACTTAATTTCCAAGAATGCTCTGTGTTCCCAACCTCCTTGAGAGCTTCCTGGGTATAATCTGAAGCTAACCTCTCTATCTTGAGGACAAAGAGGGAATAAAGAAAAAGGCTAGATCTGTAGATGATAGGTTTAATAAGTAAGGAAACACAAAACAAGACTTATTTTGGCTGGCAACAAGATAAGTACAGATATATCTCAGAGATCTTGTGGATATAGTTCCAGACCACTGCAATAAAGTGAATATTGCCAAAAAGTAAAAAATAAAAAAGGCAAGTCTCATGAATTTTTTGGTTTCCCAGTCCTTTTAAAATTATCTTTACACTATAGCTTCACACCCTCATTTCTAACTTTTTTGTCAACATCTTCACTTGAATGGCCTGCAACAGCATATTGCAAGCTTGCTCCTCTTCCAAACTTACCATTCAGTGAAGAAAGCAAGATAACGCAAAGATAATATTTTTGTAAAGAGTTGTTAATTGCTCCAGGATCAAAGTAAATTTTATAAGAATAGAACTCTTTTGGAAATTTATCTATTTTAGATCTTTAACATTTAAATTTAAAATAGCTATTCCTTGGGAGAAGACTCTTGAGAGGCCCTTAGGCAGCAGGGAGATAAAACCAGTCAATCTTAAAGGAAATCAACCCTGAATATTCATTGGAAGAACTGATACTAAAGTTGAAGCTCCAATTCTTTGGCCATCTTATGCGAAGAGCTGACTCATTGGAAAAGTCCCTGATGCTGGGAGAGATTGAAGACAGGAGGAGAAGGGGAAGACAGAGGATGAGATGATTGGATGCCATCATCGACTCAATGGACACAAGTTTGAGCAAACTCCAGGAGATAGTGAAGTACAGGGAAGCCTGGCATGCTGCAGTTCATGGGGTTGCAGAGTTGGACACGACTTAGTGACTGAACAAGAACAACTGATGTCCCAGTGTTTAGGACTCCATGCTCTCATTGGAGTTGGGGAGCACCCAGGTTTGATCTTTGGTTAGGGAACTAAGATCCCACAAGCCACATGGTGAGACCAATAATAATAATAATAATTAATAATAAAGTAGCTATTAGTTGAAATATTTTACCAGTGCCAAATGTTGAGATCTCTGTAGAAAATATATATTATGGAGTTATTAGTCAAATGTTTACTAAGATATTAATGATCCAAGGAGAGATTATCAGTATTATTTTAGTTAGTGATAATATATATACTTCAGACCAGCATGGAAACAGTTTGGAATGACTGATTAAACTATGAACAGTGGGTATTTAGGGCAAAATATTTTCACTATATTTTACTATAAGACACCATAATATATACATATGTACATATCATGTAGATTAATATCTTTCATTTTATTTATTTATTTATTTTTAATATAAATTTATTTATTTTAATTGGAGGTTAATTACTTTACAATATTGTATTGGCTTTGCCATACATCATGAATCCTCCACAAGTATACGCGTGTTCTCCATACTCAACCCCTCTCCCTCCTCACTCCCTATACCATCCCTCTGGGTCGTCCCAATGCACCAGCTCGAAGCATCCAGTATTATGCATCAAACCTGGACTGGAGATTGGTTTCATATATGATATTATACATGTTTCAATGCCATTCTCCCAAATCATTCCACCTTCACCCTCTCCCACAGAGCCCAAAAGACTGTTCTAGACATCTGTGTCCCTTTTGCTGTCTCCCATACAGGGTTGTAATTACCATCTTTCTAAATTCCATATATATGTGTTAGTATACTGTATTGGTGTTTTTCTTTCTGGCTTACTTCACTCTGTATAATCAGGTCCAGTTTTATCCACCTCATTAGAACTGATTCAAATATATTCTTTTTAATGGCTGAGGAATACTCCGTTGTGTATATGTACCACAGCTTTCTTATCCATTCATCTGCTGATGGACATCTAGGTTGCTTCCATGTCCTGGCTATTATAAACAGTGCTGTAATGAACATTGGGGTGTCACTTTCAAATCTGGATTCCTCGGTGTGTATGCCCAGCAGTGGGATTGCTGGGTCATAAGCAGTTCTATTTCCAGTTTTTTAAGGAATCTCCACACTGTTCTCCATAGTGGCTGTACTAGTTTGCATTCCCACCAACAGTGTAAGAGGGTTCCCTTTTCTCCACACCCTCACCAGCATTTATTGCTTGTAGATGTTTGGATTGCAGCCATTCTGACTGACATAATGATATCTCATTGTGGTTTTGATTTGCATTTCTCTGGCAATGAGTGATGTTGAGGATCTTTTCATGTGTTTGTTAGCCATCTGAATGTCTTCTTTGGAGAAATGTCTATTTAGTTCTTTGGCCCATTTTTTGATTGGGTCGTTTATATTTCTGGAATTGAGCTGCAGGAGTTGCTTGTATATTTTTGAGATTAGTTCTTTGTCAGTTGCTTCATTTGCTATTATTTTCTCCCATTCTGAAGGCTGTCTTTTCACCTTGCTTACAGTTTCCTTTGCTGTGCAGAAGCTTTTAATTTTAATTAGGTCCCATTTATTTATTTTTGCTTTTATTTCCAATATTCTTGGAGGTGGGTCAAAGAGGTTCCTGCTGTGATGTATGTCAGAGAGTGTTTTGCCTATGTTCTACTCTAGGAGTTTTTATAGTTTCTGGTCTTACGTTTAGATCTTTAATCCATTTTGAGTTTGTTTTTGTGTATGGTGTTTGAAAGTGTTCTAGTTTCATTCTCTTACAAGTGGTTGACCAGTTTTTCCAGCACCACTTGTTAAGAGATTGTCTTTAATCCATTGTATACTCTTGCCTCCTTTGTCAAATATAAGGTGTCCATAGGTGTGTGGATTTATCTCTCAGTTCAGTTCAGTTCAGTCACTCAGTCGTGTCCGACTCTTTGTGACTCCATGAATCGCAGCACGCCAGGCCTCCCTGTCCGTCACCATCTCCCAGAGTTCACTCAGACTCACATCCATTGAGTCTGTGATGCCATCCAGCCATCTCATCCTCGGTCGTCCCCTTCTCCTCCTGCCCCCAATCCTTCCTAGCATCAGAGTCTTTTCCAATGAGTCAACTCTTCGCATGAGGTGGCCAAAGTACTAGAGCTTCAGCTTCAGCATCATTCCTTCCAAAGAAATCCCAGTGTTGATCTCTTTCAGAATGGACTGGTTGGATCTCCTTGCAGTCCAATGAACTCTCAAAGGTCTTCTTCAACACCACAGTTCAAAAGCATCAATTCTTTGGCACTCAGCCTTCTTCACAGTCCAACTCTTACATCCATACATGACCACAGGAAAAACCATAGCCTTGACTAGAAGGACCTTAGTCGGCAAAGTAATGTCTCTGCTTTTGAATATACTATCTAGGTTGGTCATAACTTTTCTTCCAAGGAGTAAGCATCTTTTAATTTCATGGCTGCAGTCACCATCTGCAGTGATTTTGGAGCCCCCCAAAATAAAGTCTGACACTGTTTCCACTGTTTCCACATCTATTTCCCATGAAGTGATGGGACCGGATGCCATGATCTTCATTTTCTGAATGTTGAGCTTTAAGCCAACTTTTTCGCTCTCCTCTTTCACTTTCATCAAGAGGCTTCTTAGTTCCTCTTCACTTTCTGCCATAAGGGTGGTGTCATCTGCATATCTGAGGTTATTGATATTTCTCCCGGCAATCTTGATTCCAGCTTGTGTTTCTTCCAGTCCAGTGTTTTTCATGATGTACTCTGCATACAAGTTAAATAAGCAGGGTGACAATATACAGCCTTGACATCCTCCTTTTCCTATTTGGAACCAGTCTGTTGTTCCATGACCAGTTCTAACTGTTGCTTCCTGACCTGCGTACAGATTTCTCAAGAGGCAGGTCAGGTGGTCTGGTATTCCCATCTCTTTCAGACTTTTCCACAGTTTATTGTGATCCACGCAGTCAAAGGCATTGGCATAGTCAATAAAGCAGAAATAGATGTTTTTCTGGAGCTCTTTTGCTTTTTCCATGATCCAGCGGATGCTGGAAATTTGATCTCTGGTTCCTCTGCCTTTTCTAAAACCAGCTTGAACATGGACTTTCTATTTTGTTCCATTGATCTATATTTCTGTTTGTGCCAGTACCATACTCTCTTGATGACTGTGGCTTTGTAGTAGAACCTGAAGTCAGGCAGGTTGATTACTACAGTTCCATTCTTCTTTCTCAAGATTGCTTTGGCTATTCGAGGTTTTTTGTATTTCCATACAAATTGTGAAATTATTTGTTCTAGCTCTGTGAAAAATACCATTGATAGCTTGATAGCGATTGCATTGAATCTATAGATTGCTTTGGGGTAGTATAATCATTTTCACTATATTGATTCCTCCCATCCATGAACATGGTATATTTCTCCATCTATTAGTGTCCTCTTTGATTTCTTTCACCAATATTTTATAGTTTTCTATATATAGGTCTTTTGTTTCTTTAGCTAGATAAATTTCTAAGAATATTATTCTTTTTATTGCAGTGGTGAATGGAATTGTTTCCTTAATTTCTCTTTCTATTTTCTCATTGTTAGTGTATAGGAATGCAAGGGATTTCTGTGTGTTGATTTTCTATCCTGCAACTTTACTATATTCATTGATTAGCTCTAGTAATTTTCTGGTGGCGTCTGTAGGGTTTTCTATGTAGAGGATCATTTCATCTGCAAACAGCCAGAGTTTTACTTCTTCTTTTCCAATCTGGATTCCTTTTATTTCTTTTTCTGCTCTGATTGCTGCAGCAAAAACTTCCAAAAGTATGTTTAATAGTAGTGGTGAAAGTCAGCACCCTTATCTTGTTCCTGACTTTAGGGGAAATGCTTTCAATTTTTCACCATTGAGGATAATGTTTGCTGTGAGTTTGTCATGTATAGCTTTTATTATGTTGAGGTATGTTCCTTCTATTCCTGCTTTCTGGAGAGTTTTTTTTTATCATAAATGGATATTGAATTTTGTCAAAGGCTTTCTCTACATGTATTGAGATAATTATATGGCTTTCATTTTTCAGTTTGTTAATGTGGTTATTATATTGGTTGATTTGCGGATATTGAAGAATCCTTGCATCCCTGCGATAAAGCCCACTTGGTCATGATGTTATGATCTTTTTAATGTGTTGTTGGATTCTGATTGCCAGAATTTTGTTAAGGATTTTTGCATCTATGTTCATCAGTGATATTGGCCTGTAGTTTTCTTTTTTTGTGGCATCTTTGTCAGGTTTTGGTATTAGGGTGATGGTGGCCTCCTAGAATGAGTTTGGAAGTTTACTTTCCTCTGCAATTTTCTGGAAGAGTTTGAGTAGGATAGGTATTAGCTCTTCTCTAAATTTTTGGTAGAATTCACCTGTGAAGCCATCTGAACCTGGGCTTTTGTTTGCTGGAAGATTTCTGATTACAGTTTCAATTTCTGTGTTTGTTATGGGTCTGTTAAGATTTTCTATTTCTTCCTGGTTCAGTTTTGGAAAGTTGTACTTTTCTAAGAATGTGTCCATTTCTTCCATGTTGTCCATTTTTTTTGCATATAGTTGCTGATAGTAGTGTCTTATGATCCTTTGTATTTCTCTGTTGTCTATTGTGATCTCTCCATTTTCATTTCTATTTTTGTTGATTTGATTTTTCTCCCTTTGTTTCTTGATGAGTCTGGCTAATGGTTTATCAATTTTATTTATCTTCTCAAAGAACCTGCTTTTGGCTTTGTTGATTTTTGCTATGGTCTCTTTTGTTTCTTTTGTATTTATTTCTGCCCTAATTTTTAAGATTTTTTTCCTTCTACTAACCCTGGTATTCTTCATTTCTTCCTTTTCTAGTTGCTTTAGGTGTAAAGTTAGGTTATTTATTTGACTTTTTTCTTGTTTCTTGAGGTATGCCTGTATTGCTATGACCTTTCCCCTTAGCACTGCTTTTCCAGTGTCCCACAGGTTTTGAGTTGTTGTGTTTTCATTTTCATTAGTTTCTATGCACATTTTAATTTCTTTTTTGATTTCTTCTGTTATTTGTTGGTTATTCAGAAGAGTGTTGTTCAGCCTCCATATGTTGGAATTTTTAATAGTTTTTGTCCTGTAATTGAGATCTACTCTTACTGCATTGCAGTCAGAAAAGATACTTGGAATGATTTCAAATTTTTTGAACTTACCAAGGCTAGATTTATGGCCCAGGATGTGATCTATCCTGGAGAAGGTTCTGTTTGCACTTGAGAAAAGGTGAAAATGATTGTTTTAGGTTGAAGTGTCCTATAGATATCAATTAGGTCTAACTGGTCTATTGTATCATTTAAAGTATGTGTTTCCTTCTTAATTTTCTGTTTAGTTGATCTATCCACAGGTGTGAATGGGGTATTAAAGTCTCCCACTATTCTTGTGTTACTGTTAATTTCTCATTTCATACTTGTTAGCTTTTAACTTACATATTGTAGTGCTCCTATGTTGGGTGCATATATATTTATAATTGTTATATCTTCTTCTTGGATTGATCCTTTGATCATTATGTAGTGTCCTTCTTTGTCTCTTTTCACAGCCTTTGTTTTAAAGTCTATTTTATCTGATACGAGTATTGCTACTCCTACTTTCTTTTGGTCTCTATTTGCATGGAATATCTTTTTCCAGCCCTTCACTTTCAGTCCGTATGTGTCCCCTGTTTTGAGGTAGGTCTCTTGTAGACAACATATATAGGAGTCTTGTTTTTGTATCCATTCAACCAGTCTTTATCTTTTGGTTGTGGCATTCAACCCATTTACATTTAAGGTAATTATTGATAAGTATGATCCCATAGCCATTTACTTTATTGCTTTGGGTTCTAGTTTATACACCCTTTTCATGTTTACTGTCTAGAAAATATCCTTTAGCTTTTGTTGGAGAGCTGGTTTGGTGGTGTTGAATTCTCTCAGCTATTGCTTGTCTGTAAATCTTTTGATTTCTCCTTCATATTTGAAGGAGATCCTTGCTGGGTACAGCAATCTCAGCTGTAGGTTATTTTCTTTCATCACTTTAAGTATGTCTTGCCATTCCCTCCTGGCCTTAAGAGTTTCTATTGAAAGATCAGCTGTTATCCTTATGGGAATCCCCTTGTGTGTTTGTTGTTTTTCCCTTGCTGCTTTTAATCTTTGTTAATTTGATTAACATGTGTCTTGGGGTGTTTCACCTTGGGTTTTTCCTCTTTGGGACTCTCTGTGTTTCTTGGACTTGGGTGATTATTTCCTTCCCCATTTTAGGGAAGTTTTCAACTCTTATCTCCTCAAGTATTTTCTCATGGTCTTTATTTTCATCTTCTTCTTCGGGGACTCCTATGATTTGAATTGGGGCATTTAACACTGTCTTGGAGGTCTGTGAAATTGTCTTCTTTTCCTTTAATTCATTTTTCTTTTTTCCTCTCTGATTCATTTATTGCTACCATTCTATCTTCCAGCTCACTAATCCTATCTTCTGCCTCCATTATTCTACTATTTGTTGCCTCCAGAGTGTTTTTGATCTCATTTATTGCATTATTTATTATATATCAACTCATTTTAATTTCTTTTATGTCCTTATTAAACCTTTCTTGCATCTTCTCAGTCCTTGTCTCCAGGCTATTTATCTGTGATTCCATTTTAATATTTTGGATGATTTTCACTATCATTATTTGGAATTCTTTATCAGGTAGATTCCCTATCTCTTCCTCTTTTGTTTGGTTTGATGGGCATTTATCCTGTTCCTTTACCTGCTGGGTATTCCTCTTTCTCTTCATCCTGTTTTTATTGCTGTGTTTGGGGTGGCCTTCCTGTATTCTGGCAATTTGTGGAGTTCTCTTTATTGTGGCATTTCCTCGCTGTGGGTGGGGTTGTACAGGTGGCTTGTCAAGGTTTCTTGGTTAGGGAAGTTTGCGTTGGTGTTCTCGTGAGTGGAGCTGGATTTCTTCTCTCTGGAGTACAATGAAGTGTCCAGTAATGAGTCATGAGATGTCAATGACTTTGGAGTATCTTTGGGCAGCCTGTATATTGGAGCTCAGGGCTGTGTTCCTGTGTTGCTTGAGAATTTGCATTGTATGTCTTGATCTGTCCCTTGGGTGGTGCTTGGTTTCAGTGTAGGTATGGAGGTGTTAGATGAGCTCCTGTCAATTAATGTTCCCTGGAGTCAGGAGTTCTCTGGTGTTTTCAGGGTGTGGACTTAAGCCTCCTTCTTCTGGTTTTCAGTCTTATTTTTACAGTAGTCTCAAGACTTCTCCTCTATACAGCACTGTTGATAAAACATCTAGGTTAAAGATGAAAAGTTTCTCCACAGTGAGGGACACCAGAGAGGTTCACAGAGTTACATGAAGAAGAGAGGAGGTAGGAGGGAGTTAGATGTGACCCGAATAAGATGAGGTGGAATCAATAGAGGAGAGAGCAAGGTAGGCAGTAATCACTTCCTTATGTGCACTCCACAACTGAATCGCTCAGATGTGTTCACGGAGTTATACTGAGAAAAGAAGAGGAAGGAAAGAGACAGAGGTAGCCAGGAGGATAAAAGGGGGGAGTAAAAAGGAGAGAGACAGATCCAGCCAGTAATCAGTTCCCTAAGTGTTCTCCAGCGTCTGGAACACACAAAGATTCACAGAGTTGGGTAGAGAAGAAAGGGAGTAGGGAGGAGACCGAGGTGACCTGTTGAAGAAAAAGCAGAGCCCAAAGGGGCAGAGAGCATTCAAGCCAGTAATCTTGCTCCCAAGTAAAAACGGGTACTGAAGATTGGGTTCTTAAAGGTAGAAAATTGATAACAAATACCAAAAAGCAGAGATTGAAAATCTAGGGTAGAATTTGGAAAATCAAAAATGCAATATTAAAGAAATGAAGAAAAAAAAAAAAAAGAAAGATAAGAAAAAAAGTCACAAAAATTATAAACAATATATATATATGAAGTTTGCTTATAAAAAATAGGGTCTTTTTTTTCAAAGTAATAATAGGTTATAAAATTGAAAATTAAAGGAGTAATAGAGGACTTAATTAAAAAAATTAAAAAATAAAAAAGAATGATTGTAAAAATAGTAAAAATATATCTGGGATTTTCTCTGATGTTGTTGTGGATATTGTGGGGTCAGTTCATTTTCGGATAGTTCCTTGGTCTGGCTTATATTTCTTAAGATCTATAGGCCCCTGTGTATGTAGTTGGTACTAATGACAGGGTTTTACTCTATTGCACCTGTCACTTCCAAGGCCCTTTCCTCTGTTTTAGCTTCTTTCATTTGCGGGTCTCTTCAGTGTCTGATTTCCACCCTGACACAAAGTGGGTGGTGGTGGACACGTTTTTTTAGGCTCACTTGTTCAGTCGGCTGTGGGGACGGAGGGACGCTGCAAACAAATAACACTGGCATGTGCTCTCAGTGCCTCAGCCACACTGGGCCTGCCCCTGTTCCTGATGTGTGTGCCCTCCCTGCCCACACTTCTCAGTCTCTAGGTTGCTCTGCCGGGAACCATCTGAGGCTGGCCCTGGGCTGCATGCACCTCCCAGGTCTAAGCCACTCAGGTTCAGGCACTCGGGTAGTCCTCAGAGGCACAGACTCCGTTGGGCCTGCGTTTTGTGCCCTTACCAGGTCCGAGCAGCTCAGGTGATGAGGTGTTTGGCAAGCGTGGTTGCTGTGACTTATCACCTCCCCAGTCCCTGCCACTCGGTTTTCTGGGTGTACAACCAGCGCACCTACTCAGGTGGATGTTGACTGTCCAAAACTCCAAGAAGTCTTAGTTAGCAAAGAAGCCTGCTTGCAGTTTGGTAGATAATGCCTCTTTGGGGCTGCGATTACCTCTTCCAGCTCTGGCTGCCTGTCACTGAGGGGGATTGTCTGCAGCTGGCTAGTTCTGTTCAGTCCTTTGTTCTGTGCGTGGGCCTGGCAGTGTCTTAGGGCTTTTTCTGTGGTAGTTATCTTACAATCTGGTTTGCTAGTCCAAGTTAGTTCTCTCAGAGTGCCCTCGGAGCATTCAGGCAAGATCCTTACTCTAAGCAATGCAGCCTGCGCCTCCCTCCCCAGCCCCCACTTGCTAGTGGTGGATGCAGGTGTCTGCGCTGCTTCTCTGCTGGGGGAGTTACCATTGGGCTAGTAATCTGTGAGTTTTAATTATTTATTTATTTTTCTTCCCTGTTATGTTGGCCTCTGTGCTTCCAAGGCTCGCCACAGACTCAGCAGTGAGACAGTTTCCTGGTGTTTGGAAACTTCTCTCTTCTTAAGACTCCCTTTCTGGGACAGAGCTCCATCTCTACCTCTATTGTCTCTTTTTTTGTCTTTTATATTTTTTCCTACCTCCTTTGAAGACGATGGGCTGCTTTTCTGGGTGTCTGATGTTCTCTGCCGGCATTCAGAAGTTGTTTTGTGGAATTTACTCAGCGTTTAAATGTTCTTTTGATGAATTTGTGGGGGAGAAAGTGGTCTCCCCGTCCTATTCCTCCACCATCTTAGAACCGCCCCTCATAACTTTCATTTTAATGAATTAAGTATATTTATCCTAAGCATTTGGTTAATGTGTCATGGATAATGGTTATTCAATGGATTTTTATTAATAAATAACAGTTTTGAATTGACAAAAGACATTTTATTCATAATAAGCTGAAGATATCCTAATATTAGAGAAGCTTATGGGATATAAAATTGATTTTTTTTCTTCTTTCATAATATCAGATTGAATATCAACCATGTAATGGAAAGATACTTAGGATAGATTTATTTAAATAGCAGGAATGTTGTTATTCTATCATGAGAGGATCCATTCTATTTCTGTATTATAAGAGCCTATTAAATTCAGGGCTTCAGAGATCTTTTTTTTCTTTTTGTATGGTTTACAAAGATGAATTCAAAGCTATCAAATAGTTCAAAGGAGGGAGAGTAGGGAAAGAAATGTGGACTCAAGAATTGTTTTAAGGGGGAAATAATATTTAGGAAGTTCTTGAAGCATGAGTAGGAGTTACACAGAGGCTACAGGAAAAAGGAAGTTCCAAGTAGAGAGAATGAAATGATGAAGGAAGTGGAAACTCAGTGTTTGCATATGGCTGAGATGAATTTAGTTGACTGAATATTTGTCAGTGTGATAAAGATGAAGATAAATTTGAGAAAACACTGTAACTAGACTTGAACCTTGGCTCTGCACCTTGGACTTCTAGAGATAGTAGACAACCATAAAATTCTTTTGAGTTGGGTAGAGAAATAAAAGAACTCATGCTTCAGAAAATATAACCTGACAGTTGTGTTTCAGATATAAATGGTAGCTGGAGAGGGAGGAGATGGATAATTGGTTTCCTTGCAGTTGTAGCCTATGTGTGTGGATAGAGTACCATGGGATTGTTTCATTCCATGTGGTGGAAATGGCTACACTTTGCTCAGACCTGAGCCTCCCATCTTCTGTGTGAATCCTGTGTGAGCTCAACTATGTGCCACATTTTCACTGTAGGGCCCTATGTAGACAAATTGAACTTTCTTTTTGTGTGTTTTTAGTGTCCTGTTGATGGCAAACTAACATTGCCATCAGTGTTTCTTAGCTCTGTATGTCAAAGCCAGGAGGTTTACCTTTCTCATTTTGCATTTTGGACTAGTGAATTGAAATTGTTAGTTTTCTTGGAATCTTGTTGTTGTTCGGTTTCTAAGTCATGTCTGACTCTTTGCAATCTTAATTCTTCTGTTTCTCTAAAACAAGTATTTTAGAGCCAGGCAGGATTGTGTTTGATATCCTTTTTTTGCCCTTATTGAGAAAGAACAATTTTCTGAGCCTCCAGTTTCTGACTGTGAGATAAATGACATAATATATAACTCAAGGTTTTTGAGAAATCTGAATGAGATAAGTTATGTAAAAAACTTAGCCTATTGGCTTGTTCATATGGGTGATCAATGAATAACACTGGCTTTCCTTTTCATATTAATTCACTGTTCCTAGAACTGGACATGATTATTTCATTTTTTAAAAAGCTTTGCTTCCTCTTTCTTCTTCTGGAACACCTGCTTATCCAGGATCTTCTCAACATGCCTCTTTGTCTTTAGCATACTCTGCTATTTATTTTTATTGTTGATCAGTCACTAAGCCATGTCTGACACTTTGTGACCCCAAGTACTGTAGCACACCAGGCTTCTCTGTCCTCCACTAGCTCCCGGAGTCCGCTCAAGTGTATGTTCATTGAGTCAATGATTCCATCGAACCATCTCATCCATTGCCATCCTCTTCTCTTTGCCTTCTATCTTTTCCAGCATTAGGGTATTTTTCAATGAGTCTGGCTTTTCACACCAGGTGGCCAAAGTATTGGAGCTTCAACTTCAGCGTCAGTCCTTCCAATAAATATTCAGGGTTGATTTCCTTTAGAACTGACTGGCTTGATCTCCTTGTTGTCCAAGGGACTCTCAGGAATCTTCTCCAGCACCACAATTTGAAAAGCATCAATTCGTTGGCTCTCAGCCTTTTTTATGGTACAACTCTCATGTATGTACATGACTACTAGAAAATGCATAGCTTTGACTAGACAGACCTCTGGTTTTTCTTTGCTTTTCTCTTTCTAGTATGAGACATTTCCTGGAGTCTCATTTTCTGCCCTCTTCTCTCTATACTATTTCTAGGTGATCTCTTTATGGCCACAATTTCAAGTACTTTGTGAAAAATGATGTTTTCAGTTTTTTATGTTTAGTATTAATAGAATCTGTCCTCTTTGGTTTTATATCTATTTTCCTACAGCAAGCTAAATGTATGCTTCTGGATATTACACAAGTATTTGATACTTAACACATCTAAAATGTAGTATTTTTTCTTCTTCCCTTTCTTGTGTATTTCCTCTCAAACTCCCAGTAAATGGTGTCATTATTAGCTGACATTTCCAAGTCAGTATCCTAGGTGTTTTCCTAGACACCTCCTTCTGCCTTATCTTCCGCTACTGATCAATTGTCAACTCTTAAGCGACCAGCGCATTAAGCACAGCCAAGAGGAGTTACCCCACGTCTGAGGTCAGGGGCAGAAGCCGGGAGGACCTCATGCCCTAAGGGCAGAGGCCAAAAGGATTACCCCACGTCCAAGGTCAGGGGCAGCGGCCAAGTGCCAGGCTGTGAGAGCACAGGAACAGCTGAGAGGAGCTACCCCGCATCCGAGGCCAAGGGCGGCCGGGAGGAGCCACCCCAGGCCAAGGCAAGGGGCAGCAGCTGGGAGGAGCAACGCCATGCACGAGGCCAGGGGTGGCGGCCAGGAGGAGCAACCCCACATCCAAGGAGCTGTGGCTGCGTGGGCACAGGAAGGCCTAGAGGAGCTATCCCATGTTGAATGTCAGGAAGGGTGGCAGTGAGGAGATACCCTTCGTCCAAGGTAAGGAGCAGTGGCTGCGCTTTGCTGGATCAGCCGTGAAGAGATACCCCATGCCCAAGGTAAGAGAAACCCAAGTAAGATGGTAGGCATTGCAAGAGGGCATCAGAGAGCAGACACTTGGAAACCATACTCACAGAAAACTAGTCAATCTAATCACACTAGGACCACAGCCTTGTCTAACTCAATGAAACTAAGCCATGCTATGTGGGGCAACCCAAGATGGGCGGGTCCTGGTGGAGAGGTCTGAAGAATGTGGTCCACTGGAGAAGGGAATGGCAAACCACTTCAGTATTCTTGCCTTGAGAAACCCATAAACAGTATCAAAAGGCAAAATGATAGGATACTGGAAGAGGAAATCCCCAGGTCAGTAGGTGCCCAACAAACTACTGGAGATCAGTGGAGAAATAACTCCAGAAAGAATGAAGGGATGGAGCCAAAGCAAAAACAATGCCGAGCTGTGGATGTGACTGGTGATAGAAGCAAGGTCTGATGCTGTAAAGAGCAATATTGCATAGGAACCTGGAATGTCAGTTCCATGAATCAAGGCAAATTGGAAGTGGTCAAACAAGAGATGGCAAGAGTGAATGTCGACATTCTAGGAATCAGCAAACTAAAAAGGACTGGAATGGGTGAATTTAACTCAGATGACCATTATATCTACTACTGCAGGCAGGAATCCTTCAGAAGAAATGGAATAGCCATCATGGTCAACAAAAGAGTCAAAAATGCAGTACTTGGATGCAATCTCAAAAACGACAGAATGATCTCTGTTCATTTCAGGGCAAACCATTCAATATCACAGCAATCCAAGCCTATACCCCAACCAGTAATGCTGAAGAAGCATATGTCCTTTTAATTATAGGGGACTGGAATGCAAAAGTAGGAAGTCAAGAAACACCTGGAGTAACAGGCAAATTTGGCCTGGGAATGCAGAATGAAGCAGGGCAAAGACTAATAGAGTTTTGCCAAGAAAATGCACTGGTCATAGCAAACACCCTCTTTCAACAACACAAGAGAAGACTCTACACATGGACATCACCACATGGTCAACACCAAAATCAGATTGATTATATTCTTTGCAGCCAAAGATGGAGAAGCTCTATACAGTCAACAAAAACAAGACCAGGAGCTGACTGTGGCTCAGATCATGAACTTCTTATTACCAAATTCAGATTTAAATTGAAGAAAGTAGGGAAAACCGCTAGACCATTCAGGTATGACGTAAATCAAATCCCTTATGATTATACAGTGGAAGTGAGAAATAGATTTAAGGGCCTAGATCTGATAGACAGAGTGCCTGATTAACTATGGAATGAGGTTCGTGACATTGTACAGGAGACAGGGATCAAGACCATCCCCATGGAAAAGAAATGCAAAAAAGCAAAATGGCTGTCTGGGGAGGCCTTACAAATAGCTGTGAAAAGAAGAGAGGTGAAAATCAAAGGAGAAAAGGAAAGATATAAGCATCTGAATGCAGAGTTCCAAAGAATAGCAAGAAGAGATAAGAAAGCCTTCTTCAGCGATCAATGCAAAGAAATAGAGGAAAACAACAGAATGGGAAAGACTAGAGATCTCTTCAAGAAAATTAGAGATACCAAGGGAACATTTCATGCAACAATGGGCTCGATAACGGACAGAAATGGCATGGACCTAACAGAAGCAGAAGATATTAAGAAGAGGTGGAAAGAATACACAGAAGAACTATACAAAAAAGATCTTCATGACCCAGATAATCACGATGGTATATTCACCCATCTAGAGCCAGACATCCTGGAATGTGAAGTCAAGTGGGCCTTAGAAAGCATCACTACGAACAAAGCTAGTGGAGGTGATGGCATTCCAGTTGAGCTGTTTCAAATCCTGAAAGATGATGCTGTGTAAGTGCTGCACTCAATATGCCAGCAAATTTTGGAAAACAGCAGTGGCCACAGGATTGGAAAAGGTCAGTTTTCATTCCAATCCCAAGGAAAGGCAATGCCAAAGAATGCTAAAACTACCACACAATTGCACTCATCTCACATGCGAGTAAAGTAATGCTCAAAATTCTCCAAGCCAGGCTTCAGCAATACATGAACCATGAATTCCTGATGTTCAAGCTGGTTTTAGAAAAGGCAGAGGAACCAGAGATCAAATTGCCAACATTTGCTGGATCATGGAAAAAGCAAAAGAGCTCCAGAAAAACATCTATTTCTGGTTTATTGACTATGCCAAACCCTTTGACTGTGTGGATCACAATAAACTGTGGAAAATTCTGAGAGAGATGGGAATACCAGACCACCTGACCTGCCTCTTGAGAAATCTGTATGCAGGTCAGGAAGCAACAGGTAGAACTGCACTTGGAACAATGGACTGGTTCCAAATAGGAAAAGGAGTACATCAAGGCTGTATATTGTCACCCTGCTTATTTAACGTATATGCAGAGTACATCATGAGAAACACTGGACTGGAAGAAACACAAGCTGGAATCAAGATTGCCGGGAGAAATATCAATAACCTCAGATATGCAGATGACACCACCCTTATGGCAGAAAATGAAGAAGAACTAAAAAGGCTCTTGATGAAAGTGAAAATGGAGAGTGAAAAAGTTGGCTTAAAGCTCAACATTCAGAAAACGAAGATCATGGCGTCCGATCCCATCACTTCATGGGAAATAGATGGGGAAACAGTGGAAACAGGTCAGACTTTATTTTGGGGGACTCCAAAATCACTGCAGATGGTGACTGCAGCCATGAAATTAAAAGATGCTTACTCCTTGGAAGAAAAGTTATGACCAACCTAGATAGTATATTCAAAAGCAGAGACATTACTTTGCCGACTAATGTCCATCTAGTCAAGGCTATGGTTTTTCCTGTGGTCATGTTTTGATGTGAGAGTTGGACTGTGAAGAAGGCTGAACACTGAGAATTGATGCTTTTGAAGTATGGTGTTGGAGAAGACTTTTGAGAGTCCCTTGGACTGCAAGGAGATCCAACCAGTCCATTCTAAAGGAGATCAGCCCTGGGGTTTCTTTGGAAGGAATGGTGCTAAAGGTGAAACTCCAATACTTTGGCCACCTCATGTGAAGAGTTGACTCATTGGAAAAGACTCTGATGCTGGGAGGGATTGGGGGCAGGAGGAGAAGGGGATGACAGAGGATGAGATGGCTGGATGGCATCACCGACTCGATGGACGTGAGTCTGAGTGAACTCCAGGAGTTGGTAATGGACAGGGAGGCCTGATGTGCTCTGATTCATGGGGTCGCAGAATTGGACACGACTCAGCAACTGAACTGAGCTGAATATTCCATTGTGTATACGTACCACAGTTTTCTTATCCATTCGTCTGATGACATTTACGTTGCTTCCATGACTATTATAAACAGTGCTGCAATGAATATTGGGGTACACGTGTCTTTCAATTCTGGTTTCCTTTGTGTATATGCCCAGCAGTGGGATTGCTGGGTCATATGGCAGTTCTATTTCCAGTTTTTTTTTAAGGAATCTCCACACTGTTCTCCATAGTGGCTGTACTAGTTTGCATTCCCACGAACAGTGTAAGAGTGTTCCCTTTTCCCCACACCCTCTCCAGTATTTATTGCTTGTAGACTTTTGGATTGCAGCCATTCTGACTTGCGTGAGATGGTACCTCATTGTGGTTTTGATGTGCATTTCTCTGATAATGAGTGATGTTGAGCATATTTTCAGGTGTCTGTTAGTCATCTGTATGTTGTCTTTGGAGAAATGTCTATTTAGATCTTTAGCCCATTTTTTGATTGGGTTCTTTATTTTTCTGCAATTGAGCTGCAGGAGTTGCTTGTATTTTTTGAGATTAATTCTTTGTCAGTTGCTTCATTTGCTATTATTTTCTCCCATTCTGAAGGCTGTCTTTTCACTTTGCTTATAGTTTCCTTCTTTGTGCAAAAGCCTTTAAATTTAATTAGGTCCCATTTGTTTATTTTTGCTTTTATTTCCAGTATTCTGGGAGGTGGGTCATAGAGGATCCTGCTGTGATTTATGTCAGAGAGTGTTTTGCCTACGTTTTCCTCTAAGAGTTTTATAGTTTTTGGCCTTACATTTAGATCTCTGATCCATTTTGAGTTTATTTTTGTGTATGGTGTTAGAAAGTGTTCTAGTTTCATTCTTTTACAAGTGGTTGACCAGTTTTCCCATCACCACTTGTTACAGAGATTGTCTTTTCTCCATTGTATATTCTTGCCTCCTTTGTCAAAGATAAGGTGTCTATTGTTGCATGGATTTATCTCTGGGCTTTCTATTTTGTCCATTGATCTATATTTCTGTCTTTGTGCCAGTACCATTCTGTCTTGATGAGTGTAGTTTTGTAGTATAGCCTGAAGTCAGGCAGGTTGATTCCTCCAGTTCCATTCTCTCTCAACATTGCTTTGGCTATTCGAGGTTTTTTGTATTTCCATACAAATTGTGAAGTTATTTGTTCTAGTTCTGTGAAAAATACCATTGATAGCTTGATAGGGATTGCCTTGAATCTATAGATTGCTTTGGGTAGTATACTCATTTTCACTATATTGATTCTTCCCATCCATGATCATGGTATATTTCTCCATTTATTTGTGTCCTTTTTGATTTCTTTCATCAGTGTTTTATAGTTTTCTATATATAGGTCTTTCCTTTAGATTTATTCCTAAATATTTTATTCTTTTCTTTACAATGGTGAATAGAATTGTTTCCTTAATTTCTTTTTCTATTTTCTTATTATTAGTGTATAGGAATGAAGGGATATCTGTGTGTTGATTTTATATCCTGCAACTTTACTATATTCATTGATTAGCTCTAGTAATTTTCTGGTGGAGTCCTTAGGGTTTTCTATATAGAGGATCATGTCATCTACAGTGAGAGTTTTACTTCTTCTTTTCCAATCTGAATTCCTTTTATTGCTTTTTCTTCTCTGATTGCTGTGACTGGTACTTCCAAAACTATGTTGAATAGTAGTGGTGAGAGTGGGCACCCTTGACTTATTCCTGACTTTAGGGGAATACTTCCAATTTTCTCACCATTGAGGATAATGTTTGTTGTGCATTTGTCATATATAGCTTTTATTATGTTGAGGTATGTTCCTTCTATTCCTGCTTTCTGGAGGTTTTTTTTTTTTTAATCATAAATGGATGTTGAATTTTGTCAAAGGCCTTCTCTGCATCTATTGAGATAATCATGTTTTTTTTTTTAATCTTTCAGTTTGTTAATGTGGTGTATTACATTGATTGATTTGTGGATATTGAAGAATCCTTTCATCCCTATGATAAAGCCCACTTGGTCATGATGTATGATCTTTTTAATATGTTGTTGGATTCTGTTTGCTAAGATTTTGTTAAGGATTTTTGCATCTATGTTCATCAGTGCTATTGGCCTGTAGTTTTCTTTTATTGTGGCATCTTTGTCAGGTTTTGGTATTAGGGTGATGGTGGCCTCATAGAATGAGTTTGGAAGTTTACCTTCTGCAATTTTCTGGCAGTGTTTGAGTAGGATAGGTGTTAGCTCTTCTCTAAATTTTTGGTAGAATTCAGTTGTGAAGCCGTCTGGTCCTGGGCTTTTGTTTGCTGGAAGATTTCTGATTACAGTTTCAATTTCCCTGCTTGTGATGAGTCTGTGAAGATTTTCTATTTTTTCCTGGTTCAATTTTGGAAAGTTGTGCTTTTCTAAGAATTTGTCCATTTCTTACAAGTTGTCCATTTTACTGGCATATAGTTGCTGATAGTAGTCTCTTATGATCCTTTGTATTTTTGTGTTGTCTGTTGTGATTTCTCCATTTTCATTTCTAATTTTGTTGATTAGATTCTTCTCCTGTTTTTTCTTGATGAGTCTAGCTAATGGTTGTCAATTTTATTTATCCTTTCAAAGAACCCACTTTTGGCTTTGTTGATTTTTGCTATGGTCTCTTTTGTTTCTTTTACATTCATTTCTGCCCTAATTTTTAAGATTTCTTTCCTTCTACTAACCCTGGGATTCTTCATTTCTTCCTTTTCTAGTTGCTTTAGGTGTAGAGTTAGGTTATTTATTTGACTTTTTTCTTGTTTCTTGAGGTAAGCCTGTAGTGCTATGAATTTCCCCTTAGCACTGTTTTTCCAGTGTCCCACAGGTTTTGGGTTGGTGTGTTCTTATTTTCATTAGTTTCTATGCATATTTTGATTTTTTAAATTTAATCTGTGACTTGTTGGTTATTTAGCAGTGTGTTGTTTAGCATCCATATCTTGGAATTTTTAACAGTTTTTTTTTTCCCCCAGTAGTTGACATTTAATCTCACTGATTGTGGTCAGAAAATATTCTTGGAATGATTTCAATTTTCTTGAATTTACCAAGGGTAGATTTATGGCCCAGGATGTGATCTACCCTGGAAAATGTTCTGTGTGCAATTGAGAAAAAGGTGAAAATGATTGTTTTGGGGTGAAATGTTCTATGGATATCAATTAGATCTAACTGGTCCATTGTATCTTTTAAAGTTTGTGTTTGCTTGCTAATTTTTGTTTAGGTGATCTATCCATAGTTGTGAGAGGGGTATTAAATTTCCCACTATTTTTGTGATATTGTTAATTTCACCTTTCATACCTGTTAGCATTTGCCTTACATATTGCAGTGCTCCTATGTTGGGTGCCTATATATTTATAATTGTTATATCTTCTTGTTGGATTGATCCTTTGATCATTATGTAGTGTCATCTTTGTCTCTTTTCACAGCCTTTATTTCAAAGTCTATTTTATCTGATATGAGTGATGCTCTTCCTGCTTTCTTTTGGTGTCAGTTTGCATGAAATATCTTTTTCCAGCTGTTTACTTTCAGTCTGTATGTGTCCCTTGTTTTGAGGTGGTCTCTTGTAGACAGCATATATAGGTGTCTTGTTTTTGTATCCATTCAGTCAGTCTTTGTCCCATTCATCCAGTCTTTGTCTTTTGGTTGGGGGATTCAGTCCATTTACATTTAAGGTAATTATTGATAAATATGATTCCTGTTGGCATTTACTTTGTTGTTTTGGGTTCGAATTTATACACCTTTCTCTGTTTCCTGTCTAGAGAATGAAGAGCTGGTTTGGTGGTGCTGAATTCTCTCAGCTTTTGCTTGTCTGTAAAGCTTTTGATTTCTCCTTCATATTTGAATGAGATCCTTGCTGGGTACAGTAATCTGGGTTGTAGGTTTTTCTCTTTCATCACTTTAAGTATATCCTGCCATTCCCTTCTGGCCTGAAGAGTTTCTATTGAAAGATCAGCTATTATCCTTATTGTGCCCTTCCCAGGTCTGAGCAGCTCAGGCAACCAGGTCCTTGGTGGGTGCAATCTCCCCAGGTTGGTGGTGCACCTTATCACCTCCCCCATCCCAACTGCTTGATTTCCTGGGTGCGCAGCGGGAGCTCCATCTCAGGTTTGCTGTATGTTTCTTCTGGGGGGCTGATTTCTGCCTGCAACCCTCCTAGTGGATGTCAGCCGTCCAGGATCCCAGGAATACTTGGTTAGCAACTAGGAGCCTGCTCATAGTTTGGTAGAGGATGCCATCTCTGGGGCCAAGTTTGCCCCTTTCTGGCTCTGGCTGCCACCTGCCTGCCTCCCTGCCTCTGGTGGTGGATAGGCTGGTTCGCAGCCGGCTAGCTCTCCTGTTATTTGCTCAGTCCTTTGTTTCTGAGTGGGCCTGGCAGTGCCTTAGGTTAGGGCTTTTTGCGGGATAGTTCTCTCTCTGTCTCTCTCTCTTTTTTTTCTCTCCCTCTGGCTAGCCCCACTGTTTGGGTTGCTATCTCACATTAGCTCCCTCAGATTGCCCTCAGGGCATTCAGGCCCGGTCCTTACCCTAAGCAATGCAGCCTGTGCCTCCCTGTTCAGTCCCCACTTGCTGGTGGTGGATGCAAGCGTCTGGGCTACTTCTCTGCTGGCAGGGCTGTTAGGCATGTAATCCGTGGGTTTTATTTATTTATTTATTTTTCCTCCCAGTTATGTTGCCCTCTGAGATTCCAAAACTCCCCACAGACCCACTGGTGAGAGGGTTCCTGGTGTTTGGAAACTTCTCCTCTTTTATGACTCCCTCCCCGGTATGGGTTTCCATCTCTAACTCTTTTGTCTCTCTTTTTATCTTTTATCTTTTGTCCTACCTCCTTTTGATGACAATGGGCTGCCTTTCTGGGTGCCTGGTGTACTCTGCCAGTGATCAGAAATTGTTTTGTGGAATTAGCTTAGCGTTCAAGTGTTCTTTTGATGAATTTGTGGGGGAGAAATTGGTCTACCCGTCCTATTCCTTCACCATCTATAGACTGCTTCCTCTCAACTTATTTAATATTCAGAAATTCTTGCTAAGCATTAACCATGTGCCAGGCACTGTGCTAGTAAATTCCCTGTGAATAATTCCTTGACTCCCAGGTACTTCTTATTCTGCTATGTGCACATTTCTATTATCAAACTGAATTGTCAAGCTCTGCATATTTATCTGCCTCTTACTGAGTCATGTGCTTCCAGAGGGCAATAAATTTATCTTATTCACTTAGGTGTCATTAGTTCTTGACACAGTCATAGATAATCATTACATGTTGAACAAATGAATGAAATGGTTACTTTGAGCAAAATGTTAATAAAATTTCTTAGGGAGATTTGGAAAAACATAATTTTCTTTGAGCTTGGTAGAACACAAATACTGTTTCCTGAAATTCTAAAGCTACTGGGCTAGAAAATGAGTGTTTTAAAATGAGTGAATCACCTCAGCATTCTAGTTAATTGGTGTGAATAATTTCTGACAGAAGGTTGGATATCAAATAGCTATTTTCTTTGCCTCTCTTTTGTATTTATCATATGTATTTTGATAGAAATTAGCAATAAACCAAAGAGATGTTTACTCACAGATATCATTGCTTTTCATTTGGTGTGGATAATGAACACTACAAAAGCAGGCAGGGTTTACAGGGAGTAATTGATGTTGATGTTTTGTGCTATCATGTGGATATTATTTTTAAAAAGGGGCACTAAACTATCACTTCATGCCCGATAGTTACAAGCAAGGCCCACGTGGATCAGTGATTCTTTAATGAAATGCTTTGGAGCATAGAGTCATTATCTTGTTCCTACAAATAAGAAACAAGAATGAACTATTGAATTCATGAGCAAGGAGGGCAGTTTTTATTGTATAACCTCAACTCTTTTTTTTTTTTTTAAATAAATGAAGGAATCAAGAGTTAAAAATGTTAGAGTATCACTTTGAGGTGACAAAGTAGAGATATGACAAAAATTAGACATCCTAACTAAAAATTTCTTCCAACTGTTTTAAGTTTTGACAGAAGCTCACACTCTGTGTACCATATGAGCCTGAGATGGCTATCATATTCCTTTTAAACAGGCACATTAATCAGTCATTAATAATATGCATATATTTATTGCTTAAATGGTTAATATTTATGTGTCAAGTAGCTCATGAAAAGGAAAGTGAAAGTGAAAGTCACTCAATCGTGTCCAACTCCTTGTGACCACACTGAGTATACAATCCATGGAATTCCTCAGGCCAGGATACTACAGTGGGCAGCCATTCCCTTCTTCAGGGGATCTTCCCAACCCAGGGATCTAATCCAGGTGTCCCTCAATGCAGGAGAATTCTTTACTAGCTGAGCCACAGGGAGGCCCATACAAATAGCTCACTCTTGATATTAATTTTATATCATGAACTAAGAGTTCACAAGTATTATTTTCCATATGTTAGCTCTTGAAAAAATAAAATCAGTATGTCAGTTTTTCCTTCATCTCTTCACAGATAAATGTGATTTACTGTGCCTAGTGTAGTTACCCACTTCAGGGCCCATGGAAGGTTAAGTCCAGAATCTAGTTTTTATGTTTCCATTGAATTTCCCTAATGTCCTGGGAAAGTTGTTAGTAGCAGTTTGTAACAGATGGCCAGGTTCTTAGGAGCTCTGGGTTAGAACTTGCCAGGAAAATAATGTGATATGAAGGCTGCCTGATGGTCTGGGAGTGGACAAAGAAGAGGAGGGGGAAAGAAAGGGAAGGAAGCAGTAGAACAGAGGAACCAAGGGAAAAAGGGGAAGTAAGGAAAGAACCAAGAATGTAAGGCAGGAAAGTTAGGCCTGGAAAAGTTTTTAGAACTCCCGCCTATTAGATTAAGGTACTGTGCTAGAAAATTTCGCCTAGTTAATCCTCATAACTTTAGAACACATTCCATTTATAGGTGAGGAGATGTGCCCCAAACACCTGGTTAGTAAGTATCAGGACTAGAATTCAAACCCAGATCTAGTATCTTCTCCTGCTGCAGGAGGAAAAGCTCATTAAATGCTTCTCAGGATGCAAGTACATGGCTGGTAAGGACTCCCTTGAAAATTCAGTCCTCACTAGGTTAGTTCAAATGGCCTGGGAGTGCCTGCTCTTGTGAACTTCTGTGGATCCCTTAGCCCAGGGCCTTAAAAAATGAGGCCAGCTGATAAACCCTGAATGTCTGATTACTGGATGTTATCTGAAGGAAGGGAGGAAATTCTTCCCTAAGCAGGGCCAGAAGAGGGAGAAAACTGAAATAATAGGAATTACAATGCAAGACCTCTTAGAAATGAAGGAGTGATGGTTTTTCCTCTTTGGCTGCAGAAATCACACCTTTTAATGGAGAAGAAATCAGTCCCCAAATGCAGAAGAAGGTATGTTTGTGTGTATGTGTGTGTGGTGTGTTTGGCTATGGTAGGGTAATGGTCCCATTCATAAAACTGGGCTGGAACTTGGAGCCCTATATAATTAAGAGCCAGACATCCTGGAATGCAAAATGAAGTGGGGCCTGAGGAAGCATCACTATGAACAAAGCTAGTGGAGGCGATGGAATTCCAGTTGAGCTATTCAAATCCTAAAAGACGATGTTGTCAAAGTGCTGCACTGAATATGCCAGCAAATTTGGAAAACTCAGCAGTGGCCACAGGACTGGAAAAGGTCAGTGTTCATTCCAATCCCAAAGAAAGGCAATGCCAAAGAATGTTCAAACTACTGTACAATTGCATTCATCTCACACATTAGCAAAATAATGTTCAAATTCTCCAAGCCAGGCTTCAACAGTACACGAACCATGAAATTCCAGATGTTCAAGCGGGATGTAGAAAATGCAGAGGAACCAGAGATCAAATTGCCAACATCTGCTGGATCATCAAAAAAGCAAGAGAGTTCCAGATGCTTTATTGATGATGCAAAGCCTTTGACTATGTGGATCACAAAAAATTGTGGAAAATTCTGAAAGAGATGGGAATACCAGATCACTTTACCTGCCTCCTGAGAAATCTGTATGCAGGTCAAGAAGCAACGGTTAGAAGCAGACATGGAACAGCAGACTGGTTCCAAATTGCGAAAGGAGTGCATCAAGGCTGTATATTGTCACCCTGCTTATTTAACTTATATGCAAAGTGCATCATGCAAAGTGCCAGGCTGGACAAAGGGTAAGCTGGAATCAAGATTACCGGGAGAAATATCAATAACCTCAGATATGCAGATCTCACCATCCTTATGGCAGAAAGCAAAGAAGAATGTGAAAGAGGAGAGTTTAAAAGCTGGCTTAAAACTCAACATTCAGAAACCTAAGATCATGGCATCAGGTCCTATCACTTCATGGTAAACAGATGGGGAAACAATGGAAACAGTCACAGACTTTATTTTCTTGGGCTCCAAAATCACTGTGGAGGGTGACTGCAGCCATGAAATTAAAAGACGCTTACTCCTTGGAAGGAAAGTTATGATCAACCTCTGTTCATTTCAGTTCAGTTCAGTCTGTCACTGTTTCCATCATTTCCCCATCTGTTTGCCATGAAGTGATGAGACTGGATGCAAAGATCTTAGTTTTCTGAATGTTGAATTTTAAGCCAACGTTTTCACTCTCTTCTTTCACTTTTATCAGTTCCGTTCAGTTCAGTCACTCAATCGTGTCTGACTCTTTGCAACCCCATGAATTGCAGCATGCCAGGCCTCTCTGTCCATCACCAACTCCCAGAGTTCACTCAAACTCACGTCCATTGAGTCAGTAATGCCATCCAGCCATCTCATCCTCTGTCGTTCCCTTCTCCTCTTGCCCCCAATCCCTCCCAGCATCAGAGTATTTTCCAATGAGTCAACTCTTTGCATGAGGTGGCCAAAATACTGGAGTTTCAGCTTTAGCATCATTCCTTCCAAAGAACACCCGAGACTGATCTCCTTTAGAACGGACTGGTTGGATCTCCTTGCAGTCCAAGGGACTCTCAAGAGTCTTCTCCAACATCACAGTTCAAAAGCATCAATTCTTTGGTGCTCAGCTTTCTTCACAGTTCAACTCTAACATCCATACATGACCACTGGAAAAACCATAGCCTTTTCTGAATTTGCTGGCATATTGAGTGCAGCACTTTCATAGCATCATCTTCCAGGATTTGAAATAGCTCAACTGGAATTCCATCACCTCCACTAGCTTTGTTCGTAGTGATGCTTTCTACCTAGACAGCATATTAAAAAGCAGAGACATTACTTGCCAACAAAGGTCCATCTAGTCAAAGCTATGGTTTTTCCAGTAGTCATGTATGGATATGAGATTTGGACTATAAAGAAAGCTGAGCACCAAAGAATTGATACTTTTGAACTGTGGTGATATCCTAAAGGAAATCAGTCCTGAATATTCATTGGAAGGACTGATGCTGAGGCTGAAACTCCAATACTTTGGCCACCTGATGCCAAGAACTTACTCATTTGAAATGACCCTGATGCTGGGAGGGTTTTGGGGCAGGAGGAGAAGGGGACGACAGAGAATGAGATGGTTGGATGGCATCACCGACTCAATGCCATGAGTATGAGCAAGCTCTGGGAGTTGGTAATGGACAGGGAAGGCTGTCATGCTGAAGTCCGTGGGGTTGCAAAGAGCAACTAAACTGAACTGAACTGATAATTAAGGTTGTAATTGCACCTTGTCTCTTTATTGTCAAAGATAGTGTAACTTGGGAATAAGTTTACTAGCAGGTAACATTGCATTGCACAAATCCAGATGCACAACATCTGCATTAAAATATTTTAAAAATCACAGTTTGAGGTTGTTTTAGAAGAATAATGTATATATTAATTTCATAAGAATTGGACAGTTTCACTACAAATAAAGAACTAGTAATGGAATATTATGAAGAAAAAGTAATAAATCAGCCAAACTTTTTGTGACAGAATCTATGTGACTTTAAATATTTGCTGAATAGTGTTTACGGTATCTGTTTGTGTGTATGAAAGTGAAAGTGTTAGTCACTCAGTTGTGTCTGACTCTTTGTGATCCTATGGACTATAATCTGCCTGGCTCCTCTGTTCATGGGATTCTCCAGGCAAGAATACTGGAGTGGGAATACATAAATAGAAATATAAGTAAGTAGAAATAATTTTGTAGCAGATGGGATATTACTCTATACGCAGTTTTAAATTAAAATATAACTGCTAACATGCATTTCTGAAAGAGATCAACCCTGAGATTTCTTTGGAAGGAATGATGCTAAAGCTGAAACTCCAGTACTTTGGCCACCTCATGCAAAGAGTTGACTCATTGGAAAATACTCTGATGCTGGGAGGGATTGGGGGCAGGAGAAGAAGGGGACGACCGAGGATGAGATGGCTGGGTGGCATCACTGACTCGATGAACGTGAGTCTGAGTGAACTCTGGGAGTTGGTGACAGCCAGGGAGGCCTGGCGTGCTGCAATTCATGGGGTCGCAAAGAGTCAGACATGACTGAGCGACTGAACTGAACTGAACTGAACATGCATTTAATAAAAACCTGAAGCTGAAGTAATTGTTTAATTTTATACTAAATGTTTGTTTTTAATCACAGAACTATATGAGGCCTTGGACTTAATCTCTCTAGAATTAAAAAAATTCTAAAAAATTTAAGAGGTTGGGTCATTGCATTTTTCAACAGTGCTTTTTCACTGTTAGAATAGCTACAGGTTTGCAACTATGAATAGAGACATCAGCATACTTAGACTTCCTTTTCTTCATTCCCTTTACCTGGTTCCTTCAGACATTCCTGAGTTAATTTTACTTTTGTCACATTTCTCTTAAAAACTTTACATTTCTGCTATCTAGTTATATTTTATGTGTTTTTTCAAGTCACCCTTAGTACACAATAGGAACAAGGTAGAATATAAATAAATCGCAAATAAAGTTTTGCAAGTTATTATAATTCAAAATGTTTATAATCCTGAATCATGACTTACTAGTAATTTTTCTGTGTTCAATAGTATGTGTAAAGATTGCCTCTAAATCATATGTTATTTACTAGAGAAACAGGTTAGAGCCATGCAAAGTGTCTCTTTTTAAATCAATATTCACCTATTCACTAATAAGTCTCTTCTAAATTGTTGTGTCTTCAATATAGCATTTACATGCAGTAGGAGAAAATTGCTTTGCTTTGGTGTTGAAATTTTGTGTTCTGGTATAGGAAGGCCATGAAGTGAATGACTCCTGGCTTACTGATTTTTAAATTATAGATTGTTAAGTAAAATCTGCCAGAATCAGTTCCTAAAAGTGAGTTATTTTTCATATATCAAAATCTAGGTTGAAACACTGGCTTGCTTGTTAAGATTAATTAAGTAGAGGTAATACTTTCACATTGGCTCATTAACAGAAGAAAAATTGGCCCACTCTCATCACTCACAGAATTTTAGCAGAAAAGTTAATGATGAATGTAAGCAAACCTTATGTACATACAACCCTTTTACTGTTTAGGAAAAAAAAAAAAGAAAACATTTTTGTTTCCCCTCCACAGTAAATAATTACCCAGTGTGAAATTCTCCTGCAGCTGTTTTATTTTCTTATGATCTTTCTTTCCTAATGTTAAGAAATCACAAAATTAATCATTTCTGATCTTGTACACTTGAGCAGTGTTGGATATTAATACTGAAATTAGACACAGTGGCTCTGTCATAAGTAGACTTGAACTTGAATCAGTTTCTTAGTCCTTTGAGCCTCAGTTTCAGCTGAAAAAATGATGGAGGTGAACCAGTAGTCTTTTAAATGCATTCTTTTTGTAAAATTTTTCTTTTTAAATGAGCTACGTTGAAAATATGAGTGCCTTTTGGGTGTTTCTCCTTGTGTCAAGTTGCATTACAACAACTTCAAAAACATTCTTGAAACAAAAATATACTGACTTGGTGTTTAAACAATTAAACATTAAGTGGTTTTGTGAAATAAGACTATTGTAATTGAGTGTCCGGTCTCAACACTGAGGGCCATCACTGATCATGTTTCTGTGATCAGCACCACATTGCGTCTCTGAAGCCCGTTAGTACTTCAGTCTATTGGACTGATGGCTAATCTTTTTCAGTTTCCACTGTGGTTGCCATCTTTGAATATTTGGAGAAGATAAAAGACTAACTGTGGTAAATGAGGCAATCTGATCATCTCATAACACAGTAGCTATCTGCCTGCCCATTCTGTGGTCAGTACAAATCCTGGGAAATTCAGCCAGGGTACACAACCAATGAGCCCAAGTGTCTTTGACTAATTTTTAGTAGAATGTGTTCTGTTATTGCTAACTTTGTTAGCAATGATAAAGCATGTATCAAGTTTTGATTATGATTACTAATTGAGTATCATATATTTTGAAGTTTATGAAATTTCTTTATAGGTCTGTCATAGGTTAAATATAAGTTCTATGGTGCTGAGTTTTCATAATATTCTGTTTCTTCATAAGTATTTCAGTGAGAATGTTGTGTTACTGAAACGTTGAAGCTGAAACTCCAATACTTTGGCCACCTGATGCGAAGAAGTGACTCACTAGAAAAGACCCTGATGCTAGGAAAGCCTCCAGAGGTGGTGATGGACAGGGAAGCCTCATGTGCTGCAGTCCATGGGGTCTCAAAGAGTTGGACACAACTGAGTGTCTGAACTGAACTGAACTGATCTTAACTAGAAAATTGTTCTATGAGTTTTACCTTCTCTTACTAGGTAGAAAATGTCAGACTTGGTCATCTTTAGAATACTTTAACTCCAAAGTACTGTATTTCTTTAACTTAGGCTCAGAGAATTTCTCATTTAGGGATAATGGCATTCATTACCACTCAATGCCACTCATTACCACTCAATGCCACTCATTACCACTCAATGCCACTGAGTCTACCCAAACTCCTGGATATACATGATATATGCTAGCAAATACTTTAAGATTACTTTAGAGATGTTAGGTAGATTGATGCAATTAGAAACAAACATTTAAAATGATTGAAAGTTACATGTGATTAAGTCATCATTAGAAAAATAGGCTTTAAAAGTTTCATTCACCATCTGAGTTTAGGAGCCATAGTTGCTGTGTCTAGCTTGGAATTTGAATCCTGTAATTCACTGCTTATCATTAAACTGGGCCCAATAGGAGTCATGTGTGTGTTTCTTCACTGAAAAACTGTGACAGCTTCTTCTGGGAATCTTAGTACAAAGTGATTTCAAAATAATGTTTAGTCTGGAAACTGTTATTCTTTCTTGAGTAGTGAGTAATGAAACTTGGGCATGTTGCTTCCTGCTGCTGCATTGCTTAGGAAGAGCACTGTAAAGAAAAGAGGGATTAATAACAATGAAAAAATCTGAATCTTATTTTAAGGGTTACTTTTTCAAACCCAATCTTTGTTCCAGAAGCTTAATTTTTTTCCCCCAGATCCTTTCTTTTTCTTGATGGAACAGTAGCATGTGGCATAGTCAAAGAGTATAAGCAGCTTGAGTTCACTGTAAAACTCTATCTACCTATTAAATTTTTTGAAAGTTATTAAAAAACTCTGGGACTCACTTTTTCCCTTTGTGAAGCTTTGTAATATATGTCATATTTTTGGAAGATGGCATAGAATTTATGAGGAAGAGTTCTTATATTAGGCCCACTGATTTTGAATTTTGGCTCCAACTCTTAAGAACTATTTTAAAAAGGGGCTTCCCTGATAGGTCCATTGGTGAAGAATCCACCTGCAATGCAGGAGACCCCAGTTTGATTTCTGGGTCAGGAAGATCCCCTGGAGAAGGGATAGGCTACCCATTCAAGTATTCTTGGACTTCCCTTATGGTCCAGCTGGTAAAGAATCTGCCTGCAATGTGGGAGACATGAGTTCAACCCCTGAGTTGAGAAGAAATCCTGGAGAAGGGAAAGGCTACCCACTACAGTATTCTAGCCTGGAGAATTCCGTAAACTGTATAGTCCATGTGGTTGCAAAGAGTCGGACATGACTGAGTGACTTGACTTTCACTTAAGAACTATGTGATTTTGCTTGGTCTGCTTAGTCTAAGACGCAATTATTTCAGTTGTAAAAATGCGGTTATTAGTACTAATGGGCTTGTTCTGATCATTAGATTGGATAATCTATGTAGCACATTTAGCACAGTACCTGGCACAAATACATATGTATTAACTATTGGATGTTATTGTTAACTCTTACTAAATGTAATGCAGACACATATAGCAAGCACTCAAACTATTATTACTGAGCATGTAGAAGACTCAGTAGGTGTGTTATAAAGCAGTAATTATAGTTAGTCTCTTCTCTGTGTATCTATTATCTAATGACTTAAGAGAAGATATTGTTGGTAGGACATCTATTCAGGTGTTAAATTATGGTGGAGATCGCTCATGTTTAGCCTGTTCTGCTTTTCTGCATCACTGGATTCTATTTGATCTTTCTCAAATTAAATTGTCCTTTTTATTTCTAACTGCACACCAGGTTGCTGTCTAATGCCAGTATTTCTTAACTAAGGAATATCCAATTAGTTCTTATTCTGATGAAGGAAGATCTTTAATAATATTCTGCAGTGGGTCCTTTATCTGGGATATTTAACAGGTTCTATGTTTTTTCTAATTGCAAGGGCTATATGATAGTCATTTCATTATTAGTATAGATCTGTGAGCAGCTATAATACAGTAGATAGGGCATTTTTATGCTTTTTTTTTCTAGAAAATGAATGCAATTTAAGGGAAAAATTTTCCATGAGGTGATGGGTGATTTCAATTATTTAAAGCAAATGTTTTTCCATGGAATATATACAGCAGCAGCTCGTGATATAGGTAACTAACACATACTATTGCTTATATATTTCATAGCCTAATAGATTTTTAAAAAGGAAAATGGTACAATCTGTTTTGGAAGGAATGTTTGTCAGAATAATTCCTGTTGTTGTCATATTAATGTGGTAATTTAAATATTGTTTTTGGCTGAGGAAATATGGTTAAATTTTGCACAGTGTGCATGTGTGTATATATACATTATAAAAATGAGAATTTTGACTTTTAAAATTTCATTGTCATTATCCACTTTCTCGATTCTCAGTCTTAATCACAGAATGTTGTATGTACTGTCATTGTAATATATCATAGCACTAAAATTGATAGATATAGTTTATTTATTTTTAATAAATTTATTTATTTTAATTGGAGGTTAATTACTTTACAATATTGTATTGGTTTTGCCACACATCAACATGAATCTGCCACAGGTATACACATGTTTCCCATCCTGAAACCTGCTCCCTCCTCCCTCCCTGTACCATCCCTCTGGGTCGTCTGAGTGCACCAGCCCCAAGCATCCTGTATCCTGCATTGAACCTGGACTGGCTATTCGTTTCATATATATTATACATGTTTCAATGCCATTCTCCCAAATCATCCCACCCTTGCCCTCTCCCACAGAGTCCAAAAGACTGTTTTATACATCTGTGTCTATTTTGCTGTCTCAGATACAGGGTTATCATTACCATCTTTCTAAATTCCATATATATGCGTTAGTATACTGTATCGGTATTTTTCTTTCTGGCATATTTCACTCTGTATAATCGGCTCCAGTTTCATCCACCTCATTAGAACTGATTCAAATGGATTCCTTTTAATGGCTGAGTAATACTCCATTGTGTATATGTACCACTGCTTTCTTGTCCATTCATCTGCTGATGGACATCTAGGTTGCTTCCATGTCCTGGCTATTATAAACAGTGCTGTGATGAACACTGGGGTACACGTGTCCCTTTCAGTTCCGGTTCCCTCGGTGTGTATGCCCAGCAGTGGGATTGCTGGGTCACAAGGCAGTTCTATTTCCAGTTTCTTAAGGAATCTCCACACTGTTCTCCATAGTGGCTGTACTAGTTTGCATTCCCACCAACAGTGTAAGAGAGTTCCCTTTTCTCCACACCCTCGCCAGCATTTATTGCTTGTAGACTTTTGGATCACAGCCATTCTGACTGGCATGAAATGGTACCTCATTGTGGTTTTGATATGCATTTCTCTGAACATGAGTGATGTTGAGCATCTTTTCATGTGTTTGTTTTCCATCTGAATGTCTTCTTTGGAGAAATGTCTGTTTAGTTCTTTGGCCCAGTTTTTGATTGGGTCATTTATTTTTCTGGAATTGAGCTGCAGGGGTTGCTTTTATATTTTTGAGATTAATTCTTTGTCAGTTGCTTCATTTGCTATTATTTTCTCCCATTCTGAAGGCTGTCTTTTCATCTTGCTTATAGTTTCCTTTGTTGTGCAGAGGCTTTTAATTTTAATTAGATCCCGTTTGTTTATTTTTGCTTTTATTTCCAATATACTGGGAGGTGGGTCAAAGAAGATCCTGCTGTGATGTATGTTGGAGAGTGTTTTGCCTATGTTCTCCTCTAGGAGTTTTATAGTTTCTGGTCTAACATTTAGATCTTTAATCCATTTTGAGTTTACTTTTGTGTGTGGTGTTAGAAAGTGTTCTAGTTTCATTCTTTTACAAGTGGTTGACCAGTTTTCCAGCACCACTTGTTAAAGAGATTGTCTTTAGTCCATTGTATATTCTTGCCTCCTTTGTCAAAGATAAGGTGTCCATAGGTGTGTGGATTTATCTCTGGGATTTCTATTTTGTTCCATTGATCTATGTTTCTCTCTTTGTGCCAGTACCACACTGTCTTGATGACTATGGCTTTGTAGTATAGCCTGAAGTCAGGCAGGTTGATTCCTCTAGTTCCATTCTACTTTCTCAAGATTGCTTTGGCTATTCGAGGTTTTTTTGTATTTCCATACAAATTGTGAGATTGTTTGTTCTAGCTCTGTGAAAAATGCCATTGGTAGCTTGATAGGAATTGCATTGAATCTATAGATTGCTTTGGATAGTATACTCATTTTCACTATATTGATTCTTCCCATCCATGAACATGGTATATTTCTCCATCTATTAGTGTCCTCTTTGATTTCTTTCACCAGTGTTTTATAGTTTTCTAAATATAGGTCTTTAGTTTCTTTAGGTAGATATATTCCTAAGTATTTTATTTTTTTCATTGCAAAGATGAATGGAATTGTTTCCTTAATTTCTTTTTCTATTTTCTCATTATTAGTGTATAGGAATGCAAGGGATTTCTGTGTGTTGATTTTATATCCTGCAAATTTTCTATATTCATTGATTAGCTCTAGTAATTTTCTGATAGAGTCTTTAGGGTTTTCTGTATAGAGGATCATGTCATCTGCAAACAGTGAGAGTTTTACTTCTTCTTTTCCAATTTGTATTCCTTTTATTTCTTTTTCTGCTCTGATTGCTGTGGCCAAAATTCCAAAACCATGTTGAATAGTAGTGGTGAAAGTGGGCACCCTTGTCTTGTTCCTGACTTTAGGGGAAATACTTTCAATTTTTCACCATTGAGGATAATGTTTGCTGTGAGTTTGTTATATATAGCTTTTATTATGTTGAGGTATGTTCCTTCTATTCCTGCTTTCTGGAGAGCTTTTATCATAAGTGGATTTTAAATTTTGTCAAAGGCTTTCTCTGCATCTATTGAGATAATCATATGGTTTTTATTTTTCAATTTGTTAATGTGGTGTATTACATTGATTGATTTGTGGGTATTGAAGAATCCTTGCATCCCTGGGATAAAGCCCACTTGGTCATGGTGTATGATCTTTTTAATGTCTTGTTGGATTCTGATTGCCAGAGTTTTGTTAAGGATTTTTGCATCTATGTTCATCAGTGATATTGGCCTGTAGTTTTCTTTTTTTCTGGCATCTTTGTCAGGTTTTGAAATTAGGGTGATGGTGGCCTCATAGAATGAGTTTGGAAGTTTACCCTCCTCTGCAATTTTCTGGCAGTGTTTGAGTAGGATAGGTGTTAGCGCTTCTCTAAATTTTTGGTAGAATTCAGTTGTGAAGCCGTCTGGACCTGGGCTTTTGTTTGCTGGAAGATTTCTGATTACAGTTTCAATTTCCGTGCTTGTGATGGGTCTGTTAAGCTTTTGTATTTCTTCCTGGTTCAGTTTTGGAAAGTTGTACTTTTCTAAGAATTTGTCCATTTCTTCCATGTTGTCCTTTTTATTGGCATATAATTGCTGATAGTAGTCTCTTATGATCCTTTGTATTTCTGTGTTGTCTGTTGTGATCTCTCCATTTTCCTTTCTAATTTTGTTTATTTGATTTTTCTCTCTTTGTTTCTTGATGAGTCTGGCTAATGGTTTGTCAATTTTATTTATCCTCTCAAAGAACCTGCTTTTGGCTTTGTTGATTTTTGCTATGGTCTCTTTTGTTTCTTTTGTATTTATTTCTGCCCTAATTTTTAAGATTTCTTTCCTTCTACTAACCCTGGGGTTCTCTATTTCTTCCTTTTCTAGTTGCTTTAGGTGTAGAGTTAGGTTATTTATTTGACTTTTTTCTTGTTTCTTGAGGTATGCCTGTATTGCTATGAACCTTCTCCTTAGCACTGCTTTTCCAGTGTTCTGCAGGTTTTGGGTTGTTGTGTTTTCATTTTCATTAGTTTCTATGCATATTTTGATTTCTTTTTTGATTTCTTCTGTGATTTGTTGGTTATTCAGCAGCGTGTTGTTCAGCCTCCATATTTTGAAACTTTTAATAGTTTTTGTCCTGTAATTGAGATCTACTCTTACTGCATTGTGGTCAGAAAAGATGGCTTAGAATGATTTCAGTTTTTTTGAATTTACCAAGGTGAGGTTTATGGCCCAGGATGTGATCTATCCTGGAGAAGGTTCTGTGTGCACTTGAGAAAAAGGTGAAAATGATTGTTTTGGGGTGAAATGTCCTATAGATATAAATTAGGTCTAACTGGTCTATTGTATCATATGAAGTTTGTATTTTCTCGTTAATTTTCTGTTTAGTTGATCTATCCATAGGAGTGAGTGGGGTATTAAAGTCTCCCACTATTCTTGTGTTACTGTTAATTTACCCTTTCATACTTGTTAGCATTTGTCTTACATATTGCGGTGCTCCTATGTTGGGTGCATATATATTTATAATTGTTATATCTTCTTCTTGGATTGATCCTTTGATCGTTATGTAGTGTCCTTCTTTGTCTCTTTTCACAGCCTTTGTTTTAAAGTCTATTTTATCTGATATGAGTATTGCTACTCCTGCTTTCTTTTGGTCTCTATTTGCATGGAATATCTTTTTCCAGTCCTTCACTTTCAGTCTGTTTGTGTCCCCTGTTTTGAGGTGAGTCTCTTGTAGACAACATATATAGGGGTCTTGTTTTGTATCTACTCAGCCAGACTTTGTCTTTTGGTTGTGGCATTCAACCCATTTACATTTAAGGTAATTATTGATAAGTATGATCCAGTTGCCATTTACTTTATTGTTTTGGGTTCGAGTTTATACACCCTTTTTGTGTTTCCTGTCTAGAGAACATCCTTTAGCATTTGTTGGAGAGATGGTTTGGTGGTGCTGAATTCTCTCAGCTTTTGCTTGTCTGTAAATCTTTTGACTTCTCCTTCATATTTGAAGGAGATCCTTGCTGGGTACAGCAATCTTGGCTGTAGGTTATTTTCTTTCATCACGTTAAGTATGTCTTGCCATTCCCTCCTGTCTTGAAGAGTTTCTATTGAAAGATCAGCTGTTATCCTTACAGGAATCCCCTTGTGTGTTATTTGTTGTTTTTCCCTTGCTGCTTTTAATATTTATTCTTTGTGTTTGATCTTTGTTAATTTGATTAATATGTGTCTTGGGGTGTTTCACCTTGGGTTTTTCCTCTTTGGGACTCTCTGGGTTTCTTGGACTTGGGTGATTATTTCCTTCCCCATTTTAGGGACGTTTTCAACTCTTATTTCCTCAAGTATTTTCTCATGGTCTTTCTTTTTGTCTTCTTCTTCTGGGACTCCTATGATTCAAATGTTGGGACTTTTAACACTGTCCTAGAGGTCTCAGAGATTGTCATCATTTCTTTTAATTCATTTTTCTTTTTTCCTCTCTGATTCTTTTATTTCTACCATTCTATCTTCTACCTCACTAATCCTATCTTTTGCCTCATTATTCTATTTGTTGCCTCCAGAGTGTTTTTTAATCTCATTTATTGTATTATTCATTATATATTGACTCTTTTATTTCTTCTAGGTCCTTGTTAAACCTTTCTTGGATCTTCTCAATCCCTGTCTCCAGGCTATTTATCTGTGATTCCATTTTGATTTCAAAATTTAGGATCATTTTCACTACCATTATTTGGCAGTCTTTATCATGTAGATTCCCTATCTTTTCCTCTTTTGTTTGGTTTAATGGGCATTTATCTTGTTCCTTTACCTTCTGGGTATTCCTCTGTCTCTTCAACTTGTCTGTATTGCTGTTTTGGGGTGTCCTTTCTGTATTCTGGCAATTTGTGGAGTTCTTTTTATTGTGGAGTTTCCTCACTGTGGGTGGGGTTGTACAGGTGGCTTGTCAAGGTTTCTTGGTTAGGGAAGCTTATGTCAGTGTTCTGGTGGGTGGAACTGGATTTCTTCCCTCTGGAGTGCAATGAAGTGTCCAGTAATGAGTTATGAGATGTCAATGGTTTTGGAGTAACTTAGGGCAGCCTGTATATTGGAGCTCAGGGCTGTGTTCCTGTGTTGCTTGAGAATTTGCATGGTATGTCTTGCTCTGGAACTTGTTGGCCCTTGGGTGGTGCTCGGTTTCAGTGTAGGTATGGAGGTATTTGATGAGCTCCTGTCAATTAATGTTCCCTGGAGTCAGGAGTTCTCTGGTGTTCTCGGGGTGTGGACTTAAGCCTCCTGCTTCTGGTTTTTAGTCTTATTTTCACAGTAGTTTCAAGACTTCTCCTTGTATACAGTACTGTTGATAAAACATCTAGGTTAAAGGTGAAAAGTTTCTCCACAGTGAGGGACACCCAGAGAGTTTCACAGAGTTACATGGAGAAGAGAAGAGGGAGGAGGGAGTTAGAGGTGACCCAAATAAGATGAGGTGGAGTCAATACAGGAGAGAGCAAGCGAGACAGTAATCACTTCCTTATGTGCACTCCACAACTGGATTGCTCAGAGATGTTCACGGAGTTACCAAGAAGAGAAGAGGGAGGAAGGAGATAGAGGTGGTCAGGAGGATAAAAGGGGGGAATCAAAAGGAGCGAGACAGATCCAGCCAGTAATCAGTTCCCTAAGTGTTCTCCAGCATCTGGAGCACACAGAGATTCACAGAGTTGGGTAGAGAAGAAAGGGGGTAGGGAGGAGACAGAGGTGACTTGGTGAAGAAAAAGGAGAGTCCAAAGGGGGAGAGAGCATTCAAGCCAGTAATCTCACTCCCAAGTAAAAATGGGTACTAAAGATTGGATTCTTAAAGGTACAACATTGATAACAAATACCAAAAAGCAAAGATTGAAAATCTAGTGTAGAGTTTGGAATTTCAAAAATACACTATTAAAGAAAAGAATAAAAAAAGAGAAAAAGGCAAAAAAATAACAAAGTCACAAAAATTATAAAAATATATATATATGAAGTTTGTTTTTAAAAAATAAGGTCTTTTTTTGCAAAGTAATAATAGGTTATAAGAGTGAAAATTAAATGAGTAATATAGGACTTAAAAATTAAAAAATTAAAAAAGAATGATCATAAATATAGTAAAAATATATCTAGGACTTTCTCTGGTATTGTTGTAGGTATTGTGGGGACAATTCATTTTCAAATAGTTCTTTGGTCCAGCTTATATTTCTCAAAATCTATAGGCCCCTTCTTATGTAGTTGGTACTAACGACAGGGTTTTAATCTATTGCACCTGTCACTTCCAAGGTGCTTCCCTCTATTTTAGCTTCTTCTGTTTGCTAGTCTGTTCAGTGTCTGATTTCCACCCTGACACAAAGAGGGCGGTTCTGGATACTTTTATTTAGACTCACTTGTTTAGTCACGCTTTGGGAGGGAGGGACGTTGCAAACAAATAACACTGGCGTGTGCTCGCAGTGCCTCAGCCACACTGGCCCTGCCCCCACTCACGGCCCGTGTACCCTCCCTGCCCACACTGTTCAGGCTCTAGTTGCTCCACCGGGAACCGTTCGAGGCCGGCCCTCAGCTGCATGGACCTCCCAGGTCTAAGCTGCTCAGGTTCAGGCACTCGGGTAGTCCTCAGAGGCTCAGACTCCGTTGGGCCTGCGTTTTGTGCCCTTTCCAGGTCCAAGCAGCTCAGGTGATGAGGTGTTTGGCAAGCATGGTCGCTGTGACTTATCACCTCCCCCGTTCCTGCCATTCGGTTTTCTGGGTGTACAACCAGCACACCTTCTCAGGCAGATGTTGACCGTCCAGAACCCCAAGAAGTCTTAGTTAGCAAAGAAGCCTGCTTGCAGTTTTGTAGATAATGTCTCTCTCAGGCTGCAATTGCCCCCTTCTGGCTCTGGCTGCCTGTCACCGGAGGGGGATTGTCTGCAGCCGGCTGTCTCTGTTCAGTCCTTTGTTCTGTGCGCGGGCCTGGCGGTGTCCTAGGTTACGACTGGCTTTTCGTGTGGTAGTTATCCCACAGTCTGGTGCTAGCCCAAGATAGTTCACCCAGACTGCGCTCGGGGCACTTAGGCTAGATCCCCACTCTAAGCAATGCAGCCTGTGCCTCCCTGCCCAGCCCCCACTTGCCAGTGGCGGGTGCAGGCATCTGTGCTGCTTCTCCGCTCGGGAGCCACCGTTGGGCTTGTAATCTGTGGATTTTAATTATTTATTTATTTTTCCTCCCTGCTATGTTGCCCTCCGTGCTTCCAAGGCTCGCCACAGACTCGGCAGTGAGAGTGCCTCCTGGTGCTTGGAAACGTCCCTCTTTTCAAGACTCCCCTCTCAGGACAGAGCCCTGTCCCTACCTCTTTTGTCTCTTTTTTTGTCTTTTATAATTTTTTCCTACCTCCTTTTGAAGACAATGGGCTGCTTTTCTGGATGCCTGATGTCCTCTGCCGGCATTCAGAAGTTGTTTTGTGGAATTTACTCAGCGTTTAAATGTTCTTTTGATGAATTTGTGGGGGAGAAAGTGGTCTCCCTGTCCTATTCCTCCACCATCTTAGCAGTGTCTCTAGATAGATATAGTTTAAATTACTATTGGTTTAAAGATATCAATGATTAGATTTCTTATCTATGCATACACACAGAAACACATGCAAATAAACTTGCATATTTATATATGTAATATTTTTTATAACTCAAACTTTTTTTTTGGTGGGGAAGGAAATCTGTAACAGGATATTTGAGAGGGATAAACCTAGAAAGAATTCATGTGAAGTCAGGACTGTGAATCCGCAGTCTTATACTTAATGAGTCCCCCACCCCCACCCCGTCCCCGTCTCTGCCCTCCAACTCATCCTTTTTTTCTTTTCTTTGAAAGGATTTTATAAGTTTAAGAGATTCAGGCAGGCAGAAGAGCACTTTTTCCTTTTCATAGGATCCCCTAACCCTTGATTCCATCCCTAAGTAAGCCTGGTGGGACCATGTTGACGATTCTTTATACCTAAGTCCTAAAATCAAAGTAATCTCTGTTATGTTTATCCCAAATCAAAACAATCTGGTCTCTCTCATTTATCCTTACATGGTGAGAAAAACCTAAGCTCACCAGATGTTATGACCAGGTACAAGAAGTAGGGCTGTTGGTTCATCTCTGAGACTTGGAGCAGAATTGGCTTAGGTGCCTCTCTAGAGGTCTTTTCAGGATGGTTTAGCTCCTGAAGGGCAGCTGATTCTTCTCCTGCAGGCACTGGAACAGATCCTCAGAGGCTCCAAAAGGGAGTTGGGAGTAGAACACTCAGTCAGATCTTCAACTTCTATACTTGTGACTCTGGATATCACCACCTCTAGTACTGAAATCCTTCAAATTGTACTTGCCGTTCACACTGACTTCCTGTAGGGAGGACCAAGGAAGGAAAGGGGCAAAGGGAAGTTCCTAAGATCCTTTTTGAGATCAGTAAGCTTCTGACATCTTTTTATGTATTCTTTTTTGTTTTGTAACTCTAGAGATTTTCCATCCAAATGCTCTTTTAAAAGTTTGATGGTATATTTGATATCATACATTTATTATGGCTTTAACATATAAAAGTGAACTTTTAGAGATTTTATTATTAAAGATGAATCATTTTATGAAAAAAAAGGGGAAAGAGAGTATTAATTTATCCTCTTTCAAATACTATAGATTCATCCACTTATGTACTTATTTCTTGGTGTTATAAAAATGAGGAGATCCTGCATTGTTCATGTTAATCTCTCATGGTTTCTCTTGTGCCGAGATTGTAGAATAAGTTTTATCGTCTCTTTTAAATACATACAGAGATATTTCGCTGGTCTTGGAATGTATTGCTATTTCCCAGTGCAATAAATCAAGGAGGCTGACTGAGAGCTCTAAAATAACTAAATAACCAGGTTGTTGAGCCACTAACAGGCATAGGCAATTCATCACATAAATGCTATGTGCCACAACAGGTAAGTAAGAGTTTGTGAATGATATGTTATTGCTCTCTTTTGGTTTATTTATTTTTAGTTTAGCAGAGTAAGTCACTGGGGCAGAGAATATGAAGAGGCGGATATAGAGAGAGGAGAAAAAGGAAGGAAAGCTTTATATTTTATTGATTTCAGAGGATAAAAAATGTTATTTGTGGAGCTAGAAGAGGTTATTTAGACATTCACTCTTTTAATCACAGCACCATGACTTTGCTAAGGATGTTGTTATAAGCAAGGATCAAGAAGAAAACTTTAACTGCTGTTAATAAAACACGTGTAAGGCCTGTTTCAGTATATCTTAAAAAATTCAGCGAGGACAATTGCTCTCAAACTTTAGTTTGCATATATATCATGCAAGACTGTTTGAAATTCAGATGCTCAGGTGCCTCTTAAGATTCTGACTCACTCCTGGAGTGGGCACCAGAAGCTGCATTTAAAGTGTAAGATGCAAATATGGCCTGTTGTCAGTTCCTCCACTGCATCCTGCCAGAACTCTGTAATGTTGGAAAAATAGGGCAGTAAGTCTTAACCAAGTATTAATCATTACTGTGCAATAATATCCATTTGGAGCTTGGTACCACCTCTCACTTATTATTAAATCCTTATTGTGGTAATGGCTTGTCTTTGATGATGTTCTGTTAGAGGTGTCTTGGCATTCGTGTGCTTTGAGTCACAGGATCTGTCTTTGTTGCTTAGAAACAGTAATCAATTGTGATTTAAAGAGAGAGAGAGAGAGAGAGAGAGAGAGAGAGAGCGCCATTCAAAATCTTTTCCAAGCTCAGAGAACTGATGAGAGTCAGAAGAACCAATCTTGGAAAAGGAGCATGCCTCAAGGCAGTTGTGTGTGGGGCTGTGGGGTCTGGCCGGAAGAACTGCCTGTGAAGTTGCCCTGAGGGCAGAGTTTGTGCCTTGCCCTGCTGCTGATGCCTGTGACAGGAAGACCCCACCGCAAACATCAAAGCTCGGGCTGACTATTTACAATTTGTTCTGCTCCCTTTTCTGGCTGGTGGTAAAGACAGGAGAGAAATCCTCAAAGCAGATTTCTGAGACTGTCTTGAATCCTTACTTTGGGCACCAAAGAGTTCCTGATCTCTGCAGCTTTATTTCATTTGGGGTTATAGGTGAGAAAGCATAGATGTAAATTACATGATTAATTATTCACACAGACTAGTACAGAGTCAGTGGAGAAAGTAAAAGGTCATCTAGGTCTAGAAATTTAATTTTTAAATTATCCCTCATGACATTATTCAAAACATAATATTTCTTTTGTTTTAAGATACATATTCATACGTCAGAAAAATTATATTCCATATTATATCCAAATTGTTTTAATATGTATATAATGCTTAAAATGACTTACTTTCAAAGAATAAGAAATCACTGTAAGAAAGATACATCACTGGAATGAGATATCTATTTTGATATCTCACATATTTCTTTGGGTAGTACTGGATGTAAGTAAGTACTGGATAGTTCTTAAAGTGTAGTATCTACTAAACGTGTATGGTCAAACAGGCACATGAAAAGATGCCCAACATTGCTAATTTAGAGAAATGCAAATCAAAACTACAATAAGGTATCATTTCACACCAGTCAGAATGGCCCCCATCAAAAAGTCTATAAATAATAGATCTTGGAGACAGTGCAGAGGAAAGTGTACCCTCTTACACTGTTGCTGGGAGTGTAAATTGGTGCAACCACTGTGGAGAATAGTATTGAGGTGCCTTAAAAAACTAAAATTAGAATTACCATATAATCCAGCAGCCTCACTTCTGGGCATATATCTGGAAAAGACAAAAACTCAAATTCAAAAAAGACACAGACACCTCAGTGTTCATAGCAGCACTATTTACAATATATAATACATGGAAGCAACCTAAATGTCCACTGATAGATGAATGTATAAAGAAGATGTGGGGTACACACACACATATGCATGCGCACAAAAGAATATTTGTTGTTGTTCAATTGCTAAGTCATGTCCGACTCTTTGGGACCAATGAACTGCAGCATGCCAGGCTCCACTGTCCTTCACCATCTCCCAGTGTTGGCTCAGTTTCATGTCCATTGAGTCAGTGATGTAGTAACCATCTTATCCTCTGCTGCCCCCTTCTCCTTTTGCCTTCAATGTTTCCCAGCATCAGGGTCTTTTCCAATGAGTCAGTTCTTCCCATCGGAGCTTCAGTCCTTCCAATGAATAAATGGAATATTACTCAACCATAAAAAGAATGTCATAATGCCATTTGCAACAACTTGGATGGACATAGAAATTATTATACTAAGTGAAGTAAATCAGACAGAAAAAGACAAATATCATATGATATCACTTATATGTGGAATCTAAAAAATTAATACAAATGAACCTACTTGCAAAACAGAAATAGACTCATAGATATAGAAAATAAACTTATGGTTACCAAAGTGGATAGCAGTGAGAAGGGATATAAATTAGGAGTTTGGGATTTAACATATGCACACTAATGTATATAAAGTCTTAATAGATAAACAATACACACCTACTGTATAGCACAGGGAGCTATATTTAATATCTTCTATTAGCCTATAATGGAAAAGAATATGGAAAAGGACTTAAACAATAGATGACCAACTTTTTTTCTGTTTATCTATTATATATGAATAAACTAATAAAACTATGAAACAGGAAACTTAGATAACATAAAGTTTGTCTTTGTTAAATAGGAAATGTCTTTTTAAATTTTTTAAAATTTTATTATCTTTTTGAAATATTTTTTTGACAGACAATATTGGCTTCATGAAATAATTGAACTTTTTTGGTTGATTGAAAATTGGAAGTTCCTTAAGATTCTTGTTTGACTTTATTCAGGAAAGTAAGCACTCCCTGATTATACTTCAGAAGCTAAGTTCACAGCTAAGCCATGTGGTTACACTAAGGTGCATGGTGGGCTGGAATCTCATTATTTTGAATAGGTGCTGAGTGAGCCAATGTAGCCCATGTGCTATACTGATCAGCCTGGAGAGCATATGCAGAGAGAGAGTGAAGAGGTGAGATAGAGGGAGTTATGGAGGAGGAAGGTAAAGAAAGATTTAGAGAGAGAGAGAAAAAGAGAATTATTTCAATGGCCGGGTAATCTAGACAAAAGACAGAGGAATGCACAGTGTGGGGGGGGGATGGGGTGGGTAGTGGGAGGTGGTGGTGGTGGTACTAAGTGAAACAGCCTATCAGCATTTTGAAAAAAAACAATATTTTTAAAAAGCGTTTGTGGGGAAGGAAATCCTCAATAGAAATTAAATGGGATTGTGTTGAAGGGAATTTAAAGCTACTGTCTAAATGTCATTGTTATATCTTTTTCTTTTTAATGAAAGTTTAAAACTACTAAAAGTAGGTTAATTTTTTATGTTATATAGAATTATAATTAGTTGTTTAGTCACTAAGTCACGTCCGACTCTTTTGTGACCCCCATGGACTGCAGTCCACCACCCCCATGGACTACAGCTCCTATGTTCATGGAATTTTTCAGGCAAGAATACTGGAGTGGGTTGCTATTTTCTTTTCCAGGGGATCTTTCCTACCCAGGAATTAAACCTGCGTCTCCAGCATTGGCAGGTGGATTCTTTACCTCTGAGCCACCAGGGAATCCCAGATAAGAAGGTAGTAGGTATAAAGCTGGGCTTCCCAGGTGGCTCAGTGATAAAAAAATCTACCTGCAGTGCAGGAGCTGAAGAATATCATGGGCAAAGCAGCCCGGTGGGCTACAGTCCATAGGTCGCAAAGAATCAGACACGACTGAAGTATGTTAGCATGCACGCAGATAGTAAGCTAGCAGATGCTACTGTGTATAATACAGCAGTTTAAATTAGGTTCCAATACTGTGTTTGAAAAAGAATATAGTTGGCTTTTATACATGTAACATTTCAATATATAAAATTTAGTAAATTTAGCTTCTACCATTAGGTTTTCATTGTATTACTGTATTGTATATTACATTAATCTCTGTCAGCAATCTGTGTTTTTTGATTCATTTTGAGGTATACTGCAGATGTGAGTACTTTCTCACTAAATATTTTAACAATGCATATCTTTAACTATAGTTGAATATTTTTTAGAGTTTATTCTCTAGAAGTAAAATGTACATGTAATAAAATTCATAAAGCTTAAATTATGCTTTCTGACTTTATCAAATGCATTTACCTACATAAACTGAATCTCTATTAAGATGTGGTTCATTATGATACTTGGAAAGTATCCTTGGGTCTGTTTGTAGTCAATCCCTGTCCTGCTTCCCATCAAAGAGGCAGTCATTTTACAGTTTAAAAAAATTATGAATTAGCTTTCTCTTTTCTAGAACTCCACATAAATAAGATCATACATTACATGCACTTTTAGATAAGGCTTTTTCAGCCAGCATAATGGGTTTGAAATTCCCTTGTGTTGCTGTGGGTATTTTTAGTTTGTTCCTTTTCCCTTCTGAGTATACATTCTATGAATAAGCACAGTTTGTTTATTAATTGTCCTTCTTATGTACACTTGGGTTGTTTCCAGCCTTTGGCTATTATTTATAAAGCTATAATGAATATATCCTTTCATTACTCTAAATACTAAGAACAGAATTTTTGGATTATAGGATAGGTATACATGCATTTAGTTCTACGAGTAACTGCCAGACCTTTTTCAAAAGAGGTTGTATCACCTTATACCCCCAACTAGCAAAGCATGAGAGTTCTAGGTGCTCTACATTTTTGTCAAAATATTGTCAGTCTTTTTAATTTTAGCCACTCTGTTGGATGTAGAATACACATCCCCCCGCCTTGGCCATTACAGCCCCCACTTTCAGAGACAGTCTTAATATGCCTAGATTTCTTGACTTTTGGATATGTCTCCCTTTAGGAGCTGAGTGACACTACCAAAGTGATTTCCTGATTGTCTTCTCTCTGGAACAGTGTGTCTGAGTCAACATGATAAGTATGTTAGTTATTAATATTTTGTGTAACTACTGTTGCAGCTGATGAGAAAGGCAGGTGAAAGCTATTCTTCCAATTAGACAAAGAAAACCCCGGTATCTTGGGGATCTGCAGACTATAAGAATGGATGTACCTGTACAACCCCACTGTTGGCATGCTTGGAACACAGACTTGAGCAGTGAGAAACACCTGCTTTTTAATTACTTCTTTGGCTAGAATTCTTCCCCACTGGCTCTCAAGGGGATGAAAGGCAATATTCAGGGTAGCTTATATCATAGCCATAATTTGTGTGTCTCTGGAAAGGCAAATTTATTGCAATGAAAAGGAATCTCTCTTAGCTTGATCTCATGAATTGGGGAATCAATCCTTAATTGGATTGATATATTATGATCTACTCTTGGAGAATATATCTTTTGGATTATTTGGGAAGCATTGCTGAGAGTGAGTTAGGACTGTGGAGGTTTGTATTACTCAGGGCTGCTGTAACAAAATGACAGGGATTGGGTGACAAACTAATTAAAGAAATTAATTTTCTCATAGTTCTGGAGGATGGAAGTCAAAGATCTAGGTGTTGGCAGGTTTGTTGTCTCCAGAGGCCCTGCTGTTGGCTTGCAGATGGCTGTCTTCTCCCTCGCATGTCTTCTCATGGCCGTTTTTCTGTGTCTTTTCTTCTTCTAAAAGGACACCTGTCATATTGAATTAGGACCCCACCCTTATTACACCCTTTAACTTTACCTCCTTAAAGATCCTATCTCCAAACACAGTCACACTGAGGGTTAGAGCTTCAATGCACGAATTTGAAGGAGACATAGAGACATAGTTCAGTCCATTATAAGCCTTATGCTCCCCTGGTAGCTCAACTGGTAAAGAATCTACCTGCAATCCAGGAGACCCCGGTTCAATTCCTAGGTTGGGAAGATCCCCTTGGAGAAGGGAATGGTTACCCACTCCAGTATTCTGGCCTGGAGAATTCCATGGACTGTATAGCCCATAGGGTCACAAATAGGCACAACTGAGTGACTTCACTTTTCACTTTCATAAGCCTTATATTAATAGGTAATACCCGTAGAAGACATAAAGGGCAAGAACCATTAATTAGGCAAGGAAACCTTTCAGACCATGATGCAAATCTAACAACCATGAAAGGAATTGAGGAAGGAAGCAGAAATGGATAGGTAAAAACCTTAGCCAGTAATGCAGATTTTGGCAAATTTAGTGGAGAACTTGGAGCGAATGCTGGACTTGCCCAAAAGGATCCTGTTATGGGAAGAAATGGGCAGACTCTACTGTGCTCAATTTTTGGCTGAGGGCTTTGTTCAGGTCAGTTCAGTTCAGTCGCTCAGTCGTGTCCGACTCTTTGCGACCCCATGAATTGCAGCACGCCAGGTTTCCCTGTCCATCACCAACTCCCAGAGTTCACTCAAACTCATGTCCATCGAGTTGGTGATGCCATCCAGCCATCTTATCCTCTGTCGTCCCCCTTCTCCTCCTGCCCCCAATCCCTCCCAGCATCAGAGTCTTTTCCAATGAGTCAACTCTTCGCATGAGGTGGCCAAAATATTGGAGTTTCAGGTTTAACATCAGTCCTTCCAATGAACACCTAGGGCTGATCTCCTTTAGGATGGATTGGTTGGATCTCCTTGCAGTCCAAGGGACTCTCAAGAGTCTTCTCCAACACCACAATTCAAAAGCATCAATTCTTCCGCGCTCAGCTTTCTTCACAGTCCAACTCTCACATCCATATATGACCACAGGAAAAACCATAGCCTTGACTAGACAGACCTTTGTTGGCAAAGTAATGTCTATGCTTTTGAATATGCTATCTAGGCTGGTCCTAACTTTCCTCCCAAGGAGTAAGCGTCTTTTAATTTCATGGTTGCAATCACCATCTGCAGTGATTTTGGAGGCCAAAGAAATAAAAGTCTGACACTGTTTCCACTGTTTCCCCATCTATTTCCCATGAAGTGATGGGACTGGATGCCATGATCTTCGTTTTCTGAATGTTGAGCTGTAAGCCAACTTTTTCACTCTCCTCTTTCATTTTCATCAAGAGGTTCTTTAGTTCCTCTTCACTTTCTGCCATAAGTGTGGTGTCATCTGCATATCTGAGGTTATTGATATTTCTCCCGGCAATCTTGATTCCAGCTTGTGCTTCTTCCAGTCCAGCGTTTCTCATGATGTACTCTGCATATAAGTTAAATAAGTGAGTAAAGTATAATCTAAAGGCTATGAATATGAAATATATCCATTTAATACCCTGATGGCCACTTTATGTATGTGAGGTTTTTCCCAATAACTTTATAGATCCTATGTTTGATTACCATAAATGACATTGAATCATGTACATCTTCCTCATAGTATTTCAGAGATAAGAGCTCTCCTTTTATCAAATACCAATATTTTATTTACCAGATGATACAGTTATCAAATTAGACATAGGCCTTCTTTCTTTCTTCTTTCTCCAAGAGAGTCACCCCTTCCCCACAAAATGAGGAGAGAAATGAATCCCATCCGGTTGCTTTAACTCTTTTCTCCCCAGCTGATTAGGTATTAGACTTGTATTTTATCTCAGATGTCCGAAAAAGACAGGTTTATAAGACAGAAAGTAAATTAGTGGTTTACCGGGACTGGAGGTGGGAAAGGAATTAACTATTCACGAATGTAAGAGATCTTATTGGTGGAATAAAAATGCAATAAAAATAATTTGTGATGGTGGTTTTACCACTTGGTAAAATTACTAAGAACACTGAATTGTAGACTCGAAATAGGTGAGTTTTACCACATGTAAAATATAGCTCAATAAACTCACTAAAAAAGTGAAAGCTGAAAGTAAAATCCTTGTTACAAAGATATAAAAACCTGTCAAGTTTGGGAGGAAAAGTGTATCTGAGGAACATATTTAGTAAGGGAAATTCAAGCTATTAATCTTGTAAATCAATAGCTTTATCTTAAGGTGACTTATCCAATTATATTACTGTATATTCTATACTTTTATAGTATGAATAATTTTCTTTAATTAATTGACAAAAGCTATATAAAATTGAAACTACATTAAGTGAAAATTGCCCTCCCTACCCCAAATAACCAATGACAAAGATATAATAATTTTCTAACTGTGAAAGTAAGTTGTCTTGAGAAAAATTATAATAGTTAGGTATAAATAGCATCCAAAATTCAAATGATAGCAATGGGAGATGTTTGCTGTGTCATAATATACAGCAGGTTGAAGAAACAGTTTGGAGTACTCAAATGTGTACAGTACATAGGGCACATATTTGAATCCCACACTGAGAGGCTTTTCTGCATTGTTGATCATAAATTGGATTGGTTAAGTAATTAAACTGTGAATTTTTGAAGGCCAAAGACATTGTTTCCTTGGCATGTTTTACTTGTACTGTTCTATATATATTTAATAATAGTACATACTGGGCCAAATTATTAAAGTAATTTAATTATAGCAAATGATAATACTCAACTGAGAGAGTCATTAATCACTTTTAATCTATCTGTTGCAGGCATTGGGTTCTTTTTACAGCATAGACTTTGTAATGATTTAGTTTCAGGCAATAATGCACAAATACGTTTAGTCTTAATAACTCATAAAGTACTAAAATATTGAACAACTTAGATCAGATACACAAAAAAATTTATTGACTGAAAAGTAGCATAGATTCATATATTTTAATTTAAGACTATAAAGTTCATGGCATGTTAAATATTTGGAATGAATAATTTTTTAGCTGCTGTTACAGTTTGTGGGTCTCAGGAGAAGCCTGTTACAGATGTCCTGCTCTCTGACACTTCTCCATTCATCTCTGGTAACAAAAATAATTTTGTAGCTCTGGGAATTTTTTCCCATAAATATCTTCTTCGCATATCATCATCATCAGTTTGTTTATGCCATTACAGACTATTGGCTTCAGATTTATCCTGTTCTCCTTGTTCTTCAGGAAGGTTTGAGTAGCACCAAGTATCTTATTTTCTTCTAATGTCCTTCCTCACTGTCTTTAGGGTCAAAGAGGGAGCGGTGGCAGAATCATTTGCATGAATTGGCTTTAGTCTATCTGTAATTTAATTCATCTGTTCTGCTTTTCAGTGCCAAATGTTTGAGAGAAACTAGAGTTTGGGGAGTGGATATAATAAAGTGCATGGATATGTACACACTGATAGATATGAATTCATGATTACTTTCATGGCTTGATTGCTGGAGGACCATGGACTCTTCTGTTCTTTTATCCTTTGCTTTGGAATCTTTAGACCTCTAGTGGACTTAAAACTTTATCATGGGCATAGCTATCTGTAACTGAATGTGTTGGAGGATAAAGTCCTTCAAGGCTTCCTTTGTGGCTCAGCTAGTAAAGAATCTGCCTGCAATGTGGGAGACCTGAGTTCGATCCTTGGGTTGGGAAGATCCCAGGGAGAAGGGAAAGGCTACCCACTCCAGTATTCTGGCCTGGAGAGTTCCATGGACTGTATAGTCCATGGTGTTGCAAAGAATCAGACATGACTGAGCAACTTTCACTTAGTCACTTTGCTATGAGGACAGTTAAAAAAGAAACCAACTTAGCTTGAGATATAGGAAAATTTACTGAATCAGGAAGGAATATTTAAAGTCTTTGCTTGGAACTTTCTAGATCTGGAAGCCATATTTTCTCAGACATATTAGGAAAACATTGGTTATACTGGCCATCTTCAGAATCTATACTGTGCTTAAAGAAAAGTCTTGTAGCATGGAAAGCAAAATTAAAAAAGTGAAGGTCAGTGCATGCAGAACACCAGCTGAGAGCAGACAGGAGTACCAGACCAGTGGAAAAGAATATATAGAACCACGAAAACTCGGGAGGATTAAGGAACTAGGTGGTAAAACAGGAGTGTTAGTAGGACTGGACCTGCCCACTACGGGTAGGGGAAGTGAAGCAGGGGTCCGATCCCCACATTGGGGCAATTGTCTGAGTCAGAGGAGAAACATTGAAAGCTGAGAGCAAAACAGCTGATCCGTGGCAGCCTAAATGGAATGAGAATCAGAAAGTCCTTGCCATAGCCATACATAGCCTGGACAGGGACGCAGGTCCCCTGGAAGGTGCAGTGGCTGGGAGCTAGAGTTTAGGGATTGTGGAGCAATCCCAGGGTGAGGGCTGCTGTTGACTGCAGAGAGATGGATGGAGGGGATGGGAGGGAGGAGATTGTGGTGGGAAATGTCTGTGGAGGAAAGCCAGGCAGCCATGGAAGCAAGGTGATAATGCTGAGTCACGTGTATGGGGTGGAGCCATCACCATAGCCTCTCTCTTCCCACATGCCAGCATTGGCAGCTGAACAATAGAGAGGCTGGAGCACCAAACGCCTGACACACTGAACTATAGAGTAGGACTCCACACAGGGTACTCCTTTAGGTGACTGATGTGCCCAACTACAGAGTAGGACCCCACCAAGGGTGCCCCTTTAAGTGCCTGATGTGCAGATCTACAAAGAAAGACCCCAGCCATGGCCCCCCTCTATGTGCCTGGTGCTCTGAACAACAAAGGACCCCAGGCAAGGGAGTCCTCTAAGTACCTGAATGGGCAGAGCTAAAGAGAAAGACTGGCCAAAAAGGCCTTCTGATTGCATACCTATAAGAGGCTCAAAAAAAGACTCTGATAGGGCCATAACTTCTGTGGTGGAGGCAGTCCGTATCCTTGTACACTTGGCACCCCCAGGGTCCCCACAAGCCAAGAAGCTGCGCCACCTTCATGCTCAACTCTCATTGGGGCAGAGCTGTCAAAGGCAAAAAAAGTCTTGCGTCTATGCCTGCAGAGTCACTTAGGTTGTGTTCAACTCTTTGCGACCCTATGGACTGTGGCCTACATTTATTATTCTTATGTTTTGACTTTCTTTTGGATTTTTTTTTTTTCTTCTCTGTCAGGGGAGTTCTCCAGGCAAGAATGCTGCAGTGTATTGGTCAATACTGATTGCTATACCCTTCTAGAGCACTGCATTTCCTGCTGCCCTAGCTGCCAACTCCCCTGAGTACCTGGTGCTACCAGAACCCTTGAGACCCAAGCAGCTGCACCACCTTCACACCTGTCCCTCACTGGGACAGACCTAAGTCCTCCATGGCAGCCTCAGGAGCAAACCTTAGTGGATGACCCACATACAGAGGTGGAAATAAAACCACAATTGAATCCCAGGGGCAGTGTGAATAAGGAAGAAGACCCAAAACCTTCCCACCAGCTGTACAAGCTGCAGATTAAATCCACATGATCAACTAGGCAGCCTCTGTGTCTATGGAATATATAAAAGGACATTGAGAGCTCCTGCAAAAGAAAAAATGCACTACTTCTGATATCTGTGGACATTGGAGGCAAGAACACAGGAGTAGGACCAGATTAGAAGCTGAACTGCCCCCACAGCAACTCCAGAGAGCAACACAGTGTTGGAGGGCACCCTAGGGAGGTGAGGTGGCCTGTGACTCCCAGTGAGGGAAAGGACTCTGACAACAGTGACTCAAGAAAAACATTTATTATTCTTATGTTTTGACTTTCTTTTGGATTTTTTTTAAACTTTTTATTTTTCCCCCTTCCCCCTCCACCCCCTGTTGTAGTTGTCAGCTTTATTGGCGCTGCTGCTGCTGCTGCTGCTGCTAAGTCTCTTCAGTCGTGTCCGACTCTGTGCGACCCCATAGACGGCAGCCCACCAGGCTCCCCCGTCCCTGGGATTCTCTAGGCAAGAACACTGGAGTGGGTTGTCATTCCCTTCTCCAATGCATGAAAGTGAAAAGTGAAAGAGAAGTTGCTCAGTCGTGCCCGACTCCTAGTGACCCCATGGACTTGGGATTTTCCAGGCAAGAGTACTGGAGTGGGTTGCCACTGCCTTCTCCGTTATTGACACTATGAAATCTAATTAAGTTTTTGAGCTTTTATATTTTTTCTCTCAATCACATTATTTATTGTTGTTATAAACATCTGCCACTACATTGGGCTTTTGCAGTTCTGTGGAGATTTCCTTTTTTTTTTTTTAATCTTAATTTTTAATTATTTAAACCTATTATTATTTTTTCTATATTTATTCCTTTGTTTGCTTTTCCCACTGTTCATGTCCCCTTGCAGTTAAAATTTAATATATGTAAATATTGTTTATCTACCTCTATTTAACTTTGCATATGTCTTCTTTCTTCCTTTCCTCTCAATATATTTGTTAATCTTGTTTTCATTGATTTATTCTCTGCTTGGCACCTTGCTTTAGTTTTGTTTTCCAGCTTATGCTTCCGTTAGTTTTGTTCTTAACTGGTAGATATAATTTTTGATTTCCTTTGTTCACCAGGTCAATCTACTGTATTTTTGTTGGACTGTTTTGATTTTGCTTATGGGTGTATATATATATGTGTATATTCCATTATTTTAATTATTATTTGCCTGATTTTGTAACTGCCATTTTTCTGGGGTTCATCTTTGGATTCTTATTTTTGGGTATTTGTTTTAATCTCACTCAATGACATAACAAACCACTTGTGGAATCTTCATTTCTGACCAGAGATCAAGCCCTGAGCCTTTGGAGTGGGAGCACTGACTCTAAGACCCTAGACTACCAGAGAACTAACCCTAGGGAGTATCACATAGTGGGAACTCACCCAAAGGAAAACACTTAAATACAAGACCCTGCATCACACAACCACCAGTAGCACCCTGTGCAGCATGCCTCATGTAAACAAAAACAAAACAAAAATACAAACCCAATCATCAGCAGACAGGATTACCACCTCACTCAGCCTTGAGCATCAGAGGAAAAGCAAACAAACAAAAAAATTCAGCACAAATCTCACCCTATACAAAGCTTACACAAACCACTGGACCAACCTTCAGTTCAGTTCAGTTCAGTCACTCAGTCATGTCCGACTCTTTGTGACCCCATGAATTGCAGCACGCCAGGCCTCCCTGTCTATCACCAACTCCTGGAGTTCACTCAAACTCATGTCCATGGAGTCGGTGATTCCATCCAGCCATCTTATCCTCTGTCGTCCCCTTCTCCTGCCCCTAGTCCCTCCTAGCATGAGGTCTTTTCCAATGAGTCAACTTTTCGCATGAGGTGGCCAAAATATTGGAGTTTCAGCCTCAGCATCCCAACCTTAGGAGGGTAGAAACCAAAAGGAAGAAAGAATTTAACCTTGAAACCTGGGAAAAGGAGACCTCAAACACAATAAGTTAAAAAAAATAATGAAAAGGCAGGGAAATATAACACAAATGAAGGAACAAACTAGAAACACAGAAGTCCAAATAAATGAAGAAGAAATAGGCAAAATACCTGAAAAATAATTCAGAATAACGATAGTAAAGATGATCAAAAACCTTGAAAACAGAGTGGAGAAAATGCAAGACTCAATTAACAAAAACCTAGACGAATTAAAGAATAAACATACAGAGACAAACAACACAATTACTGAAATTAAAAATACTCTAGAAAGAATCAATAGCAGAATATCTGAAGAAGAAGAACGAATCAGTGAGCTGGAAGATAAAATGATGGAAATAACTTCTGAAGAGCAGAATAAAGTAAAAGGAATGAAAAGAACTGAGGATAGTCTCAGAGACCTTTGGGATAAAATCAAATGCACCAACATTCGAATTATAGGCATCCCAGAAAAAGAAGAGGAAAAGAAAGGGTATAAGAAGATTTTTGAAGAGGTTATAGTTGAAAATTTCCCCAACATAGAAAAGGAAATAATCAAGTCCAAGAGGTGCAAAGAGTCCCATACAGGATAAACCCAAGCTTCACAAGACACATGCTAATCAAAATAACAAAGACTAAACACAAAGAAATAATGTTAAAAGCAGCAAGGGAAAAGCAACAAGTAACATACAAGGGAAACTCCATTCACTTAACAGCTGATGTTTCAGCAGAAACTTTGCAGGCCAGAAGGGAATGGCAGGATATGTTTAAAGTACTGAAAGGGAAAATCTACAACTAAGATTATTGTACCTGGCAAGGATCTCATTCAAAATTGATGGAGAAATCAGAAGCTTTTCAGACAAGTGAAAGTTGAGAGAATTCAGTACCACAAAGCCAGCTTTACAGCAAATGTTAAATTGACTTAAATGGTCAAGAAATACAAGAGAAGAGAAAGTTCTACAAAATCAACCCCAAACAATTCAGAAAATGGTAACAGGAACATATGTATCAATAATTACTTTAAATGTAAACAGATTAAATGCTCCAACCAAAAGACATAGACTGGTTGAATAGATACAAAAACAAGTCCCATATATATGGTGTCTATAAGAAACCCACTTCAGACCTCAAGATACATATAGACTGAAAGTGAGAGGATGGAAAAATATATTCCACACAAGTAGGAAGCAAAAGAAAGCTGGACTATCAATCCTCATATCAGACGAAATAGACTTAAAGATTATTACAGGAGATAAGGATGGACACTACATAATGATCAATCCAAGAGGAAGACATAACAATTGTAAATATCTATGCACCCAACATAGGAGCACCTCAATACATAAGACAAACACTAACAGACATAAAAGGAGAAATTGACAGTAACACAATAATAGTAGGATACTTTAACACCCCACTCATACCAATGGACAGATCATCAAAAGAGAAAATTAATAAGGAAACACAAGCCTTAAATGATACATTAGATGAGATGGATCTCATTGACATCTTCAGGACATTCCATCCAAATGCAGAAGAATACACCTTCTTTTCAAGTGCACATGGAACATTCTTCAGGATAGATCAAATCTTTGGTCACAAATCAAACCTCAGTAAATTTAAGAAAATTAAAACCATATCAAAGATCTCCAACCACAAAGCTATGAGACTAGATATCAATTACAAGAAGAAAATTATAAGAAACCACAAACACATGGAGATTAAACAACACGTTTCTAAATAACCAACAGGTTACTGAAGAAATCAAAAGGGAAATCCAATTTCTAGAAACAAGTGACAATGGAAACACAACTCAAAACCCTTAAGATGCAGGAAAAACAGTTCTAAGAGGGAAATTTATAGCAATACAATCCTACCTCAAGAAATAAGAAAAACTTTGAATAGACAAACTAACTTTATACCTAAAACAACTGGAAAAAGAACCAAAACCCCCAAAATTAGTAGAAGGAAATAAATCATAAAGATCCAAACAGAAATAAATGAAAAAGAAAAGAAAGAAGCAATAGTAAACATTAATAAAGCTAAAAGCTGGTTCTTTGAGAAGATAAACAAAATTGACAAGCCTTTAGGCAGACTCATCAAGAAAAAAAGACAGAAGAATCAAATCAACAAAATTAAAATGAAAAAGGAGAGGTTACAACAGACAATGCAGAAATACAAAGGATTATATAATAAACTGGAATAAATTGACAGATTCTTAGAAAAGTTTTATCTTCCAAGACTGAGCCAGTAAGAAATAGAAATTATGAGCAACCCAATTACAAACACTGAAATTGAAGTTGTGATCAAAAACCTCTCTAAAAACAAAAGCCTGGGACCAGATAGCTTCACAGGAGAATTCTGTTTTTTTTTGTTGTTGTTGTTGTTGTTGTTGTTGTTGGTGGTGGTGGTGTTGGTGTTGTTATTATTTTATCATTATTATTTTTAAATTTTCTGATTTTTTAAAATTTAAATTTATTTATTTTAATTGGAGGCTAGCTACTTTAAATATTGTATTGGTTTTGACATACATCAACATGAATCCTCCACGGGTGTACACGTGTTCCCAATCCTGAACCCCTCTCCCACCTCCCTCCCCATACCATCCCTCTGGGTCATCCCAGTGCACCAGCCCCAAGTATCCTGTATCCTGTATCGAACCTAGACTGGAGATTCGTTTCTTATATGATATTATACATGTTTCAATGGCATTCTGCCAAATCATCCCACCCTCTCCCTCTCCCACAGAGTCCAAACGACTGTTCTATACATCTGTGTCTCTTTTGCTGTCTCGCATACAGGGTTATCATTACCATCTTTCTAAATTCCATATATATGTGTTAGTATACTGTATTGGTGTTTTTCTTTCTGGCTTACTTCACTCTGTATAATCGGCTCCAGTTTTATCCACCTCATTAGAACTGATTCAAATGGATTCTTTTTAATGGCCTAGTAATACTCCTTTGTGTATATGTACCACTGGTTTCTTATCCATTCATCTGCTGATGGACATCTAGGTTGCTTCCATGTCCTGGCTATTATAAACAGTGCTGCAATGAACATTGGGGTACACGTGTCTCTTTCAGTTCTGGTTTCCTTATTGTGTATGCCCAGCAGTGGGATTGCTGGGTCATAAGGCAGTTTTATTTTCAGCTTTTAAGGAATCTCCACACTGTTCTCCATAGTGGCTGTACTAGATTGCTTCCCACCAACAGTGTAAGAGGGTTCCCTTTTCTCCACACCCTCGCCAGCATTTATTGCTTGTAGACTTTTAGATCGCAGCCATTCTGACTGGCATGAAATGGTACCTCATTGTGGTTTTGATTTGCATTTCTCTGATGAGTGATGTGGAGCATCTTTTCATGTGTTTGCTAGCCATCTGAATGTCTTCTTTGGAGAAATGTCTATTTAGTTCTTTTGCTCATTTTTTGATTGGGTCATTTATTTTTCTGGACTTGAGCTGCAGGAGTTGCTTGTATATTTTTGAGATTAGTTTTTTGTCAGTTGCTTCATTTGCTATTATTTTCTCCCATTCTGAAGGCTGTCTTTTCATCTTGCTTATAGTTTCCTTTGTTGTGCAGAAGCTTTTAATTTTAATTAGGTCCCATTTGTTTATTTTTGCTTTTATTTCCAATATCCTGAGAGGTGGATCAAAGAGGATCCTGCTGTGATTTATGTCGGAGAGTGTTTTGCCTATGTTCTCCTCTAGGAGTTTTATAGTTTCTGGTCTAACATTTAGATCTTTAATCCATTTTGAGTTTACTTTTGTGTGTGGTGCTAGAAAGTGTTCTAGTTTCATTATTTTACAAGTGGTTGACCAGTTTTCCAGCACCACTTGTTAAAGAGATTGTCTTTAGTCCATTGTATATTCTTGCCTCCTTTGTCAAAGATAAGGTGTCCATATGTGTGTGGATTTATCTCTGGGCTTTCTATTTTGTTCCATTGATCTATGTTTCTCTCTTTGTGCCAGTACCATACTGTCTTGATGACTGTAGCTTTGTAGTATAGCCTGAAGTCAGGCAGGTTGATTCCTCCAGTTCCATTCTTCTTTCTCAAGATTGCTTTGGCTATTCGAGGTTTTTTTTTGTATTTCCATACAAATTGTGAAATTATTTGGTCTAGCTCTGTGAAAAATACCGTTGGTAGCTTGATAGGGATTGCATTGAATCAATAGATTGCTTTGGGTAGTATACTCATTTTCACTATATTGATTCTTCCCATCCATGAACATGGTATATTTCTCCATCTATTAGTGTCCTCTTTGATTTCTTTCACCGGTGTTTTATAGTTTTCTAAATATAGGTCTATAGTTTCTTTAGGTAGATATATTCCTAAGTATTTTATTGTTTTCATTGCAATGGTGAATGGAATTTTTCCCTTAATTTGTTTTTCTATTTTCTCATTATTAGTGTATAGGAATGCAAGGGATTTCTGTGTATTGATTTTATATCCTGCAAATTTTCTATATTCATTGATTAGCTCTAGTAATTTTCTGGTGGAGGGTTTAGGGTTTTCTATGTAGAAATTCATGTCATCTGCAAACAGTCAGAGTTTTATTTCTTCTTTTCCAATTTGTATTCCTTTTATTTCTTTTTCTGCTCTGATTGCTGCAGCCAAAACTTCCAAAACTGTGTTGACTAGTAGTGGTGAGAGTGGGCAGCCTTGTCTTTTTCCTGACTTTAGGGGAAATGCTTTCAATTTTTCACCATTGAGGATAATGTTTGCTGTGGGTTTGTCCTATATAGCTTTTATTATGTTGAGATATGTTCCTTCTATTCCTGCTTTCTGGAGAGTTTTTATCATAAATGGATGTTGAATTTTGTCAAAGGCTTTCTCTGCATCTATGGAGACAATCATATGGCTTTTATTTTTCAATTTGTTAATGTGGTGTATTATATTGATTGATTTGCCGATATTGAAGAATCCTTGCATCCCTGGGATAAAGCCCACTTGGTCACCATGTATGATCTTTTTAATGTGTTGTTGGATTCTGATTGCCAGAGTTTTGTTAAGGATTTTTGCATCTATGTTCATCAATGATATTGGCCTGTAGTTTTCTTTTTTTGTGGCATCTTTGTCAGGTTTTGGTATTAGGGTGATGGTGGCCTCAGAGAATGAGTTTGGAAGTTTACCTTCCTCTGCAATTTTCTGGAAGAGTTTGAGTAGGACAGATGTTAGCTCTTCTCTAAATTTTTGGTAGAATTCAGCTGTGAAGCCATCTGGACCTGGGCTTTTGTTTGCTGGAAGATTTCTGATTACAGTTTCAATTTCCGTGCTTGTGATGGGTCTGTTAAGCTTTTCTATTTCTTCCTGGTTCAGTTTTGGAAAGTTGTACTTTTCTAAGAATTTGTCCATTTCTTCCATGTTGTCCTTTTTATTGGCATATAATTGCTGATAGTAGTCTCTTATGATCCTTTGTATTTCTGTGTTGTCTGTTGTGATCTCTCCATTTTCCTTTCTAATTTTATTGATTTGATTTTTCTTCCTTTGTTTCTTGATGAGTCTGGCTAATGGTTTGTCAATTTTATTTATCCTTTCAAAGAACCTGCTTTTGGCTTTGTTGATTTTTGCTATGGTCTCTTTTGTTTCTTTTACATTTATTTCTGCCCTAATTTTTAAGATTTTTTTCCTTCTACTAACCCTGGGGTTCTCTATTTCTTCCTTTTCTAGTTGCTTTAGGTGTAGAGTTAGGTTATTTATTTGACTTTTGTCTTGTTTCTTGATGTATGCCTGTATTGCTATGAACCTTCTCCTTAGCACTGCTTTTCCAGTGTCCCACAAGTTTTGGGTTGTTGTGTTTTCATTTTCATTCATTTCTATGCATATTTTGATTTTTTTTAATTTCTTCTATGATTTGTTGGTTATTCAGAAACGTGTTGTTCAGCCTCCATATGTTGGAATTTTTAATAGTTTTTCTCCTGTAATTGAGATCTGATCTTACTGCATTTTGGTCAGAAAAGATGCTTGAAATGATTTCTAATTTTTTGAATTTACCAAGACTAGATTTATGGTCCAGGATGTGATCTATCCTGGAGAAGGTTCCATGTATGCTTCAGAAAAAGGTGAAATTCATTGTTTTGGAGTGAAATGTCCTATAGATATCAATTAGGTCTAACTGGCCTATTGTATCATATAAAGTTTGTGTTTCCTTGTTAATTTTCTGTTTAGTTGATCTATCCATAGTTGTGAGTGGGGGTATTGAAGTCTCCCACTATTATTGTATTGTTGTTAATTTCCCCTTTCATACTTGTTAGCATTTTTGTTACATATTGTGGTGCTCCTATGTTGGGTGCATATATATTTATAATTGTTATATCTTCTTGTTGGATTGATCCTTTGACCATTATGTAGTGTCCTTCTTTGTCTCTTTCACAGCCTTTGTTTTAAAGTCTATTTTATCCGTTATTAGTATTGCTACTCCTGCTTTCTTTTGGTCTCTATTTGCATGGAATATCTTTTTCCAGCCTTTCACTTTCAGTCTGTATGTGTCCCTTGTTTTGAGGTGGGTCTCTTGCAGAAAACATATATAGGGGTTTTGTTTTTGTATCCATTCAGTCAGTCTTTGTCTTTTGCTTGGTGTATTCAACCCATTTACATTTAAGGTAATTATTGATAAGTATGATCCCATTGCCATTTACTTTATTGTTTTGGGTTTGAGGTTATACACCCTTTTTGTGTTTCCTGTCTAGAGAATATCCTTTAGCATTTGTTGGAGAGCTGGTTTGGTGGCGCTGAATTCTCTCAGCTTTTGCTTGTCTGTAAAGCTTTTTATTTCTCCTTCATATTTGAATGAAATCCTTGCTGGGTACAGTAATCTGGGCTGTAGGTTATTTTCTTTCATTATTTTAAGTATGTCTTGCTTGGCCTGAAGAGTTTCTATTGAAAGATCAGCTGTTATCCTTATGGGAATCCCCTTGTGTGTTATTTGTTTTTTTTTTTTTTTTTCCTTGTTGCTTTTAATATTTGTTCCTTGTGCTTTATCTTTGTGAATTTGATTAATATGTTTCTTGGGGTGTTTCACCTTGGGTTTATCCTGTTTGGGACTCTCTGGGTTTCTTGGACTTGGGTGATTATTTCCTTCCCCATTTTAGGGAAGTTTTCAACTATTATCTCCTCAAGTATTTTCTCATGGTCTTTCTTTTTGTCTTCTTCCGGTATTCCTATGATTCAAACAAACATTGGAGTGTTTAATATTGTCCTGGAGGTCTGTGAGATTGTCCTCATTTCTTTTAATTTTTTTTTCTTTTTTCCTCTCTATTTATTTATTTCTACCATTCTATCTTCTACTTCACTAATCATATCTTCTGCCTCCATTATTCTATTTGTTGCCTCCAGAGTGTTTTTTCTCTTGTTTATTGCTTTATTCTTCATATACTGACTCTTTTTTATTTTATTTCTTCTAGGCCCGTGTTAACCCTTTCTTCCATCTTCTCAATCCTTGTCTCCAGGCTATTTATCTGTGATTCCATATTTATTTCAAGATTTTGGATCATTTTCACTACCATTATTCAGAATTCGTTATCAGGTAGATTCCCTATCTCTTCCTCTTTTGTTTGGTTTGGTGGGCATTTATCCTGTTCCTTTACTTGCTGTGTATTCCTCTGTCTCTTCATCTTGTTTATATTGCTGTGTTTGCAGTGGCCTTTCTGTATTCTGGCAGTTTGTGAAGTTCTCTTTATTGTGGAGTTTCCTCACTGTGGGTGGGGTTTTATTGGTGGCTTGTCAACGTTTCTTGGTTAGGGAAGCTTGTGTCAGTGTTCTGGTGGGTGGAGCTGGATTTCTTCTCTCTGGAGTGCACTGAAGTGTCCAGTAATGAGTTATGAGATGTCAGTGGTTTTGGAGTAACTTTGGGCAGCCTGTATATTGGAGCTCAGGGCTGTGTTCCTGTGTTGCTGGAGAATTTGCATGGTATGTCTTGCTCTGGAACTTGTTGGCCCTTGGGTGGTGCTTGGTTTCATTGTAGGTATGGAGGCACTTGATAAACTCCTATTGAATAATGTTCCCTGGAGTCAGGAATTATCTGGTGTTCTCAGGATTTGGACTTAAGCCTCCTGCTTCTGGTTTTCAGTCTTATTTTTACAGTAGTCTCAAGACTTCTCCTTCTATTCAGCACCATTGATAAAACATCTCAGTTAAAGATGAGAAGTTTCTCCACAGTGAGGGACACCCAGAGAGTTTCACAGAATTACATGGAGAAGAGAAGAGGGAGGAGGGAGTTAGAGGTGACCCGAATGAGATGAGGTGGAGTCAAAAGAGGTGAGAGCAAGCTAGCCAATAATCAGTTCCTTATGTGTGCTCCACAGTCTGGAACACTCAGAGATGTTCACAGAGAAGGAGGAGGAAGGAGACAGAGGGGGCCAGGAGGATAAAAGGGGGGTAATGAAAAGGAGAGAGACAGATCCAGCCAGTAATCAGTTCCCTAAGTGTTCTTCACAGCCTGGAACACACAGAAATTCACAGAGATGGGTAGAGAAGAGAAGAGGGAGGGAGGAGACAGAGGCAACCTGGTGGAGAAAAAGGAGAGTCCAAAGGGGGAGAGAGCAGTCAAGCCAGTAATCTTGCTCCCACGTAATAATGGGTACTGAAGATTGGGTTTTTAAAGGTACAAAATTGATAACAAATACCAAAAAGCAAAGATTAAAAATCTAGAGTAGAGGTTGGGTTTTCAAAAATACAATATTAAAGAAAAGAAGAAGAAAAAAAAGACAAAGTCACAAAAATTATTAGAAAAAGTGAAGTTTGCTTTAAAAATAGGGTGTTTTTTTTAAAAGCAATAGTAGGTTATAAAAATGAAAATTAAAGCAGTAATAGAGGACTTAAAAATTAAAAAAGTTGAAAAAAGCATGATCATAAAATTAGTAAAGATATGTCTAGGACTTTCTCTGGTGTTGTTGTGGGCAGTGTGGGGTCAGTTCATTTTCAGATAGTTCCTTGGTCTGGCTTATATTTCTGAAGATCTATAGGCCCCTTCCTATGTAGTCCGTACTAACTACAGGGTTTTAATCTTTTGTACCTGTCACTTCCAGGGTGATTCCCTCTATTTTAGTTTCTTCTGTTTGCTGGTCTCTTCAGTGTCTGATTTCTGCCCTGACACAAGGGAGTGGTGGTGGACACCCTTTTTAGGCTCACTTGTTCAGTTGCGCTGTGGGGAGGGAGGGATGCTGCAAACAAATAACACTGGCATGTGCTCTCAGTGTCTCAGCTACACTGGGCTTGCCCCTGCTCATGGCGCACATAGCTCAGGCTCTATGTTGCTCTGCCGGGAACTGTCCGAGGCCAGTCCTGGGCTGCATGCAACTCCCAGGTCTAAGCCGCCCAGGTTCAGGCACTCGGGTAGTCCTCAGAGGTGCAGACTCGGTTGGGCCTGCGTTTTGTGCCCTTACCAGATGCGAGCAGCTCAGGTGATGAGGTGTTTGGCAAGCACAGTAGCTGCGACTATTGCCTCTCCCATCCCTGCTGCTCAGTTTTCTGGGTGTACCACTGGCATACCTTCTCAGGCGGATGATGACTGTCCAGAACCCAAAGAAGTCTTAGTTAGAAAAGAAGCCTGTTTGCAGTTTGGTAGATAATGTCTCTCTGGGGCTGCAATTGCCTCCTTCTGGCTCTGGCTGCCTGTCACCAGAGGGGGATGGTCTGCAGCCGGCTAATTCTGTTGAGTCCTTTGTTCTGTGCATGGTCCTGGCAGTGTCTCTTGTTAGAGCTTTTCATGGGATAGCTATCCCACAGTCTTGTTTGCTAGCCCAAGTTAGTGTGCTCTGATTACCCTTCGGGGCATTCGGGCCCGATCCTTACTCTAAGCAATGCAGCCCGCACCTCCCTTCCCAGACACCACTTGCTAGTGGTGGATGCAGGCATCTGCTGCTTCTCCACTGGAGGAGTTACCACTGGGCTAATAACCTGTGGGTTTTAATTATTTATTTATTTTTCCTCCCTGCTATATTGCCTTCTGTGCCTCCAAGGCTCGCCACAGACTTGGCAGTGAGAGTGTTTCCTGGTGTTTGGAAACTTCTCTCTTTTTAAGACTCCCTTCCCAGGACGGAGCTCTGTCCCTACCTCTTTTTGAAGACAATGGGCTGCTTTTCTGGGTGCCTGATGTCCTCTGCTGGCATTCAGAAGTTGTTTTGTGGAATTTACTCAGCGTTTAAATGTTCTTTTGATGAATTTGTGGGAGAGAAAGTGGTCTCCCTGTCCTATTCTGCTGCCATCTTAGGACCACCCCCAGGAGAATCGTATCAAGCATTTAGAGAAGAGCTAATGCCTATCCTTCTAAACTTTTTCAGAAAACTGCAGAGAAAGGAACACTTCCAAACTCCTTCTACAAGGCCACCATCATCTTGATACCAAAACCAGACAAAGACAACACACACAAAAAAACACCAAGCCAATATCACTGATGAACGCAGATGCAAAAATCCTCAACAAAATTTTAGCAAACAGAATTCAGCAACCCATCAAAAAACTCATACACCATGATCAAGTTGCGTTTATTCCTGAGATGCAAGGATTCTTCAATATATGCAAATCAATTATAGTGATAAACCATATTAACAAATTGAAAGACAAAAACCATATGATAATCTCAATAGGTGCAGAAAAAGCCTTTGACAAAATTCAGCACCCATTTATCTTTTTTCAATGTATAAAGAACTTTTATTTATTTATTTTTTAAATGGTCTTGTGTTTTATTTTATTTTTAAAAAATTTATTTATTTTAATGGAGGCTAATTATTTTACAATATTGTAGTGGTTTTTGCCATACATTGACATGAATCAGCCATGGGTGTACATGTGTTCCCCATCCTGAACCCCCCTCCCAACTCCCTCCCCATCCCATCCCTCAGGCTCATCCCAGTGCACCAGCCCTGAGCACCCTGTCTCATGCATCAAACCTGGACTGGTGATCTGTTTCACATATGATAATATACATGTTTCAATGCTATTCTCTCATATCATCCCACCCTCGGCTTCTCCCACAGAGTCCAAAAGACTGTTGTATTCATCTGTGTCTCTTGCTGTCTCACATATAGGGTCATCGTTACCATCTTTCTAAATTCTATATATATGCATTAGTATACTCTATTGGTGTTGTTCTTTCTGGCTTTTTTCACTCCGTATAATAGGCTCCAGTTTCATCTAATTCATTAGAACTGATTCAAATGTATTCTTTTTAATGGCTGAGTAATATTCCATTGTGTATATGTACCACAGCTTTTTTATCCATTCATCTGCTGATGGACAACATGTCAGTTGCTTCATTTGCTATTATTTACTCCCATTCTGAAGGCTGTCTTTTCACCTTGCTTATAGTTTCCTTCTTTGTGCAAAAGTTTTTAAGTTTAATTAGGCCCCATTTGTTTATTTTTGCTTTTATTTCCATTACTCTGGGAGGTGGGTCATAGAGGATCCTGCTGTGATTTATGTCAGAGTGTTTTGCCTACATTTTCCTCTAGGAGTTTTAAAGTTTCTGGTCTTACATTTAGATCTTTGATCCATTTTGAGTTTATTTTTGTGTATGGTGTTAGAAAGTGTTCTAGTTTCATTCTTTTACTAGTGGTTGACCAGTTCTTCCAGCACCACTAGCTAAAGAGATTGTCTTTTCTCCATTGTATATTCTTGCCTCCTTTGTCAAAGATAAGGTGTCCATAGGTGTGTGGATTTATCTCTGGGTTTTCTATTTTGTTCCATTGATCAATATTTCTGTCTTTGTGCTAGTTCCATACTGTCTTGATGACTGTAGCTTTGTAGTATAGCCTGAAGTCAGGCAGGTTGATTCCTCCAGTTCCATTCTTCTTTCTCAAGATTGCTTTGGCTATTCAAGGTTTTTTGTATTTCCATACAAATTGTGAAATTATTTGTTCTAGTTCTGTGAAAAACACCGTTGGTAGCGTGATAGGGATTGCATTGAAATCTATAGATTGCTTTGGGAAGTATACTCATTTTCACTATATTGATTCTGCCGATCCATGAACATGGTATATTTTTCCATCTATTTGTGTCATCTTTGATTTTTTAAATCAGTGTCTTATAGTTTTCTGGACTTTCCTGGTTGCTCAGACAGTAAAGCATCTGTCTACAACATGGGAGACCTGGGTTCGATCCCTGGGTTGGGAAGATTCCCTGGAGAAGGAGATGGCAACACACTCCAGTACTCTTGCCTAGAAAATCCCATGGATGGATGAACCTGGTGCAGGCTACTGTCCAGGGGTCGCAGAGTCAGAAACGACTGAGCGACTTCACTTTCACTTTATAGTTTTCTATATATAGGTGTTTTGTTTCTTTAGATTTATTCTTAAATATTTTATTCTTTTCGTTGCAATGGTGAATGGAATTGTTTCCTTAATTTCTCTTTCAGTTTTCTCAGTTAGTGTATAGGAATGCAAGGCATTTCTCTATGTTAATTTTATACCCTGCAACTATACTATATTCATTGATTAGCTCTAGTAATTTTCCGGAGGCGTCTTTAGAGTTTTTTATGTAGAGGATCATGTCATCTGCAAACAGTGAGAGTTTTACTTTTTTTCCAATTTGGATTCCTTTTATTTCGTTTTCTTCTCTGATTGCTGTGGCTAAAAGTTCCAAAACTATGTTGTATAGTAGTGGTGAGAGTGGGCATCCTTGTCTTGTTCCTGACTTTAGGAGAAATGCTTTCAACTTTTCACCATTGAGGATAATGTTTTCTGTGGGTTTGTCATATATAACTTTTATTATATTGAGGTATGTTCCTTCTATTCCTGCTTTCTGGAGGATTTTTATCATAAATGGATGTTGAATTTTGTCAAAGGCTTTCTCTGCATCTATTGAGATAATCACATGGTTTTTATGTTTCAATTTACTAATGTGGTGTATTACATTGATTGATTTGCCGATATTGAAGGATCCTTGTATCCCTGGGATAAAGCCCACTTTGTCATGATGTATGTCTTTTTAGTGTGTTGTTGGATTCTGTTGGCTAGGATTTTGTTAAGGATTTTTGTATCTATGTTCATCAGTGATATTGGCCTGTAGTTTTCTTTTTTTGTGGCATCTTTGTCAGGTTTTGGTATTAGGGTGATGGTGGCCTCATAGAATGAGTTTGGAAGTTTACCTTCTTCTGCAATTTTCTGGCAGTGTTTGAGTAGGATAGGTGTTAGCTCTTCTCTAAATTTTTGGTAGAATTCAGTTGTGAAGCCTTCTGGTCCTGGGCTTTTGTTTGCTGGAAGATTTCTGATTACAGTTTCAATTTCCATGCTAGTGATGTGTCTGTTAAGATTTTCTATTTTTTCCTGGTTCAGTTTTGGAAAGTTGTGCTTTTCTAAGAATTTGTCCATTTCTTCCAATTTGTCCAGTTTATTCACATATAGTTGCTGATAGTAGTCTCTTATGATCCTTTGTATTTTTGTGTTGTCTGTTGTGATTTCTCCATTTTCATTTCTAATTTTATTTATTTGATTTTTCTCCCTTTGTTTCTTGATGAGTCTGGCTAATGGTTTGTCAAGTTGATTTATCCTCTCAAAGAACCAGGTTTTGGCTTTGTTGATTTTTGCTATAGTGTCTTGTTTCTTTTACATTTATTTCTGCCCTAATTTTTATTATTATTTTTTTTCCTTCTACCAACCCTGGAGTTCTTCATTTCTTCCTTTTCTAGTTGCTTTAGGTGTAGAGTTAGGGTATTTATTTGACTTTTTTCTTGTTTCTTGAGGTAAGTCTGTATTGCTATGAATCTTCCTCTTAGCACTGCTTTTACAGTGTCCCATAGGTTTTGGGTTGTTGTGTTTTCATTGTGGTTTGTTTCTATGCACATTTGATTTCTTCTGTGATTTGTTGGTTATTCAGAAGCGTTTTGCTTAGCCTCCATATGATGGAATTTTTAATGTTTTTTTTTTATGTTATTGACATCTAATCTTACTCTATTGTGATCAGAACAGATGCTCAGAATGATTTCAATTTTTTTTTGAATTTACTAGGGCTAGATTTATGGCCCAGGGTGTGATGTATCCTGGAGGAGGTTCCATGTGCACTTCAGAAAAAGATGAAATTCATTGTTTAGGGGTGAAATGTCCTATAGATATCAATTAGGTCTAACTGATCCATTGTATCATTTAAAGTTTGTGTTTCCTTGCTAATTTTCCATTTAGTTGATCTATCCATAGGTGTGAGTGGGGTATTAAAGTCTCCCACTATTATTGTGTTGTTGTTAATTTCCCATTTCATACTTGTTAGCATTTGCTGTACATATTTTAGTACTCCTATGTTGGGTGCATATATATTTATAATTGCTATATCTTCTTGTTGGATTGATCCTTTGATCATTATGTAGTGTCATCTTTGTCTCTTTTCACAGCCTTTATTTCAAAGTCTATTTTATCTGATATGAGTGATGCTATTCCTGCTTTCTTTTGGTTTCAATTTCCATGAAATATCTTTTTCCAGCCCTTCACTTTCAGTCTGTATGTGTCCCTTGTTTTGAGGTGAGTCTCTTGTAGACAGCATATATAGGTGTATTGTTTTTAAATACATTCAGCCAGTCTTTGTCTTTTGGTTGGGGCATTCAACCTATTTACATTTAAGGTAATTATTGATAAGTATGATCCCGTTGCCATTTACTTTGTTGTTTTGGGTTCAAGTTTATACAAGTTTTCTGTGTTTCCTGTCTAGAGACAATCCTTTAGCATTTGTACAAGAGCTGGTTTGGTGGTGCTGAATTCTTTCAGCTTTTGCTTGTCTGTAAAGCTTTTGATTTCTCCTTCATATCTGACTGAGTTCCTTGCTGGGTACAGTAATCTGGTTTGTAGGTTTTTCTCTTTCATCACTTTAGGTATGTCCTGCCATTCACATCTGGCCTGAAGAGTTTCTATTGAGAGATCAGCTGTTATCTTTATGGGGATCCCCTTTTGTGTTATTTGTTGTTTGTCCCTTGCTGCTTTTAATATTTGTTCTTTGTGTTTGATCTTTGTTCATTTGATTAATATGTGTCTTGAGATGTTTTGCCTTGGGTTTATTCTGTTTGGTTTTCTTGGACTTGGGTGACTATTTCCTTCCCCATTTTAGGGAAGTTTTCAACTATTATCTCCTTAAATATTTTCTCATGGCCTTTCTTTTTGTCTTCTTCTAGGACTCCTATGATTTGAATATTGGGATGTTTGACATTATTCCAGAGGTCTCAGAGGTTGTGCTTACTTCTTTTAATTCTTTTTTTCCTCTGTGTTTCATTTATTTCCACCATTCTATCTTCTACATCACTTATCCTATCTTCTGCCTCCAATATCTACTGTTGGTTCCCTCCAGAGTGTTTTTGATACTATTTATTGCATTATTTGTTATTGATTGACTTTTTTTATTTCTCCTGGGACCTTATTAAACATTTCTTGCATCTTCTCAATCCTTGTCTCCAGGCTATTTATCTGTAACTCCATTTTGTTTTCAAGATTTTGGATCATTTTTACTATCATTATTCTGAATTCTTTTTCAGATAGACTCCCTATCGCCTCCTCTTTCGTTTGGTTTCATGGGCATTTATCATGTTGCTTCACCTGCTGAGTATTTCTCTGCCTTTTTATCTTGTTTAGATTACTGTGTTTGGGGTGGCCTTTCCATATCTGGCAGTTTCTGGGTCCTTTTTATTGTGGAGGTTCCTCCCTGTGGTTGGGGTTGGACGAGTGGGTTGTCAAGGTTTCCTGGTTAGGGAAGCTTGCATCAGTGTTCTGGTGGGTGGAGCTTGATTTCTTTTCTCTGGAGTGCAATGAAGTGTACAGTAGTGAGTTCTGAGATGTCTGTGGGTTTGATGTGACCTTGGGCAGCCTGTATATTAAAGTTCAGGGCTATGTTCCTGCATTGCTGGTATGACTGCTCTAGAACTTGTTGGCTTTTGAGTGGAGGTTGGTTTCAGTGTAGGTATGGAGGCTTTTGGATGAGCTCTTATTGATTAATGTTCCCTGGAGTCAGGAGTTCTCTGGTGTTCTCAGGTTTTGGACTAAAGCCTCCTGCCTCTAGTTTTCAGTCTTATTCTTACAGTAGCTTCAAGACTTCTCCATCCACACAGCACTGATGATAAAACATCTAGGTTAATGGAGGAAACATTCTCCACAATAGGAGCACCCAGAAAGGTTCGCTGAGTTACATGGAGAAGAGAAGAGGGAGGAGGGAGATAGAGGTGACCAGGAGGAGAAGAGGTGGAATCAAAAGGGGAGAGAGAAATCTAGCCAGTAATCAAATCCCCATGTGCTCTCCACAGCCTGGAACACCCAGAGAGGTTCACAGAGTTACAAAGAGAAGTGAAGAGGGAGGAAGGAGACAGAGGTGACCAGGAGAAGAGGAGGGGTCAAAAGGAGTGAGACAGATCTAACCAGTAATCAGTTCCCTAAGTGTTCTCCTGCCAGGAGCCAGCACAGGAGATCCCACCCATGACAGGTCATGCGAAGGAGACCTGACAAGCAAGGCTTCAGGACTCAAGGGACCCCCTGGACCTGCTTGAACATCTACCCCCAAACTAGAATCTGTCTGTCTATTATTTACTAGATTATGCCTTTCACCAACTCCTCTGACACCAATGGGATCTATCCCTGACCACCTTTCTCTGAAGAAAATCAGCTTAGAGCTCTAGTTAATAAGTCTTCTGGGCATAATAAGAGTGTTCCAATTCAAACCCCTCTGATGGCTCTCTAACTTGCCTGACAGATTTATCCGGACTTTTACAACTATGCTTGTGATTGTTTACAGCTTCCCAACTGTGAGAGGCGTGGGAAGCTTAAATAAAGCCTTTCGAGGAGTTAAAAATTATTAGAATGGTACTGGTGAAGGGTTTCATTGTTGAGCCAATGTTTGTTGCCTAGTTTTCATATTGTGTGCATTAATTAACACAATTGATATATAGAAATATAAGTAGTGGCCTTGATATTAACAACACTAAACCTTGAGTTAATAAATTCTTTCCCTGTTATAGCCCACTGCACCTTTGCCCTATAGGAATGCAACTTTATCTAGTGCTTTTGGAGAATGGTGCCTAACTTTAGAAAAAACACTTTTAGAGAAAATAAGCTTTCTGGTTAACTAACCTTTATCAGAAGAAAGAGTCATAAAATGTTAATAGGCCTCCTGGCCAGAAGATGATGTAAATCACCTAAGACCTGTATGTACAGATAGGCATGCAGAAAGAAAGCCTGGTCTCAATAAGGGTCAGGGCTGCTGACCCTGCATGACTCTGCATCTTCCATTATTCTTTATGTACAACATAAGGTATAAAAGCTCCTTTTGAAAATAAAGATGTGGGCCTTGATCACCGAAGCTTGGTCACCCTGTGTCATTTTTTTCTCTCTCTCTTTCCTTTTCAGGTTGACTCCCTGGAGTGCAGAGGCCCTCTGAGTTCACTTTCCTGCCCAGGCTTCTAAGACTCACTCGAGAAGGTGCCCAAGGTGGGGTAGCTTCAGCAGTTCGAGAGGGCACCTGTGGCCTATGTGAACAGTGCAAGTCCTGTGCTGAGGCTTTATTGGCTTTCTGTGTAAACCAAGGAATATCAGCCTCTTTCTCTCCTCTATTTTCTTTACTGCAACATTCATTCTTTCTCCCCCCCCCCCCGCTGCCTCGCCGACGCTGTCACCCTGAGGATATTCCTGGGTCCATCCGGGGCTGGACCCCGGTATTCTCCACAGCCTGGAATACCCAAAGAGATTCACTAAGTTGGGTAGAGAATAGAAGGGGGAGGGATGAGATAGAGGCTACCTAGGGAGAAAAAAGAGAGTCAAAAGGGTGAGATGGCAGTCAAGCTGGTAATCACACTCCTAAGTAAAATTGGGTACTGAAAATTGTGTTCTTAAAGGTACAATATTGATAACAAATACCAAAAAGCAAAGATTAAAAATCTAGAGTAGAGCTTAGGCTCTCAAAAATACAGTGTTAAAAAAACAAAACAAAATCACAAAAATATAAAAAATATATATGAAGTTTGCTTTAAAAATAGGGTCTTTTTTTTGCAAGGTAATAGTAGGTTATAAAAGTGAAAATTAAAGGAGTAATAGAGCATTTAAAAATTAAAAAATGTTTTTTAATTTAAAAAGTGATAGTAGTAAAAATATATCTAGGAATTTCTTTGGAGCTGTTGAGGACAGCATGGGGTCAATTCAGTTTGAGATAGTTCCTTGTTCCAGCTTATACTTCTCAAGAGTTATAGGCCCCTTCCAATGTAGTCGGTGCTAACTACAGGGTTTTAATCTGTTGCACCTGTCACTTCCAAGGTGGTTCCCTCTATTTATTTTGACTTCTTCTGTTTGCTGGTCTCTTCAGTGTCTAATTTCCACCCCGACACCAGAGGTGGTTGTGGTCACTTATTTAGGCTCACTTGTTCAGTCATGCTGTGGGAGGGTGGAACACTGCAAACAAATATCACTAGTGTGTGTGGGAAGTGCTCGCAGTGTCTCGGCCATACTAGGTTTGCCCCCACTCACGATGTGTGTGCTCTCCCAGTGTACACTGCTTAGGCTCCAGGTTGCTCTGCAGGTACATTGTCTAAAGCAGGCCTTGGATTTTGTGCATTCCCAGGTCTAAGCTGCTCAGGTTCAGGTTCTCGCACAGAGGTGCAGATTTGGTTGGGCCTGCGTTTTGTGCCCTCCCCATGTCTGAGTAGCTCAGGCGACCAGGTGCTTGGCTAGTGCACACTTCCTAGGTGTGGTGCATCTTATCACCTCCCCATTCCAGCTGCTTGGTTTCCTGGGTGCGCAGTGGGAGAGCCGTCTCAGGGGTGCCGTGTTTCTCTTCTGGGATTTGATCTCTGGCTGCAACCTTTCTGGCCTATGTCAACTGTCCAGGATCCCAAGGAGACTTGATTAGTAACTGGGAGCCTGCTCACAGTTTGGTAGAGGATGCTGTTTCTGGGGCCGATTGCCACTTTCTGGCTCTGGCTGTTGCCCACCTTCATCCCTGTCTCTGGCAAGAGATGATTCAGTCTGTTGCTGGCTAGCTCTCCTCTGGTTTTTGCTCACTTGTTTGTTCTGTGAGTGGCCCGGCAATGCCTTAGGTTAGGGCTTTTCACGGGAAATTTCTCTCTCTCTCTGGCTATCCCACAGTTTGGGTTGCTATCTCACATTAGCTCCCTCAGATTGCCCTCAGGGCATTCAGGCTCGGTTCTTACCCTATGCAATGCAGCCTGAGCCTCCCTGTTCAGCCCCTGCTTGCTGGTGGTACATGTAAGTGTCTGGGCTACTTCTCTGCTGGGAGTTGTGATTAGGCACGTAATCTGTGGGTTTTGTTTATTTATTTATTTTTCCTCCTGTTATGTTGCCCTCTGAGATTCCAAAACTCCCCACAGACCCACCAGTGAGAGTGTTTCCTGGTGTTTGGAAACTTTTCTTTTACAACTCCCTCCTGGGATGGGGTCTCCGTCCCTAACTCTTTTGTCTTTCTTTTTATCATTTATATTTTGTTGTACCTCCTTTCAAAGACAATGGACTGCCTTTCTGGGTGCCTGGTGTCCTCTGCCAGCGTTCAGAAGTTCTTTTTTTGTGAATTTGCTCAGTGTTCAAATGTTCTTTCAATGATTTTGTGGGGGAGGATGTGGTCTGTCTGTCCTATTCCTCTACCATCTTAGGACTCCCCCCCACCCCCCATCTGTGTTTTTAAATTGGTATCTACTGATGAAGTTAGGCTTCTACCCTCTTTGAGACTGTGAGATGTGGGTGCTGTCTTCCTCGCTGATTACATTTTGAGGTCCTTGAAAGAGGTGTTCCTGGGTTATTAAGCAGCTTTGACTGAGTAGATTACAATAAGCTGGAAAATTCTTAAAGAGATGGGAATACTAGACCACTTGACCTGCCTCTTGAGAAACCTGTATGCAGGTCAGTAAGCAACAGTTAGAACTGGACATGGAACAACAGACTGGTTCCAAATAGGAAAAGGAGTACATCAAGGCTGTATATTGTCACCCTGCTTATTTAATTTATATGCAGAGTACATCATAAGAAACACTGGGCTGAAGGAAGCACAAGCTGGAATCGATTGCTGGGAGAAATATCAATAACCTCAGATATGCAGATGACACCACCCTTATGGAAGAAAGTGAAGAAGAACTCAAAAGCCTCTTGATGAAAGTGAAAGAGGAGAGTGAAAAAGTTGGCTTAAAGCTCAACATTCAGAAAATGAAGATCATGGCCTCCGGTCCCATCACTTCATGGCAAATAGATGGGGAAACAATGGAAACAGTGACAAACTTTATTTTTTGTGGCTCCAAAATCACTGCAGATGGTGATTGCAGCCATGAAATTAAAAGACACTTCTCCTTGGAAGGAAAGTTATGACCAACCTAGACACCATATTAAAAAGCAGAGACATTATTTTGTCAACAAATGTCCATTTGGTCAAGGCTATGGTTTTTCCAGTGGTCATGTATGGATGTGAGAGTTGGACTATAAAGAAAGCTGAGTGCTGAAGGATCGTTGCTTTTGAACTGTGGTGTTGGAGAAGGCTCTTGAGAGTCCCTTGGACTGCAAGGAGATCCAACCACTCCATCCTAAAGGAGGTCAGTCCGGGGTAAACTCCAGGAATTGGTGGTGGACAGGGAGGCCTTGAGTGTTGTGGTTCATGGGTTTGCAAAGAGTCAGACACGACTGAGTGACTGAACTGAACTGAAGAGGCCTTAAAAAAAAAAAAAAACTACATCGCAGAGGGGCAAAGGAAGAATTTACAATTTTTCTAAAGCAAATACTTTATGAGAGGCCAGGGCCCAGAGTCAGGAAGAAACCTGACTTAAATTTAGCCAGTGTGAGGGTATTGTTAAGGCTCTCTTGGTTAGTTGTTTAAATAGAGCTCTTTGCTTATAAACCCGAAGTTTCTAATTATACAGGCAGTTTTTGATATTGAAGAAGCATATGAATGTTGTTTTGATCTTCAATAAGTTTTATTCTTGTGCTAGACTAGATGATGTAAAAATGTAATCAAGTGATAATTACTGATAATACAGATAATAGAGGATCACTTTAGGTGAGCTTTTTCGGAATGTTTTTTTTTTTTTTAGACCATTCCTATAATGAGGTTTTGATGTATTAATTGATGTGGGTATTTCCTTTGCCTTTTAAGTTTTTGAGAATACCCCCCCCCCGCAATTTTCATCAATTAAATATTTTTATTAGCATGTAGTTTAGTTCCTTTTTAGTTGTCAGTGAAAGAAATAGATTGCTTGGATGTGGAAACTATTGAGTTTCCTTTTATTAACCTACAGAGGTGGATTTAGCTAAAACCAAAAGCTCTGAATTTTCTGAGCTTTTCAAGCTCTGCTTCCCAACATCCAGTTTACAGCATATTGGTTCTATAGACTTTGTCCTTGCCCCAATACAAATGCATGCCATTTACTTCATTTTTAATAGACAAAGAACATGTTTGGTGACTTAGTCTGGTTGTTTTATTTTATTCAGTCTTCTTGTTTTAACACAGCTTAGTCTTTCTCCTCCACTCTATGTTTATAACAAAAACTATTTTAAAAAATGAGTGTATCTTATTCTGAGGAAACATAAGTAAAAATAAAATCTCCTGCCAACCCAGTGAATGCTCTCCATTAAATGTAAAAAGAATGAGACAGTTTTTTTTTTAAATTGTAAAACCATTAAATCAGATTGATGTGCATTATAGGCAATATGCTAAAGAAATTAAGAAGACAAAAAGAAATCATACTTTTTTAATGTAGTCAGGCAGACATAATCCATTACAGATATGCTAACTGCAAGGAGATCCAACCAGTCCATTCTAAAGGAGATCAACCCTGGGTATTCATTGGAAGGACTGATGCTAAAGCTGAAACTCCAGTACTTTGGCCACCTCATGCAAAGAGCTGACTCATTGGAAAATACTCTGATGCTGGGAGGGATTGGGGGCAGGAGGATAAGGGAACGACAGAGGATGAGATGGCTGGATGGCATCACTGACTCGATGGACGTGAGTCTGAGTGAACTCCAGGAGTTGGTCATGGACAGAGGGGCCTGGTGTGCTGCAATTCATGGGGTTGCAAAGAGTTGGACATGACTGAGCAATTGAACTGAACTGAACTGTCTTTATCCAAGGAAAAAGAAAAATTCATTTATTTTATTGACAAGCAGGAAGTTACAACTTGGAGCCTGGCACCTCAGCTAAATTCCCACGGATGCAGGGCAGCAGAGCATTATCTTCCCCAATGTTCACATATCAAAGGAATGGCTTTCAGCTCCCCAAGAAAGACCTTCCTGGGGATGTACAACTGGCAAGAGGCTCATTAAGCTTTTAAAAGGATTCACATACATCTCGAAGAGATAGAGAAGACCTTTATGGTTTCAGATGTTCTAAAGGAAAGGTAAGAAAAGGGTGAGGGAATTCTACTTGCTGTTTCACACTATGGAAAAATTTAAATTTAAATTTCTTAGGTGTGTGTTCACCCTTACTATTCATGCAGTGTTCTCCTTCTTTATTTTATTATTTTTTAAAATTCCTATTAGGGAAGAACAGTTTTACCCTTCTAGGTCCTTTCACTGGTCTAATTACTAAATTGAGATAAGACATATTAATAGAAGAAAGAGATTTAATTTTACGTGTCTGGGAGCCCCAAAGTTATGAGACCCAAGGGCAAGCTGCGCAGTTGAGGCTGATGTGCCAACCTGAGTTATGGAATCAAAGAGGGGCTTGGGAATTCCAAGGAGAGAAGAATTATTTCTGTGACAATAAGAAGAGTAGATGTTTGGTAATTAAATGCTTGCCTTGCCATACAGTTAGGTCTTTCAGGTAAAAAATTAACTCTGGTAATAGCTTTCTTTCTGATAGGCCTCCTGTATAAATTCTTTTAGGTAGTTAAAAGAAAGAAAAACTTTTCTTGAGTCAACCAGGTCTTGATTGCCTTCAGCTCAAAATTGTCCATATATCAAAATGACACTTTTTGGGGTCACATATTTCCCCTTTGGAGATTCCCTGGTTGTTCAGTGATAAAGAATGATCCTGCCAGTGAAGGAGACACAGGAGGTGTGAGTTTGATCCCTGGGTTGGAAAAGTCCTTTGAGGGAGGAAAGGGCAACCCATTCCAGTATTCTTGCCAGGAAGATCCCAAGAAGAGAGGAGCCTCATGGGCTATACAGTCCGTGGGGTTGCAAAGAGTCAGACATGAGTGAGCATGCACGCAAATGCCTTCTCCCCTCACTCCCAAACAGTTTCATTGACTAAAAGCATCTTCAGTCAATGTGAATTAGTGATAACATTTTTACATTTCACCAGAAATTATATTCAAATCTCACAAAATCTGTTTCTTTCAGTTCAGTTCAGTTGCTCAGTTGTGTCCAACTCTTTGTGACTCCATGAACCACAGCAGGCCAGGCTTCCCTGTCCATCACCAACTCCTGGAGACAACCCAAACTCACGTCCATTGGGTCAGTGATGCCATCCAACCATCTCATCCTCTGTCCTCCTCTTCTGCTCTCAATCTTTCCCAGCATCAGGGTCTTTTCAAATGAGTCAGCTCTTTGCATCAGGTGACCAAGGTATTGGAGTTTCAGCATCAATGTCAGTCCTTCCAATGAACACCCAGGAGTGATCTCCTTTAGGATGTTGGATTTTTTGCAGTCCAAGGGACTCTCAAGAGTCTTCTCCAACACCACAGTTCAAAAGCATCAATTCTTCAGCACTCAGCTTTCTTTATAGTCCAACTCTCACATCCATACACGACTACTGGAAAAACCATAGTCTTGACTAGATGGACCTTTGTTGACAAAGTAATGTCTCTGCTTTTTAATATGGTGTCTAGGTTGGTCATAACTTTCCTTCCAAGAAGTAAGTGTCTTTTAATTTCATGGCTGCAATCACCATCTGCAGTGATTTTGTAGTCCAAAATAAATAAATAAATAAATAAAGTCAGCCACTGTTTTGACTGTTTCCCCATCTATTTGCCATGAAGTGATGGGATCGGATGCCATGATCTTAGTTTTCTGAATGTTGAGCTTAAAGCCAACTTTTTCACTCTCCTCTTTCACTTTCATCAAGAGGCTCTTAAGTTCTTCACTTTCTTCCATAAGGGTGGTGTGATCTGCATATCTGAGGTTATTGATATTTCCCCCAGCAATCTTGATTCCAGCTTGTGCTACTTCTAGCCCAGCATTTCTCATGATGTACTCTGCATATAAGTTAAATAAGCAGGGTGACAATATACAGCCCTGATGTACTCCTTTTCCTATTGGAACCAGTCCGTTGTTCCATGTCCATTTCTAACTGTTGCTTCCTGACCTGCATACAGGTTTCTCAAGAGGCAGGTCAGGTGGTCTAGTATTCTCATCTCTCTCAGAATTTACCACAGTTTATAGTGATCCACACGGTCAAAGGCTTTGGCATAGTCAATAAAGCAGGAATAAATGTTCTTCTGGAACTCTCTTGCTTTTTCCATGATCCAGCAGATGCTGGCAATTTGATCTCTGGTTCCTCTGCCTTTTCTAAAACCAGCTTGAACATCTGGAAGTTCACGGTTCACGTATTGCTCAAGCCTGCCTTGGAGAATTTTGAGCATTAGTTTACTAGCATGTGAGATGAGTGTAATTGTGCAGTAGTTCGAGCATTCTTTGGCATTTCCTTTCTTAGGGATTGGAATAAAAACTGACCTTTTCCAGTCCTGTGACCACTGCTGAGTTTTCCAAATTTGCTGGCATATTGAGTGCAGCACTTTTACAGCATCATATTTTAGGATTTGAAAGAGCTCAACTGGAATTCCATCACCTCCACTAGCTTTGTGTGTAGTGATGCTTTCTAAGGCCCACTTGACTTCACATTCCAGGATGTCTGGCTCTAGGTGAATGATCATACCTTCGTGATTATCTGGGTTGTGAAGATCTTTTTTGTATAGTTTTTTCGTGTATTCTTGCCACCTCAATATCTTCTGCTTCTGTCAGGTCCATACTATTTCTTTCCTTTATTGAGCCCATCTTTGCATGAAATGTTCTCTTCGTATTTCTAATTTTCTTGAAGAGATCTCTAGTGTTTCCTATTCTATTGTTCTCATCTATTTCTTTCACTGATCACTGAAGAAGGCTCTCTTATCTATCCTTGCTATTCTTTGGAACTCTGCATTCAAATGGTATATCTTTCCTTTCCTCCTTTGCTTTTGGCTTCTCTTCTTTTCACAGGTATTTGTAAGGCCTCCTCAGACAGCCATTTTGCTTTTTTGCATTTCTTTTCCTTGGGGATGGTCTTGATCCCTGTCTCCTGTAAAATGTCATGCACCCTTGTCTATAGTTCATCAAGCACTCTGTCTACCAGATCTTGTTCCTGAAATCTATTTCTCACTTCCACTGTATAATAAGGGATTTGATTTTGGTCATACCTGAATGGTTTAGTGGTTTTTCCCACTTTCTTCAATGTAAGTCTGGATTTGCCAATAAGCAGTTCATTATCTGAGCCACAGTCTGTTTCTTTAAAACAGCATAAAGCCAGACCAAGACGGAGGAATAGAAGGACATGGAGCTCACCTACAAATACATCAAAAATACATCTCCATGGGGAAGTATTCTCACAGAATATTTGTTGAATGCTGGCAGAAAATCTCATAAAATCAAAACCAAAATTGCAAGAAAGATCATCATGTAACTGGGTGGGATAAAAAACAAAAAGAGAAAAAAGGAACCAGATGAGACCTGGCACTCTGCGAGGGATCTCTGAAAGAGGAAAGATTCCTTTACCCCAGGAACTCCATTCCCTTTTGGGGAGTTCAGCCAAGACAGAAAGGGAGCTTCAGAGGCTCAGAGAACAGTGCAGCAGGTGTCTTCTGGCAGGCAGAATAGAGACCAGCACAAAGGTCCTGGCCACCTCCCTGCACCCTCCAGCTTGAGACACTCATCTGCTGGTATGGGCAGGGACCGTGTATTGAAGTTCAGGCTTCAGAGGACAGACCTGAGGAGAGGAGTGTGTTGGCTGCATGAAGACAGCTGAGTGCTCTGTGTGGCAACCAGGAGAGAGTGAAGAAGGAACCCAGGTCCACCTTTAAAGCTCTGTTAACCTCTGGACTTGAAGGGAGGGCAGGGCTCAACAAAACAGCCACATTCTTACAAGCTCACGGAGGGAGCACCTCTACTTCCAGCAGTTCTGGGAGCTCATAAGCACTAGTGGGTTCTCCACATATGAAGGGGGTGCTGAAATTTGATCTGATGCCCAGGGGCTTTGCAATCCCCAGATTTACACCACCACAGACTTTGTAAACTCAGCACCTGCTGGGGCTTCCCAGTAGAATATTGGTGCTCCTGTGGCTGGGTCAGGTCTGGCATTAGCAGCTGTGCCCTTTGTGGGTATGGGTGTTCACACTGAAGCACGGCCGGGCTCTCGGCTGTTTTCATCTTTCCCACGTTGGGTATGTGACTACTGCATTCTGGTACCCGACTTCAGTGGGTCTTTGTCTACAGATCTGCCCTCGTGGCTTTGTGAACACAGTGCCTGAGGGTTTGCATTCCCATGGCTGAGGCGGGGCTGAGGGCACTATGAACAATAGTATTCTTTGTGAACCTGCACAATGAGTGGCGGATGACACCATAGGGTGCACTTCCCTGTGGATACCACCTGCAGAGGAATACTCAGTGATTCATCTCCCAACAGGAGTGCTCTAGTACTACCCACCTCACACCACAGTTCAGAAACAGATCTGTGGGCTTCGGCACCAGCATTTGGGGAGCAGACTCTGCGCCCCCAACAGGGCTATGACAAGCACAGAGCAAAGAGGAGGCCCTGATCAGCGTCCAGGGCAAGCTCTGGTCATCATAACACCAGTCACACCCTCTCAGAGGGATAATGGGCAGCACACACTGAGGAAAGACATGGTAGGCCTCTATACTAAAGGCAGGCCTTACACCAAAAATATTAGAGTCACACAGTCCACACAAGGATGTTCCCATATAAAAATAGCCCTCCAAGACCACAGTAGGTAACCGTTTCTCTTAAACTCTTAATCAGGGAAATATAAGTAAAATGAAGAAGTAGAGGAACCATTCCCAGTTAAAAGATCAAGAGAATTCCCCTGAAAGAACAAACAGTGAAACATCTCTCCAGTGTAACACACTGCATTCAAAATGGTGGTAATAAAAATGTTGAAGGAATTAAGAAAGGCCATTAATAGAAATGTAGATTACTATAAAAAGGAACTAGAAATTATGAAGAGAAACCAGGTAAAATTGGAAGACTCATTTACCCAGACAAAATCTGAGCTAAAGGCAATAAATAGTAAGCTGGAAGACAGAATATTGAAAATCAGCCCATCAGAATAGCAGTCAGAAAGACAAAAAAAGTGAAAGCAGTATGTGAAACCTATGGGATAATGTAACTCATGCCAATCTTCCCAAAATAGGGATCCCAGAAGGAGAAGAAAGGAAAAAAAGAATCCAAAATGCATTTGAAGAAATTATAGCTGAAAATTCCCAAACCTAAAGAAGAAAACAGATATCCATGTAGAGGAGGCGTACAGTATCTCAAACAAGATGAACCCAAATAGACTTATTCCAAGACATAGTCTAATTAAAGCGGCAAAAGTTAAAGAGCGGATTCTAAAGTCAGCAAGAGAAAAACAAACAGTTAATTACAAGGGAACCCCCATAAGGATATCAGCTGATTTCTCTACAGAAATGTTGCAGGCCAGATGAGAATGGTAAGTTATTTTCAAAATCCTGAAAGGGGAAAACCTGAAACCTAAGATACTCTACTCTACAAGATTATAATTTAGAATAGAAGAAGTAATAAAGTATTTCTCAGACAACCAAAACTAAAAGAATGCAGCAATACTATGCCTATTGTAAAAGAAAAGTCTCTAAATAGAAAAGAATCTATAGGAAAAGAGAAAAATCATAGTTGGAAAGCAAATCACTTAAGCCAGTATACAGATTAAAGAAAAAAAATTGTGAAAGCAATGACAGCTACAATGAACCAAAGGAAAACTATGAAAATGTAGAAGAAAACATAAAAAATCAAAATATTGAAAAGAAGATTAAGAAATGTAGATTTGTTTAAAATGTGTTTGAGCCTATATGACTACCAGTCTAAAGCAAGTAGATATAGTAATGGGTTGAAAGTCACTCAGTCGTGTCTGACCCTTGGCGACCCCATGGACTATACAGTCCAGAATACTGAAGTGGGTAGCCTTTCCCTTCTCCAGGGGATCTTCCCAACTCAGGAATTGAACCCAGGTCTCCCTCATTGCAGGCAGATTCTTTACCAACTGAGCCACAAGAGAAGCCCAACAATACTGGAGTGGGTAGATTATCCCTTTTCCAGTGGATCTTCCTGACCCAGGAGTTGAACTGGGGTCTCCTGCATTGCAGGTGAATTCTTTACCAAGCGAGCTATCAGGGAAGCCCTAAGTAATGGGTTAACACACTTAAAAAGAAAAAACAAAAAAAAAAACAGGATAATCACAAATCAAAAATATACAATAAATTCACAAAAAACAAAAGAGAATACAAGCATAATACAAAAGAAAACCATCATACCACAAAAAGTAAAACATAAAGGAAAAGAAAGAAATGAAGAAAAACTTAGAATCACCTGGAAAACAAGGTTTAAAATGGCAATATATACATCGGTATCAAATTACCTTAAATGTCCATGGACTGATGTTCCATTCAACAGACATTTGAGTGGCAGGTGGATAAAAAAACAAGAGTCTACAATATGCTTGCCTACAAGAGACCCATTTTAGGGCAAAGGACACACATAGATTGAAAATGAGGGTATGGTAAAAGATATTTCATGTAAACAGAAATGACAAGAAAGTGGGGCTAGCAATACTTTTATCAGACAAAATACACTTTAAAACAAAGGCCATAAAGAAAGATGAAGAAGTCATTATATATAGGTAAAGGGATCAATGGGAGGGATTGGGGACAGGAGGAGAAGGGGACGACAGAGGATGAGATGGATGGATGGCATCACGGACTCGATGGACGTGAGTCTGAGTGAACCCCGGGAGTTGGTGATGGACAGGGAGGCCTGGCGTGCTACGATTGATGGGGTTGCAAAGAGTCGGACACGACTGAGAGACTGAACTGAACTGAAAAGGGATCAATACAAGGAGAGTATAAGAGACTCATTAACATATATGCACACAGTATAGGAGGACCTAAATACAGGAAACAAATACTTCCAGACATAAAGGAAGACATTGATTGCAGTACAATAATAGGAAACTTTAACACCCCACTCACACTAATGAACAGATCTTATAGACAGAAAATTAGTACTAATGTTTTTCATGATCTTAAAATGTTCGAGTCAAGAAGAAAATAATACTTGCATTTATGTAATGTACTGGAAAGAAGTATGTGTTCTTTAAAAAAATGTAAATGAGTGATCTGCATTTCTATATTTTAAATTACTTCTATTTGCAACTTTTTCACATATATCCCCCTGAAGTGATCATTTGCAGTGTTGCTGAGGCATAGATTTGAATTTAAGGTGCTGCGTTAGGAGAGCTGGAACAAGTAAATTATCTGGTAAGTGGAGTTAGCCGCTACCACGAAGCACATCACAGTTTGGCTCTGTGATTCTCCACTTATTAAGTATGTCTGTAATATTTCTTATGAGGTAATTTCTGTTTTGAATTTTGGTATAAATTTATACCCATAGTTTACATGTTTAAGAGAGTTCTATGATATATCGTTTGTATTAGCTGAGGTTTTCTAATGGTTTATATGATTCACTGCTTCCTTTTTGTTTTTACTTAGCATTTTTGTTAACTCTTCGAAAATTTAAATGCTGGCAGTTCAGAATGCCCACTGAAGAGTATTTTTGAGGCTATTGATGGGTCAAAGCTGTAAAAGGTGTAAGAGTGAGCAGAGTAGGGAGTAAACAGCATTGGTGGTTCAAATTAGGATGAAGGAATCCAAAGGAGAAGATCCAATGGAAGAAACAGGAATCTCTTGCTCAGACAGAGATGATTCACCTGGAAATAAAATAATCAGAATTTCTGTTTTTTTCTTCTTGTTTCTTTTTTTTTTTAAGTGTAGGCAATCATTTATCATATAGATAAAATATACAGAATCTTAATCACTCTGAGAAAAAAAGTTATATGCTTTTATTTAAAATGGTTTTATTTTGTTCAATGCTTTCTTAAAGTTTGTATAAAGAAGGTTGAGTTGTCTCATTAAAATATTGCTCATTACTCTGTAGCGTCAGACACTTCAATTATGCTTCAGTGCTTTTACAATAAAGTCCAAAGTCCTCAGTGTTTAAAAAAGGCCTCTGTGGTATAATCCTAAGCAATGTCTATACACCTCTGTGTCCCAATTTAAGCTTCCCATCCTTCATCCTACAGCCTTGCCTAACCTGCAGTTCTCTGGGCCACACTGTTTCGGGCTCCTGTGACTTTGCTTGTTCGTTCCACAGCCAGCCTTCCTGGGAGTGAGTCAAGAAAGTTTTCCCAAGTGTTAGAAGACCTTAGCAGAAAAGTAGTTGAAATGAATGGTTCTCAAACTTTAGTGTGTTTCAGACTCTCCCAACAAGCTAGCTTGCTTAAGTACACATTCCTAGACCTCTAGGGGATTTCAGATTCAGTAAGTGTGGGAGGTGAATCCCAGGAACCTGAATTTTAACAAATACTCCAGGGGTTTTCAAGCAGGTGGTTCATGTTAACAGGTTCTTGAAACCCTGCTTTTTAAGGATGGGTAGCCCTCAGCTAGGCAGGGAGGAGGCTGGAGAACTGAATAAGATATGGCATAAGAACACCTTGAGCAATGATGTAAAGGCAGTGGGTGTTGCTTGAGCTAGTTCATTCTGGCTTGCAAAAGTTGGTTCTTGAATTTTCAGAATTTTTTTGAGCTGCTTGTTAAACAGTCATTATTAAGTTAAATTATATGAACTTGCAATTAAGCTATATTAAAAGCAAAAATAATAAACATGGAAAACATCACTTTCTAATTATTTCACTTCATTTTATTATATATATGCTTAAGGTTATTTATGTCTATTTTATCTAGGTGGTAGAAGTGCTGTGTAATTATATACTACTGTGTTTCTCTTTTGAATTCCATGTTCAGTATTGGCATGTTAGTAGTTGGAAATTGGATGTGGTGTGTGTATTTACAACATAGAAATTGGCCAATGTTAAAAATCAGAGTTTCCTGCCAGCCCCAAGCGTTTTACCACATCACCGCTTAAGGATGAAAAAGAATTTGGTTGTACATAGTGGAATGCAAGAAGTGTGATACTTTTGGATCTTAAGCTGAAAGTCGTTAAATATGAGGCCAAAGAAATACATTATTGGCTGTATCATGGAGTTCTTTGTGGCCCAGTTTTGAGAAGCATGGCCTTTATTCTCGTGATGTTGGGAAACCACTGTGGCAGTTTCATCAAGGAACACTACGGTCAGATTTAATTTTGGAAGGGTGGCTCTGTGGAGGATAATTTTGAAGTTGACAAAACTGAAAGCCAGTTGACTGTTTAGGAGGCCATATTCCATATGACAGATGGTGATGAGTTGGGTTATGAGAGTAAAAATGCAGATGGAGGAGAGTAGACTAATTGGAGAAATATCTAGAAGTTAAACCTGACAGTGATTAGAATGAGGGTCAGGTCATATATAATTAATATTTCTAACCTGAGTGACTGTGTGATGATGCAAGCCATTGAGATATAGAATACTGTATTGTGAACCACAAGTAACCTGTTGGAGGCATGCCATTTGGGAAACTTTCATATTATATTCACTATCTATATTTCTTTTATCTCTAAATTCATAAGAAAAGTTAGGGAAAAGGGGAGGGGATAAGCATACATATATATTATAGACTACCTAACACAAGGCATGTTGGAAAATGCTCACAGAGCTCAGTTAAGTAGCACATTTAATACTGATGTGACTTATTGGAACATGAGAGGGCTGAAAGTGATACCTATTAATTAAGAGCATAGGAATTTCTTTTGAAATTGGGGAAATTGAAGTTACTGACTGGGGGCTGTGTTATCACTACTGTGTTCTAGGGTTTCTCTGTTATCACTGAAAAGAGGTAGGAAACTGTACAATTGAGAATTGAGCTCCTTCAGGCTAATTGGGAGTGCAAAAGAAACAAGCTAATGTCTTTCCCCCCCCCTGATAATCCTAATTGGCAATTATAGTAAAAAGAATATAGAATATTTTTAGTATAAATTGAGAGAGAAGACTGCACAATCTCTGGCCTATTACCAGAATACTCCTAACAGTAAGAAGTACCCAAATTTCCATTACTTTTTAAGGTCTGAGAAAGTTATATTTATTTATGTAAAGTACCACAGCATATGATTTAATTTTCTTTCTCAGACCCAATTCTCAATAAATCTATGTTTATCACCATATTTTTACTGAAAGTGAGGAGAATAATATTTAAGGGAGTAATATTTAAGGAATAATAATATTTATGGGAATAACATTTAAAAGAGTAGTATCTCTTAAATGGGGCTTCCCTGGTAGCTCAGCAGAGAAGGCAATGGCACCTCACTCCAGTACTCTTGCCTGGAAAATCCCATGGATGGAGGAGCCTGGTAGGCTGCAGTCCATGGGGTCACTAAGAGTCAGACACTACTGAGCGACTTCACTTTCACTTTTCACTTTCATGCATTGGAGAAGGAAATGGCAACCCACTCCAGTGTTCTTGCCTGGAGAATCCCAGGGACGAGGAGCCTGGCGGGCTATACAGTCCACAGGGTCACAAAGAGTTGGACATGATTATGCACAGCACAGCACGTCCCTTAATATTATTCTGTACTTGTGGCAGCAATGAGATAAACTATATGATAAAGTCAGGACAGACCTCAAAAATTCAGGTTGTATAGACAAAGTGTCCATATGGCTATATGTTGAAGTTAAAAATCATTTCACTCTTTGGGAGATCACGGTCAGAAGGCAGAGTCTGGAAGAGAAGATAAGCATACAAGCAGTGTAATGCTGTACAAACATGGTACGCACATAGGAGACATAAGTCACTAAGCCTGGAAGGGAAGGAAGATGGGAGGGTCTGTTAGTTGGAACTGTCTTCCATCAGAGAACGTTGCTCCTGCGAAGTTTCAAGTGGTTCTATATTATTAGGATTTATGAGATGATAGGAGATGAGGCTGATTGACAGGCAAGGACCAAAGGCATGAAGGATTGCTGAAGTGTTTAGATTTTATCCTGTAAAGAAAATGAGAACCTTTGGGAGGTTTTATAAGGGGACTAATTGAGTTTCAGGAAGGCTAGTCTGAAAGCAAGTGGAGAACAGCGAAGAGGGGGATGGCAGAGGAGGCAGGGAGTGAGATCAGTTAACAGACATAATAATCCAAATGAAAAGACTTATAAATCTGGATAAAACCCTTATAAATTTGGATTAAAGCCATGGCAGTGTGCCTATTAAAGGAGGGACATATTTAGACCAATGCAGAAAGGAGAATCTGAAGACTGATTGTAGGGAGGGAGTGAGAGAGAGGACAGAATTGAGATTCATTTCTGTTTTGCATGTAGGTACTTCTCCCTGGCAGAGGTGATAGAGAAAGTTGAATGGGTTACAGTCTGTCATCCACATTCCTGCCAGTACTGGTTGGTACATTCATCTCTAAGATATTGCCATTGTGCAACTTATGACAGGTTAACGATTGACATCACATGACTGGAACAATGAAAAAGATAAGAAAATTAATTTTGTATTTTTTGTGAGAACTCAACATTTATACACTGTATAATTGTTAGGAATTTGATTTAGGTCATACCTGAATGCTCAAACTACCACACAGTTGCACTCATCTCACATGCTAGTAAAGTCATGCTCAAAGTTCTCCAAGGCAGGCTTGAGCAATACGTGAACCGTGAACTTCCAGATGTTCAAGCTGGTTTTAGAAAAGGCAGAGGAACCAGAGATCAAATTGCCAACATCTGCTGGATCAATGAGAAAGCAAGAGAGTACCAGAAAAACATCTATTTCTGTTTTATTGACTATACCAAAGCCTTTGACTGTGTGGATCACAATAAACTGTGGAAAATTCTGAAAGAGATGGGAATACCAGACCACCTGACCTGCCTCTTGAGAAACCTGTATGCAGGTCAGAAAGCAACAATTAGAACTGAACATGAAACAACAGACTGGTTCCAAATAGGAAAAGGAGTGTGTCAAGGCTGTATATTGTCACCCTGCTTGTTTAACTTATATACAGAGTACATCATGAGAAAGGCTGGACTGGAAGAAGCACAAGCTGGAATCAAGATTGCCGGGAGAAATATCAATAACCTCATATATGCAGATGACACCACCCTCATGGCAGAAAGTGAAGAGGAACTAAAAAGCCTCTTGATGAAAGTGAAAGTGGAGAATGAGAAAGTTGGCTTAAATCTCAACATTCAGAAAACGAAGATCATGGCATCTGGTCCCATCACTCCATAGGAATTAGATGGGGAAACAGGGGAAACAGTGTCAGACTTTATTTTTTCGGGCTCCAAAATCATTGAAGATGGTGACTGCAGCCATGAAATTAAAAGATGCTTACTCCTTGGAAGAAAAGTTGTGACCAACCTAGATAGTATGTTGAAAAGCAGAGACATTACTTTGCCAACAAGGGTCTGTCTAGTCAAGGCTATGGTTTTTCCAGGGCATGCATGAATTTGAGAGTTGGACTGTGAAGAAAGCTGAGCACCAAAGAATTGATGCTTTTGAACTGTGGTGTTGGAGAAGACTCTTGAGAGTCCCTTGGACTGCAAGGAGATCCAACCAGTCCATTCTGAAGGAGATCAGTCCTGGGATTTCTTTGGAAGGAATGATGCTAAAGCTGAAGCTCCAGTACTTTGGCCACCTCATACGAAGAGTTGACTCATTGGAAAAGACTCTGAGGCTGGGAGGGATTAGGGGCAGGAGAGGAAGGGGATGACAGAGGATGAGATGGCTGGATGGCATCATTGACTCAATGGACGTGAGTCTGAGTGAACTCCGGGAGTTGGTGATGGACAGGGAGGCCTGGCTTGCTGCAATTCATGGGGTCACAAAGAGTCAGACACAACTGAGCGACTGAACTGAACTGAATGTTCTAGTTTTTTTCCCTACTTTCTTCAATATAAGTCTGAACTTGGCTTACGAAATGCAAGAAAAAGAAATGCAAAAAAGCAAAATGGCTGTCTGAGGAGGCCTTACAAAGAACTGCGAAAAGAAGAGAAACCAAAAGCAAACGAGAAAAGGAAAGATATACCCATTTGAATGCAGAGTTCCAAAGAATAGCAGGGAGAGATAAGAAAGCCTTCCTCAGTGATCAGTGAAAGAAATAGATGAGGACAATAGAATGGGAAAGACTAGATATCTCTTCAAGAAAATTAGAGATACCAAGGGAACATTTCATGCAAAGATGGGCTCAATAAGGGAAAGAAATGGTATGGACCTAACAGAAGCAGAATATATTAAGAAGAAGTGGCAAGAATACACAGAAGAACTCTACAAAAAAGATCTTCACGACCCAGTTAATCACAATGGAGTGATCACTCACTTAGAGCCAGACATCCTAGAATGTGAAGTCAAGTGGGCCTTAGAAAGCATCGCTACGAACAAAGCTAGTGGAGGTGATGAAATTCCAGTTGAGCTCTTTCAAATCCTGAAAGATGATGCTGTGAAAGTGCTGCCCTGAATATGCCAGCAAATTTGGGAAACTCAGCAATGGGCACAGGACTGGAAAAGGTCAGTTTTCATTCCAATCTCTAAGAGAGGAAATGCCAAAGAATGCTCGAACTACCACACAATTGCACTCATCTCACATGTTAGTAAAGTAATGCTCAAAATTCTCCAAGGCAGGCTTGAGCAATACGTGAACCGTGAACTTCCAGATGTTCAAGCTGGTTTTAGAAAAGGCAGAGGAACCAGAGATCAAATTGCCAACACCTGGTTAGATCATCAAAAAAGCAAGAAAGTTCCAGAAAAACATATATTTCTGCTTTATTGACTATGCCAAAGCCTTTGACTGTGTGGATCACTATAAACTGTGGGAAATTCTGAGAGAGATGAGAATACCAGACCACCTGACCTGCCTCTTGAGAAATCTGTATGCAGGTCAGGAAGCAACAGTTAGAACTGGACATGGAACAACAGACTGGTTCCAAATAGGAAAAGGAGTATGCCAAGGCTGTATATTACCACCCTGCTTATTTAATTTATACGCAGAATACATATGAGAAATGCTGGGCTGGATGAAGCACAAGCTGGAATCAAGATTGCTGGGAGAAATATCAATAACCTCAGATATGCGAATGACATCACCCTTATGGCAGAAAGTGAAGAAGAACTGAAGAGCCTCTTGATGAAAATGAAAGACGAGAGTGAAAAAGTTGGCTTAAAGCTCAAGATTCAGAAAACTGAGATCATGGCATCTGGTCCCATCACTTCATGGGAAATAGATGGGGAAACAGTGGAAACAGTGAGATACTTTATTTTTGAGGGGTTCCCCAATCACTGTGGATAGTGACTGCAGCCATGAAATTAAAAGATGCTTACTCCTTGGAAGGAAAGTTATGACCAACCTAGACACCATATTAAAAAGCAGAGACATTACCTTGTCAACAAAGATCTGTCTAGTCAAGGCTATGGTTTTTCCATTAGTCATGTATGGATGTGAGAGTTGGACTATAAAGAGAGCTGAGCACTGAAGAATAGATGCTTTTGAACTGTGGTGTTGGAGAAGACTCTTGAGAGTCCCTTGGACTGCAAGGAGATCCAACCAGTCTATCCTAAAGGTAATCAGTCCTGAATGTTCATTGGCATGACTGATGTTGAAGGTGAAACTCCAATACTTTGACCACCTGTTGTGAAGAGTCGACTTATTTGGAAAGACCCTGATGTTTGGAAAGGTTGAGGGCAGGAGGAGAAGGGGACAACAGGAGATGAGATGGTTGGATGGGATCACCGACTCAATGGACATGATTTTGAAGAAATTCTGGGAGTTGGTGATATGGACAGCAAGGCCTGGCATGCTGTAGTCCATGGGGCTGCAAAGAGTCGGACATGACTGAGCGACTGAATTGAACATTTATACAAGGAAGCATATGCAAATACTTGTAATAAAAAAGTTGTTATCTGTATATTAGTTTAGTTATATTGCTTACAATTTCTGGCACTGTGAAGGAAGTGGTAATGAGGTGTTGAATGGATTAAGCCAGTTTAGTCTTATGAAGAATATGTGTTCAAAGAAATCATTGTGCCAGGATGGATAGGTTTCAGTTAATATAATGCAACTGAGGGAAATAAAGCTATCTCTACTTGTAATTTTGCGATCTGTATTCATTTCAACATTTTTTAGTATTTGTGAAATATTGGGCTTCTTTTGGACATTGATAGTGATTCCTGAAGAGCAGAGAAATTAAATAATTACTAACTTTACTGTGAAAATGTATGTTTAACTAAAAAATTGGGAAAATATGTAAATGAGATAGATATGCTGTGCCTATAATACACACCCTAAACACATTAGGCCTGTAGAACAGTTCTTCAACTTGTGATTATATCTAAAATATTTAGATAGAAGTTTCTGGAGTGAAGCCCTTGTTCATACTGGGAACCAATCAATGAGGAATAAAAGCAACTTAAAAAAATCAGTTTGTATCCTATTTAATGGATCTTTTGAAGCATTATTATTGTAAAAGAGTAAATATGCCTTTCCTAAAAATGATCATGTATACCTTAAAATTTGGACCCAGAACATTTTTCTTATGAACATACTGGGTTAGAAACCAGGGTATTCTTCATTAATTTTGAGAAAATATCAGAAATGTTATAGTTTAAACATTAAGCAGTCTCCAGTTATGATTGCCAAGATCAGTGAGAAAAAAAAAAGGAAGATTAACAAGAAGAATCACACTAAAAATTTGTATAGGAACGGTGAAAATCTGAAGCCTAATGATATGTCAGCATGCTTTTATAACAAACCAGCACAGATGCCTTTAAGCAATGGGATGTTTGTATGAAGTAATTAGTGAGAAGAAAGTTGAGGTGTTAAGTCTGATATATTGTGGTCTTTTCTATCTGTTCCAATCTGCCTCCATGGTAATTGTTGCTACTTCTCCAGCCTGACTCCCTTCCAGCTCTCAGTATTTTCTTTTCTTTCTTTCTTTTTTTTTTTTTTCAGTATTTTCTTTTATTGGAAAATATTCTTTGTTTGGGTGCAATTTCATTTACGTGTATTTAGTTGGATTTTTAAAAACAATAATTCAAAACTTAGCTGTATAAATTATTGATCTTCAGATTATTAGTCTACAGAGAAGTTCATGTTGAGACTTGAATTTTTGGCCCCTTTCACTTTATTGCTTTGCTGGAAATATTAATTCAGTTAAAAAATTGTTTCATAATAACTTTGAACCCTTTAGAGAAAACAACTATCCACTGGTTATGCCACTGGCATTATGAGTTACTGGTTCCAAATCTTGCCTTCAGAAAGCTGAGAGGTAAAAGACCCCGAAGAATATTGAATTAATTTTTCATATTAGCCTGCTCAGTATTTTGCTCCTTTAATAATGTATCAATAAAGTGTTTTTAAACTTAATTTCTAATTCTTCTCTCATACTTTCTGCATTTATTGAAAAGTAAATAGCATGCTTTCTTCTGTGAAGAGAAGCTGGACTTGCAGGCACATGACTGAGGCGTGAGTCCCGCCTTTGCCAGATGTTGCCTTGGTGACACTGATTACCTTACTTAGCCTCTCTTTTCTTCTGTTTCTCATTTGTACTGTTAAGGAGGTAGTGGTTTAGTTACTAAGTTGCGTCTGACTCACTGAGACCCCTGATAGGCTCCTCTGTTCATGAAATTTCCAGGCAGGATTATTGGAGTGGATTGTCATTTGCCTTCTCCAGGGAATCTTCTCTATGCAGAGATTGAACCTGAGTCTTCTGCATTGCAAGTGGACTCTTTACCAACTGAACCACTAGGGAAGCCCTGTACTGTTTAGGATGTTCTATCAAATAGAATGTGTGACAGTTCATAGCACAAAGTAAAACTTGAGCTCTTGTTATACAAACTGTAGTTCTATTTTGGTTCAAAGGACAAGGGGAAAATTTATGTTTATACAGGGTTCTTCAAAAATTATGTATACTTCCCATTTCTTATATTTTAATGTAATTTTCAGTTATGCAGACATAAATGATATAAGACTACTTATGAACACAATGCAATCATGACAATTATTAAAAATTTTTTTAACAAAGAAGAATCTTAGTTATACTTTCAATGGCACATGAAATTCAGAAAAACTATTCTATTACATAATTCAACAAGAAATAAAATAAAAAAGGATGTTTGCCATATTCAATTCTGATAAGATTTTCTTCTCTTAGAAGATGTAAATCATGAATTTGAGTATTTTAAAGTGTCTGCCTCCAATGCGGGATACCCAGGTTCGATCCCTGGGTCAGGAAGATCCCCTGGAGAAGGAAATGGTAACGCACTCCAGTATTCTTGCCTGGAGAATCCCATGGACGGAGAAGCCTGGTAGGCTACAGTCTAGGGGGTCGCAAAGAGTTGGACACGACTGAGCGACTTCACTTACTTACTTATTACCATTATTAAAAGTAAAACATGCTACATGATGCAAAAGAGAATTGAGATACTAATTGCCTTTGCTTGTATGATCAAAAGAGAAATGACATATAAATCCAGGTCAGTGTGAAGGGAATTTCAGTTCTCTATTAGTCAAGAAGAAAAGTTGTTTTCCACTGCCTCAAAAACTTTAGACAGGAAACTTAAAAAGATTCTACATTTTTGGTAGTAATTAAATGGTCATTTAATTTCAGTTTCATCCTATAACTATGTAAGTGAACCTTGGTTATAGGATGGAATAAATTAAAACTATTTAAGCTTCACTTCTATTTAATTTCTCCTCCCACAGACAGTTGTATAAAATGTATTTTTATGTTATTGTGGAGGAAAATGCAATATTAAAAATTTTATAATATTAAAATTTAACCTTTATTCAGTGCAATATTATATATAAAACATATTCTAATTTTGTTAATTTTATTAAAATATAAAACATTTTATGTAGACTATGTAGCAAAATTCTTGAGGAGGTTGGAAAGCAGAGGAGAAAAGTCCATTAACTAAATAATGAGTATTAGTGAAAAATACTTTAGGTAACTGAACAGAAGAAATAAATATATTGATGTCTTTTCTTACATATCTCAGAATGATTAGGTATCCCATACTGCACTGTTGATGTTCTCTGCAAAAATCCATCTTCAGTTTTTTTCTGTCTTTAAGTGGAAATACTATCCATTTATTCGCTTAAGCCAGAGATATGTAAGGTATTCTTAACCCCACCTTTTCACCTCTCACACCCTATCAATCAAGTTGTTGATTCTACTGTTAAAATATTTCCCTGTCCACATCTGTCCATTTCTGTTGCCACTGCCTTAATTCAATTCTACTTTTTTTGCTGTTATGAATAATACTGTGTTAAATTTGTATACACATTTTTGTGTGGACATATGTTTTCATTTCTTTTAGGATATACCTAAGAGTAGAATTGCTTTGTCAAATGCTAACTCTGTTAAACATTTTAAAGGACTGTCAAAATGTTTTCTAAAGAGATTCCACCATTTTGTATATCTACCAGCAATGTATAGGGATTCCAATTTTTCTACATTCTCACCAGCACTTGTTACTGTCTATCTTTGTGATGATAGCCATCCTCACAGGCACGCAGTAGTACCTCTTTGTGATTTTTGTTTCCCTAATGACTAAAGATTTTGAACATCCTTTCATGTGCTTATTAGACACTTGTTTATCTTCTTAGGAGAAATGTATATTCTGGGATTGATTCTTAAATATTAGCATTCAATCAAGTATCTGTAGGTGTAGAGAAAAGGCTAACCCATAAGACTTGAGATAAACACATAGAAAAAAAATAACCCTAGGAAAAGAATAATAATTCAGGAGAAAGAAATCTCACTCTGATGAGCAACCTGAGACATATAAGATCTCTTGCAGTCTGAAAAGGAAGTTTGAGCAGCAGACAGACTATCTAGGCGTGTAGCTCTAAAGTCTTTCAGTGTGGGGAGGAGAGTTCTGAGACTTGCAGCAGGAGATGGGCGAGAAGTCAGAACTTCTGGCTGCTGCATTGGACCGAAAACACGTGCTTTCCAATAAATGTGTGCTATTAGTGTATAAAGTTAGTTTATAAAGTTCTGTTTGCAGTTAACTTATCTTGGAGGCTAAGATAATAGCAGGGGACAGCCTGTATTTGTTTTTTTTTTTTTTTTTCCCAGTGCAGGATGTGATTATAATTTTCTGTTCTCAAAATATTGTATATTCCATATTAACTTATGCTCTATTAATGTTAAGTACTCATATAGTAAGCATGTTTTGGTTTCAAATGTAAAAATTAGCAAGTAAATTTTGCATTGATCTGCATACTGGATTAAGAGCTTAAGCAATGAGAAAGTCTGCAGCTTCTTAGACAACAGAATAAAAATAGTCCGGTACCAGTGAGCAATTAGGCTCTTTCTGCTGGTCTGGTAGTAAGGGAAGGGACAAAGCTTCATTCAGGGGTTGGATTTGCTGTGCAACATTAACTTGTTTGATTATAAGAAGTTTTAAATATTAAAAACTGTTAATAGTGCATTTTTTTCTGTCCAGATTACCTGTCTGTGGTCCCATTCACTAATTTATCCTGCTTGTAAAGCTAGGGCTGAGATTAGAAGCCAGGAAGTGATTCCATTTCCCACTCTTTTAGTACACCCTGTTGCTTATTCTTTTCCAAGATGCACAACAGAGCAATTAAAAATGATAGCCTCTCAGGGACTGTGTCTTGGTCTAAGAGGGGTCACTTAACATCAGTCTTTTGCTAGAATGTCAATCCTATGGAAGAATATCTGCCCTAAAACTGGCAGTAGAGATTGGGGTAAGGCGTAATTGATTTCTCTTTTTTCTTCCCTTTATTCACAATACATAATTAATAGGCTTTTTTTCCTTTTTTGTGTTTGGCAGTATTGAGTGAACTGGGGAGAAATAAAAGGAAGCTCTGTAAAGTAAATAAGTGAGCTCAGAAGCAATTTTCTAACACTATATAATAATGATTTTACTCTTAGTACCAGGAATATGTCACCATAGAAAATTTTTATAGCTATCAGAGAACTAATAAGAGAAAAAAAATAACCATTTGACTTTGGTGTATAAAATTAATACTAATGATAGTCATCAATAAGAATAATAAAAACTGCATATCACCCTTGGATAATTACCTTATGTGTAACAACTATCATGAATGTCATTAATATCTGTCAAATTATTACTATAGATTTTATTTGATTACAACACTAAATTATGTTCAGATATGCTTAGGTTCTTCAGTTCTGTTTCTGAAATCTTAAACTTGAGCATCTCACTCTTTCATCATCATCTCCTTTCCCTCTAGATTAATAATTCAGGTCAAACTCACTTTAGTTCTTTGAACTTCAGTTTGCCCATCAGTAAAATAAACACTGTTACAAAGGGTTATTGTGAAAACTGAATAACATCACAAAGGCAAAGAGTGTGGCAGAGTGGCTGGCTGAATGAATATTCCCTTCTGCATTTTCCCTGTTTTTGTTTTGGTCTTCAGATTCTGACCTTTCAAGTTTACTTCAGTTACTCTCTTGCCTGTATCCATAAGCCTCTCATCTCCTTGTCCTTCTTATAAATTACTTCATATTTCACACACTTCTCTGCTCCTATGCCTGAGTGTTCAGTGTAGCAAAGAAAATTACATGTTGATGGATTGGTCCTCTACAAGTTCAGCTTCATTTGAACTTTCAGTACCCTTTATCTGTTCTTGTATAATAATATGTCCTGTGTCCTCCTCAGTCTGAGATTCATACCTTATCATTCCCCTAAATTCATATGTTAAAACCCTAAACTCCTAAGATGATGATATTGGGTGGTGAGCATTTGGGAGGTGCTTGTGTCATTAGGGTGGAGCTTTTGTGAATCAGATTCATGCTTTGTAGGGGGACGCTCTGGAGAGATCCCTACGTCCTTCCACCATGTGAAGATGCAGTGAAAAGGTGCCAGCTCTGAACCGGGAAAAGGCCCAGACTTCCCTGGTGGCTCAGACGATAAAGTGCCTGTCTACAATGCAGGAGACCTGGGTTTGATCCCCGGGTTGGCAAGATTCCCCGGAGAAGGACATGGCAACGCACTCCAGTACTCTTGCCTAGAAAATCCCATGGAAGGAGGAGCGTGGTGTCCATGGGGTCCCAAAGAGTCGGGCACAACTGGGCTACTTCACTTTAGTGGCTAAGATGTGTCCAACTGTTTTGCATCCCCATGGATGCCAAAATGTGACCATACTGGTGACTTGATCTTAGACTTCTCCACAGTTATAAGCAATACATTTCTGTTGTTATAAGATACCTAGTCTCCTATTTTTCTATAGTAGCCCAAACAGACTAAGTCACATTCTAGACAATGAATAACCTCACCACCTGAATTACAGAAAAGGTGTGATGCCCTCAATTTGACTGTTATTTCTCAACATGGTTACATTTGCAGAATCCTGTACTTCTTTTATAGATCTTGGGAATACTAATGTGTGTTTATCCTTTCATTCAAGGTATGTCCTTCAACTTGTGCTTTTAATGCCATGTTTTTATCATTATTCTTTAGGATCTTGCTCTATCAATTTCTCTCCCTCTATCTCTCTCAATCTTCTATCTGTTTTTCTGTCCTGAATCTTGTTTCTTATCTCTAAGCATATTTATATTTCTTTTTAAAATTTTATTTTATTTTTAATATAAATTTATTTATTTTAATTGGAGGCTAATTACTTTACAATATTGTAGTGGTTTTGCCATACATTGACATGAATCTGCCATGGGCATACATGTGTTTTGTGTGACTTGCTTTAGTGTGGTAGTCTGGATCCAAACCCCTGCAATATCTTGAAGGTATGCCTGTATGTATGTGTGTGTATGTATGTATGTGTATGTATGTATGTATGTGTGTGTGTGTGTGTGTATATGATATATGAACCACAATAAATCTAGTGGTTAACATCTATCACCACACATAGTTATAAATGTTTTTCTTGTGATGAGAACTTTTAAGATTTACTCTCTTAACAGCTTTCAAGTATACATTACAGTTAGAACTGGACATGCAACAACAGACTGGTTCCACATAGGAAAAGGAGTATGTCAAGGATGTATATTGTCACCCTGCTTATTTAACTTATATGCTGAGTACATCATAAGAAACACTGGGCTGGAAGAAGCACAAGCTGGAATCAAGATGGCTGGGAGAAATTATCAATAACCTCAGATATGCAGATGATATCACCCTTATGGCACAAAGTGAAGAGGAACTAAAAAGCCTCTTGATGAAAGTGAAAGAGGAGAGTGCAAAAGTTGGCTTAAAGCTCAACATTCAGAAAACTAAGATCATGGCATCTGGTCCCATCACTTCATGGGAAATAGATGGGGAAACAGTGGAAACAGTGTCAGACTTTATATTTTTGGGCTCCAAAATCACTGCAGATGGTGATTGCAGCCATGAAATTAAAAGACGCTTACTCCTTGGAAGGAAAGTTATGATCAATTTAGACAGCATATTCAAAAGCAGAGACATCTGTTTAGTCAAGGCTATGGTTTTTCTGGTGGTCATGTATGGATGTGAAAGTTGGACTGTGAAGAAAGCTGAGCACCAAAGAATTGATGGTTTTGAACTGTGGTGTTGGAGAAGACTCTTGAGAGTCCCTTGGACTGCAAGGAGATCCAACCAGTCCATTCTAAAGGAGATCAGTCCTGGGTGTTCTTTGGAAAGACTGATGCTAAATTTGAAACTCCAATACTTTGGCCACCTCATGTGAAGAGTTGACTCATTGGAAAATACTCTGATGCTGGGAGGGAATGGGGGCAGGAAGAGAAGGGGACGACAGAGGAGAGATGGCTGTATGGCATCACTGACTCGACGGACATGAGTTTGGGTGAACTCTGGGAGTTGGTGATGGACAGGGAGGCCTGGTGTGCTGCGATTCATGGGGTCGCAAAGAGTCAGACACGACTGAGCGACTGAACTGAACTGATTGTTAACTATAGCTACTGTGCTACACATTACATCCCCAAGACTTATTTCTTATAACTGGAATTTATACCTTTTGACCACCTTCACTCATTTCACACATCTTCTTCTCTTTGACAACCACCAATCTGTTCTTTGTATCTCTGATTTTTTGTTTTCAGATTCCACATGTAAAAAAGATCATACCGTATTTGCCTTTCTCAGTTTGATTTATTTCACTTAGCATAATGTCCTCAGGGTCAGTCCATATTGTAGCAAGTGGGAGGATTTCTTTCTTTTTATGGCTGAATAATATTCCATGTACACATGTATCTATTCATCATTCACGGTTTCTTTATGTATTCATCTGTCAGTGGACTTAGGTTTATTTCATGTCTTGACTGTTGTAAATCATGCATGGGGGTGCAGATATCAGATATCCTTATGAGCTAGTGACTTTGTTTCCTTTGGATATATACCCAGAATGGAAATTTCTGGATAATACAGTTGTTCTATTTTTAATTTTTTGAGGAACCTCCATACTGTTTCTGTAGTGGCTGCACCAAGGTACTTTCCCATCAGCAGCACACAAGTGTTCATTTTTCTCTGTATTCTTGACAACATTGCTTTGTTCCCCCGACTCTTGGTTCAGATTGTCTACTTGCTTAAAGGGTGGCTGTTGTGAAGTAATGATATATAGCAATTCTTAATGCCATTAAAAAGAATTTTCTAGAGCATGACAGTGATCTTGTATACTCTTCATTATGACTTGCTACATCTTTAATTACAAAACATTAGAGGAGCACAACTAAAATTTAGGTTTCCTGTTGTGAAATTATTAAATTATTTTATAGCTAGATAACAAAAGTTCCTTTTGATCGTCAAAACGTTGACTCTGTTGACTCTGTTGTTTACTCTGTTCTTATGGCAACTTTTTAAGAAATTTTGATAAATTAGTCCTTATATTTTATGTTGTTCCTAAAAACCCTAAAAATTGTTGTGCTTTTAAATATTACTTATATTAGTAATTGCTATGCTTTTAAATATTGCTGTGCTTTTAAATATTACTTATACTAGTAATTATATCTTGTGTTTAAAAAGCATATTCATGTCTTGTCTCACCTGAAAATTTGCTTTACTTTTTACTTTCCATTATCAGATCCTAAGTTCTTAATAATAAAACTGTTAAGGTGTCTTTCCTGCTTGAATTCCCTATGTGTTTTTTGGAGTGGCCACCATGGAACACAAAGATTTGCTCTCTCACTCTGTAAAGAAGAAGGATAATAGAAATAATTAGGTTTGCTTTGGCCTTCTTCCAATGTAATTGATTTGAAACATTTGTGATTACCAAATTTGACATAGAAGAAAGACTGGTGAATCACTATAAAAGTAGTCTTTTAAGTTTAATTATGTATAAGGAAAAATAGTGATGTGAATGTACTTCAGTGATTGTATGTTTAAGTTAAAGGAGACGTATTCATGTTCATGCATAAATACTGGGGAAATATCTATTTCTAAAGTGATTTTCTTTCTAGGTTTCATCAATCAGGCATAATCATAGTACTTACATAATACAAACCCAAAGTCGTACCAGTTTTTCAAGGTTGGCATATTCAGAATAAGTTCTTACTCCCATGGCAATCGTTGACTTCATTCTTGTAAATTGATTGTGTGTTGTAACTTGAGGGAGGATTCTACTCTTCAATTCTGTGAGTGCTGATTAACATAATGCATTAGCCAGAGCTGTTAGTATTATAACCATAACAGGGATAAATTGACTACATTAAAAAATCAGCACTGATGAGAAAACTTTGAAGAAAACTTCAAAGGGTGTTTCTTTTCCTGCCTACAACATAATCCTGCAGAACCATAAAGCTGAGGCCTCCTCAGGGAGGCCCTTTTGAGCACCTCCAAGCACATTTTATTCTATTGCCTTTGGCAATGAGATATAACAATGTTTTGCTTACTGTGTATTTATCATCAAGATGGGTCAAAGCTTTCTCTTGTTTTAAAGCTGCAACGTTAACAGTAAAAAAAAAAAAAAAAAAAAAAAAGTTGCTTGGCCTTATGTTTCCCATTGGAAGAATGTCTACCTATCTCTCCAGTGACTGTGGGAGCCCATGTTACTGCCACAATCGTTAAAGAATGCTGCAGAGGCTTATCTACTAGCTAGAAACTACATTGTTCTTATCACCACAGTCTTCTGAAAAAAGTGAAAGGAAAAATGGCTTTTTAAAATGCAAGTCTCCAAATTCACCAAACAGCTTCAACTATTTTGGCCCAAGGTGCTCATTTAGCACTGACATTTCATTCTGTTCCTTCAAAATCACAAATGTCACCAAATGTGCTTGTGGCAACTCACACTTAATGAGACTGAGAACTTCGGTTTCCATGGTAGATTTTGCCTTATTCTATGTAGATATAACTTCCCTAGTGGCTCAGATGGTAAAGCGTCTGTCTACAATGCAGGAGACCTGGGTGTGATCCCTGGGTCGGGAACATCCCCTGGAGAAGGAAATGGCAATCCACTCCAGTACTATTGCCTGGAAAATCCCATGGACAGAGGAGCCTGGTAGGCTACAGCCCATGGGGTTGCAAAGAGTCGGACACGACTGAGCGACTTCACTTCACTGTGTGGATATAGCTAAATATTGTCAAGATAATAGTCTCAAAATATCATCACCGAAAGGGAAACTTAAAAATATTTATAAATGAATGACAATGAATGTATTACCTGTTGATATTTATGGGACAATGTTAAAATAGTACTTAGAGGTTAATTTACAACCTCAATTGCTTAGACTAAAGAAAGAAAAAAGTTATATCTTAAGTCAGGAATCAAGAAAAGAACAAAGTAGGAACAAAGCAAAATAAAAATGAGTAGAAAAATTTAAAAAGAAATATTAGAAATAATAGGTTCAAAAAACCTGGAAGATAGTTATTGGAAAATATAATTGTGTATAAATCTTTATCAAGAATGATCAAGGAATGAAGAGAAAAAGCACAGATAAATAATAGTTGCACTACAAAAAGGCAACATGACTGAGATATTTTCAGATTAATAAAATAAATCTTAGAAGTCTGTGAACAAGTTTATGCCTATACATTTCAGAACTTGGATGAAATAGAAAATTTTATAGTAAATATAAATTAAGAAGCTTGAACATAAAATAGAAATTCAAGTAAACCAATAAAAAATAAATAAGTAATCAAAATCTCACTCAACAAAGGATGCCATATAACTGGATGGTCTTACAGATAAATTTTATCAAACTTCTTTTAAAAAGATATTTCACATATGCACACACACACACATATATATATTAATTGATATAATTGACATATATGACACCACCCTTATTGTAAAAAGTGAAGAAGAACTAAAGAGCCTCTTGATGAAAGTGAAAGAGGAGAGTGAAAAAGTTGGCTTAGAGCTCAACATTCATAAAACTAAGATCATGGCATCTGGTCTCATCACTTCATGGCAAATAGCTGGGGAAACAGTGGAGACAGCAGCTGACTTTATTTTTGGGGCTCCAAAATCACTGTGGATGGTGATTGCAGCCATGGAATTAAAAGACACTTACTCCTTGGAAGGAAAGTTATGACCAACCTAGACAGCATATTAAAAAGCAGAGATATTACTTTGCCAACAAAGGTCCGTCTAGTCAAAGCTATGGTTTTTCTAGTAGTCATGTATGAATCTGGGAGTTGGACTAAAGATAAAGCTGGGTGCTTTTGAACTGTGGTGTTGGAGAAAACTCTTGAGAGTCCCTTGGACTGCAAAGAGATCCAACCAGTCCATCCTAAAGGAGGTCAGTCCTGGTGTTCATTGGAAGGACTGATGCAAAGAGCTGACTCATCTGAAAAGACCCTGATGCTGGGAAAGACTGAGGGGAGGAGGAGAAAGGGATGACAGAGGATGAGATGGTTGGATGGCATCACCGACTCAATGGACATGGGTTTGGGTGGACTCCAGGAATTGGTGATGGGCAGGGAGGCCTGGCATGCTGCGGTTCATGGGGTCGCAAAGAGTTGGACATGACTGAGTGACTGAATTGAACTGAACTGACATATAACATCATGTAAGTTAAGATGTAAAATGTGTTTATTTAATACATTTATGTAGTGCAATATGATTACCACTGTAGAGATAGCTAACAACTCTATCACAACACATAATTATCATTTCTTTTTTGTGGAGAAAGCATTTAAGATCTAGTCTCTTAGTAATTTTCAAGTATATAAAACAATATCATTAGCTATAATCATTATACTGTGCATTAGATCCCCAGAACTTATTCATTATCTAACAGTAAATTTGAAAAAGATATTTCTAATATTTTAGTTATGAATACATATCTATGTGTGTATATATATATTCTTTTCAGAGTAGAAATAGGGCAAAAACTAAAATCTTTTTATGAGGTTACTGTTACTTTGATCAGAGAAGGCAATGGCAACCCACTCCAGTACTCTTGCCTGGAAAATCCCATGGGCAGAGGAGCCTGGTAGGCTGCAGTCCCTGGGGTTGGGAAGAGTCAGACATGACTGAGCGACATCACTTTCAATTTTCACTTTCATGCATTTGAGAAGGCAATGGCAACCCACTCCAGTGTTCGTGCCTGGAGAATCTCAGGGATGGGGGAGCCTGGTGGGCTGCTGTCTATGGGGTCGCACAGAGTCGGACATGACTGAAGCGACATAGCAGCAGCAGCAGCAGCAGCAGCATTACTTTGATACAAAAACTGAATAACTATAGTACAAGGAAATAAAATTATAGATCAATCTCATTTCTGAACTGAAATAGATTCTAAGTATCTACTCACAGCTCAAATTCATTCAGCAGTATGCAAAAATCATTACATCTCAACCCAATGAAACATAACAGAAATGCAAGAAATTTTCAACATCATAGATTGAGGAGGGTAAGGGATCACTTCTGTGATGCAGAAAAATGAATTGATAAATTTAACATTCTTCAGGAGAAAAGCCACTAGCAAATTAAGAAAGGAAATTAACTCTGCTACCCTTTAAATTATTCTAAAATGTTTTTATATTAAGCATAATGATGGTAAAATTGCAGAAGAATTCTCAGTAAAGTCAAGAACAAGACAAAATGCTATCATTTCTTTCTTTCATCCTTTTAATAGAAGTCTTAACCAATGCAATAACAAAGCAAATGAGACACAATTTTGGAACAAAAATGTGTCCACTTCTTTTATTTTCAGATGCTACAATTATTTCTGTAGAAAATCCTAAAGAATCTATTAAAACTATGGGCTTAGTAATTTCCTGAGGACAAGGCAACATTAAAAAAAAATTGTAAAAACTCTATATACCAAAAATTGCTAACCAGAATATATAATATGCAAAAAAATTCTATTTAAAATAACATAGGGCCTTCCCTGGTGGCTCAGTGGTAAAGAGTCCTGGGAGCCAAAACTACTAAGCCCATGTGTTGCAATTACTGAAGCCCATGCACTCTAGAGTCTGTGCTCCACAACAAGAGAATCCCCTGCAATGTGAAGTCCTGCCACGGAAATCAAGAGTAGCCCCTGCTCCCTGCCACTAGAGTAAAGCCCACATAGCACTGAAGACCCAGCACAGCCAAAAATAAAAATAAAAAGATAAGTAAAGTTAAAAAAGACATGCCCACAAAAGTTGTAGCATACTATTTCAAAATAAATATTAAGAAAATTATTTAAAAATAACATAAAATTTAGAAGATAATAGGACCAAACCTAACAGTGTGCAAGACATATATGGAGAAACATAAAATCATACTGAAGGGTGAAAAAAAATAAGCAGTGTTTATCCACTATGTTAAATAATTCATCCCTTCTCAGGTTATAATTAAATATGATTACAATGAAAAAATTTCTCCAGGAAGGGTGTCAAGCTGTCCCTTATTAACATAGAAGGGAAAACAATCAAGAATACACAAATAATTCTGGAGATGACTGAAGTCAAGAATCTTTCCCTACTAATTTTCATGATATTTAAGTCTATAGAAATACAATTGTATCTTGTTGTTACAAGAATAGTCCTAAAAACCTAATAGAGAGACCAGAATCAGTATTATGCACAAATATATATAAAGTGATATTAATAGAGATCTGTTAATATCTCTGTTAACACAGAGATGGATGGCATCACTGCCTTGAACATGAGTTTGAGTAAGCTCTGAGATTTAGTGATGGATATGGAAGCCTGGCATGCTGCAGTCCATGGAGTCACAAAGAGTCAGACACGACTGAGTGACTGAACTGAACTGAACAGAGATCTGAATGTAAACACATCAGTGGAACTACAAATAAGAGGAAAGAACATCTAGTCATTATGTGGTGCCTGGATAATTCATCATCTATGTTTAAAAAAAAGACACAATTATCTCAAGCTAAAGCAAAGGAATTTTCCAAGTGGATTAAAGCTTTCAATGTGAATTTTTTTTTCTTCCAAAATTTAAAAGAAAATATCTTGAGAGTCCTTTGGACAACAAGGAGATAAAACCAGTCCATTCTAAAGGAAACCAACCTTGAATATTCATTGGAAGGGTTGATGCTGAAGCTGAAGCCCTAATACTTTGGTCACCTGATGTGAAGAACCAACTCACTGGAAAAGACCCAGATGCTGGGAAAGATTGAGGGCAGGAGGAAAAGGGGACAGTAGAGGATGAGATGGTTGGATGACATCATTGACAATGGACATGAATTTGAGCAAACGCTTCGGAGATGGTGAAGGATAGGGAAACCTGGTGTGCTGTAGTCCATGGGGCTGCAAAGTCGGACATGACTTACTGGCTAAATAACAACAGCAATAAGTGAACATCTTTGTGATATCAGATTCTGGAGATTGGTTAGCTCTCAGATAATTAGATGCAAAAGTTTAAGGGGAGAAGCATACAAATCATTTTAACCAAGTTAATATTCTTTTATTCTAGAATTTTAAACTCATATAATCTAATACAAATTATAGTTCAAGCTATGATGATTTTTTCATTGTATTATTTGCATTTTTTTCTGTATGTTTGAAACATTTAAAATAACAAAATAAAGAATGTACCAATCTGAGATTGCTTTGTGAATAAGAAGAATAATTTTATTGTTTCTATAACTGGGTAATTCTTTTTAACCAGTGAGATATAATTAAGGCCAAAGGTGAAAAAAGTAAGAGCTGTAGCTTTAAAATAGTCAACTTAAAAAAAATAGAACAAATACATATACAACATATGATAGCAGCTTTAAGGAAATTATAGCATTGTCTTGTTATCTATCTTTCAATTATAATATAATCTACAATTATTTATTGACCAGGTACTAGAAATGTTGAACATAGGAAAAAGGTAAATGTTTTGAAGGTTATTGTAGCAGATAAAATTTAAATATGAGAAGTACTTAAGCAATTCATAGCTTATACATTATATAGGCTGATGTTAGCCTGTGAATTGTAACCCTATGAATACATTAATGTTTCTTTTGTCTTTTCACTCAGAAATTTAAGGTGAAATAATATTTTGTTTAGTATAAATTACATGTGCATGATAAGGATGTTAATTTTCTCTTCAATCAATTCTTCTGAAGTGGATCATAAAATCTATGTCATGAATTTTGTCTTTAAAATGTATTTTTCTGGGACAAAAGAATTAGATCCAAAAATATAGATATTAGATATTTCAGATAAGTGCTGTTCATATAACAGTTTACCACACTCACTTTAAATGCATCTTAATTTTTTCATATTTATTACCAAAATATTGGTAAGGATAGAAAACAAATGAAATTTTAGGGAAATAATGGCACATTCCAAGGATTGTGTCTTCAAACAGACTGTCAAATACAAATATTCACACATAAATATATGCATTTCAGCTTTACTCTCTCACAAGTTGTGTGGGTCAGGAGGCCAGCATGGCTTTCATTGTGCCTTCTGCTCTTGGTCTCACAAAGCTTAAATCAAGGTTTGGGTGGAACTGGAGTTCTCATTTGGAACTCGAGGTCATCTTCCAAGCTCATTCAGATTATTGACAGAATTCAATCTTTGAAGCTGTCGATCTCATGGAAACTTGTTTCTTCATGGACAGCAGGAAAATTCTGACTTCTGTCTTGTAAGATGAAGTCTTCTGCAGCCTAATCAAAAAGCAACTCTCTCATCATGCTCAAGTTCTACCCACACTGAAGGGAGAGGGATAATATACTGTGTGCTCACCAAGAGCAGGAATCTTGGGGGCAATCTCAGAGCTCTGCCTACCACTGGGTGTCTTATGTTTTGATCGTGACTTTTACTAATGCAAATACTGAAGACAAGTATACCAAGCAGCTAATAATTTTGTTTCTCCTCTCTTTGGGTTATTGTGCCTGAGCAATTCAAAGCAATATTTTCTGATAATAACTAACGTGACTCATAGTAGGTATGTTTCTGATCTTCTGAATTAAATTTGGAGCAGCAGATAGCTATATCTTAGCTCCTGTTGTTGCTTAAGTGTGGTGAAATTGTTTCTGAATGTAGAGGTGTATAAAATGCTGTGAACCATATTTGTCAAAACCAGTAAATCACACAATAAGAATTAGTATTTATTGAAGTGAGATTTACACTTTTAAATAAAGTATTTGGTAATTATATTTGAAGAACAAAATTAGTAAAATAAATGGTATATTGTCTTGCAGAATTATTAAAAAATGGACTCTACAATTTTATGGAATATTATGATGAGAAGCTTGGGGGAAATTCTTATTGTTAGACTATATGCCACAGACATTTTATGTTCTTCTTTCTTCCTAAGTGATATTAATTTTTGTTTTTTTAAAAAATAATGATTGTAAGGTAAATTAGTCATGGAAACATGAGATCTTTATCATTTTTGTCCTTTATTCTTTGAAGAACATAGAATGGAAAGTTTTATTTTTTAAACTAGAATTATTTTAAAATGGTAAAGATCAAAAATTACAAACAGATAAATAAAAATTCTGATTTTGTATTCTACCAGTTTGAGGACCTGATAGGTTAATGGGAAGAGACTTCAAGAAAGACAGTATAAAAATTCAAATCTACACAGGTGTATGTGGACCCTTTAGGCATAATCATATAATAGGATAGAAGTACTTTCTATCCTATGTGTATTTCTAATGTGTTAAGAAAGAAAAAATATTAGACTTTTGAGGGACAGGGCACTGAGGTATGAACTCTTGTCAGTCTGTGTAGGTTATTATCTCTCATTACAGTATAATAACAATTCATATAAATTCTAGATGTAGTTCTACTGTCAATGCAAATCCTCTTGCATTTAGTGGCCTCATTTTTAGGGGCTCCAAAATCACTGCAGATGGTGACTGCAGCCATGAAATTAAAAGACACTTACTCCTTGGAAGAAAAGTTATGACCAACCTAAATAGCATATTCAAAAGCAGAGACATTACTTTGCCGACTAAGGTCCGTCCAGTCAAGGCTATGGTTTTACCTGTGGTCATGTATGGAAGTGAAGAAAGTGAAGCGCTGAAGAATTGATGCTTTTGAACTGTGGTGTTTGAGAAGACTCTTGAGAGTTCCTTGGACTGCAAGGAGATCCAACCAGTCCATTCTGAAGGAGATCAGCCCTGGGATTTCTTTGGAAGGAATGATGCTAAAGCTGAAACTCCAGTACTTTGGCTACCTCATGTGAAGAGTTGACTCATTGGAAAAGACTCTGATGCTGGGAGGGATTGGGGGCAGGAGAAGAAGGGGACGACCGAGGATGAGATGGCTGGATGGCATCATGGACTCGATGGACGTGAGTCTGAGTGAAATCCAGGAGTTGGTGATGGACAGGGAGGCCTGGCATGCTGCGATTCATGGGGTCGTAAAGAGTAGAACACCGCTGAGTGAACTGAACTGAACTGAACTGAACTGAACTGTAGTGCAGGGGGCTTACCCAGGTGGTGCAGTGATAAAGAATTCAACTGCCAGTGCAGGAGATGCAGGTTCAATCCCTGGGTCAGAAGATTCCCTGAAATAGGAAACGGCAACCCACTCCAGTATTCTTGCTGGGAAAATCCCATGGACAGAGGAGCCTGGTGGGCTACAGTCTGTGGGATCACAAAGAGTTGGACCCGACTGAGCTTGCAACTCACTGTGGTGCTGATTATAATTTTGATGTGAACGCTTCTAATTTTCAACCAGCATTTATACTTAAGCTGACATGATTTTACAAAAGATTTTGGATTTACTTTTCAAATTTTATAGTTTAATTTTTGTAAGCAATACAAGAAACATCCTTTAGCAGTAGTGGTAGAAAAAAGGAATACTACATGGAGGAACACTTGGTAATCCTACCCAAGTAAATTCTCAAGTCTTTGAGAAATGCTTACACCCCGATAAGAATGGAAAATGTTGACAATTTTAAACACTTTTTATAATGGATATTATAGAGTGTGGTTCATTTTTTCTTTTACAGAGATTTAGATATTGATTATATCTGATGGTTGTATATGTTTTCACTTTGCAGCATTGTACAGAACCTGAATCAGAACTTTACTTTGATACATTTTGTTGTTTAGTTGTTATTTCATGTCTGACTTTTGGTGATCCCATGGACTATAGCCTGCCAGGCTCCTCTGTCCATGGGATTTCCCAGGCCAGAATACTGAAGTGGTTTACCATTTTCTTCTCCAGGGATTCTTCCTGACCCAGAGATCAAAGCCAAGTCTCCTGCATTGGCAGGCGGATTCTTCACTGCTGAGCCACCTGGGAAGCATTAGCAAAGTTCTTTGTGGTACATTATTGCAGTTAAATATTTTTGTTAATAGGTAATATAGAAGCAACTGTAAACATATTTAGAATCATCTTGGTCAAAATAAAGTCAAAGATTTTAAGAAAAACTCTATCACTCACCTCTTGCATTATGTTGAAATGACACCAAAGCCATTGTCAGAAATATAGTAGATATTATTTATAGATTTCAGTTTTAAGCAATTGAATTTTGTAATGACATTTGGTAAATGCATCATGTTTCCAGAAACTAGAAATAATGCCTTAAATTAAACCAAATTCTTTTGAGATATACCAGGCTAACAAGGAGACAGGGAATTAATGTTTGAAATAAAATGAACATTTTAAAATGTGCAACACTGGTTTCAGTAAAAAATTAGAAAAAAAGGAATAATAAGGTTACAACAAAGCAACTACTTTCCTACATATTGAATAATATCTTCAGCAACCCAAACTAACTGGTCTAAGTAACAAATGGGCTAATAAGTAGTATAAAGATAGAATACAGAAATACAGATAATTGCTTGTGTTCCTTTGAAGTAGTGAATGGTATTCTTTTTCATCTCCAAAAGGAAATATGCAAGCTAGTTGTCTGATGAATTAATCTGAACTTGAAATCAGTCAAGCTCCACCACCCCTCACCCCCACCCCCAGTATATTCAGTTGTTAACTGTAAATGACTGCAGTCAATTTGAGAAAACCCTGGAACTGAAGTTGGGGAAGTGGAGGAGTATTAATGACAGTGCAGTATACTTTGATTGGGGTGAAACTTCAGGAAAAGAATAGCAAGTCCCTGAATTAAGCACTATAAATAGAATGTTTACATTAGCAAGCTATAATCATTCAGGAACATGAAATCAAGCAAATCATCTATAAGTTAAGATGTATTATAGTCAGCTTTTAAAATAACAATACAGCTTACTTCTAATGGATTCATTCTCCATTCCACTAAAGGTTCTTTTAGTTATATTTGACAAAGGTTAATCCAACAAAGCAATGTAGTCTCCAATTTTCCTATCTTTATTTTCTGTTGTATTGGGATATCAATTGACAAAAGATATACATCAAAAAATGTTTTATCAAAAATGTTATTAATATCATGAAGAGTAAATATGTTTCTGATTTTGTCTCTGGAATGATGACATCTGAACTGAGACTTGAATGGTGCAAAGGAGCCAGTTTTACAAAAATCAGGAAGAAATACTTACAAGCAGAGGAAGGAGACAATTCAAAATTGAGAATGAACTGGGAGTCAAGGGCTACATCATGTTGGCTTTTGTGCATCAAAGTTAGGATTCTAAATTTTATTCTTAGGTAGTGAGAAGTGCAACCACTGGAAATTTAATATATTTTCATTGTAAAATATATCATACACAGAAAAGAGTGTATCTCTCACTTAAATTAGGAAATAGAATGTTGCTAAATAATATTGAAGCCCCCTTTTTCCCTTCCCAGTGGGATACCACTCCCCCTCTTTCCACCAGCCTAAATTTAAAATTTTGCATATCCTAGACTTTCTTCCTAGTTATTAGGTTGATACAAAAGTAATTTCAGTTTTGTATTGTACTTTGCTGTTTGATATCAAAATATATTCTTAAATAAATGTGGTTATGTTAAACATCATTTTAAAGTGCATTGATTGCTTTACTTTTTTTGCTGATGACTTATTACTTGCTGTGTACTTTATATTTTGGACTATGGAAATGATGTTAGACAGAAAGCTAATACAAGCGATTTTCTTATTCGAGTTCAAAGTGTGTTGTTAAGCTGTGTAGACACCTTGCAAGATCAACAGCACATTTGGCCCAGGAACTGCTAATGAACCTGCAGTGCAGTGGTGGCTCAAGAAGTTTTGCAAAGGAGACAAGAGCCTTGAAGATGAGAAACACAGTGACTGGCCATCGGAAGTTGACAACAGCTAACTGAGAGCATCATTTAAACTGATTCTCATACAACTATATGTGAAGCTCCAAACAACTCCCCATCAACCATTCTACAGTCATTTGGCATTTGAAACAAATTGGAAAGGTGAAAAAGCTTGATAAGTGGGTGCTTCATGAGCTGATTGCAAATTAAAAAAATGGTCATTTTGAAGTGTCATCTTCTCTTCTAGGCAACAACAAAGAACAATTTCTTCATCAGATTGTGATGTGCGATGAAAAATGGATTTTGTGCAATAACCAGCGATGACCATCTCAGTGGTTGGACTGAGAAGAAGCTCCAAAGCACTTCACAAAGCCAAATTTGCACTAAAAAAAGAGTCATGGTCACTGTTTGGTGGTCTGTCGCTGGTCTGATCCACTACAGTTTCTGAATCCCGGCGAAACCATCACATCCGAGTATTCTCAGCAAATTGATGAGATACACTGAAAACTGTAATGCCTGAAACTGGCATTGTTCAACAGAAAGGGCCCAGTTCTTTTCCATGACAACTCCTGGCCACACGTCACACAACCAATGCTTCAAAAGTTGAATGAATTAGGCTACGAAATTTTGCCTCATCTGCCATTTTCACCTGATCTCTTGCCAACTGACCTGCACTTCTTCAAGCATCTCAAGAACTTTTTGCAGGGAAAAAGCTTCTACAAACAAGAGGAGGCCGAAAATGCTTTCTAACAGTTTGTAGAATCTTGAAGCATGAATTTTTATCCTACGGGAATAAATAAACTTATTTTTTGTTGGTTGCAAAAATGTGTTGATTGTAATGGTTCCTATTTTGATTGATAAATATGTGTTTGAACCTAGTTATAATGATTTAAAATTCATAGTCTGAAACTGCAATTACGTTTGCACCAATTTAATGTTTCATATTGCTGCATTTCATAGTTTAGTTTTACATCTTTTGAACTATAAATATCCAATTCACACTGTGTATATTCTTCTGTAATTTGCTTTTTTAGCTCAACGTTGTTGTTGTTGTTCAGTCACTCAATCATGTCTGACTGTGACCCTATGGACTGCAACTCGCCAGGCTTCCCTGTCCTTCACCATCTCCTTGGAGCTTGCTCAGACTCATGTCTGTTAAGTTGGTGGTGCCATCCAACCATCTCATCCTCTGTCATCCCCTTCTCCTCTGCCTGCAATCTTTCCCAGCAACAGGGTCTTTTTCAGTGAGTTGACTCTTCACATCAGGTGGCCAAAGTATTGGAGCTTCACCTTCAGCATCAGCCCCTCCAATGAATATTCAGGATCAATTTCATTTAGGATTGACTGGTTTGATCTCCTTGCAGTCCAAGGGACTCTCAAGAGTCTTCTCCAACACCATACTTCAAAAGCATCAATTCTTCAGCACTCAAACTTCTTTATGGTCCAACTCTCACATCCATATGTGACTACTGGAAAAACCATAACTTTGACTATATGGATCTTTGGCAGTAAAGTGACGTCTCTGCTTCTTAATACACTGTCTAGGTTTATCATAGTTTTTCTCCCAAGGAGCAAGCATCTTTTTATTTCATGGCTGCAGTCACCATCTGCAGTGATTTTGGAGCCCAAGAAAATAATGTCATTGTTTCCACTGTTTCTCCATCTATTTGCCATGAAGTGATAGGACAAGATGCCATCATCTTAGTTTTTTGAATGTTGAGTTTTATGCCATCTTTTTCACTCTCCTCTTCCATCTGCATTAAAGTAAAATAAAGTAAAATTTAAAAAAAAGAAAGAAAAAAAAAGAGGATTTTTAGTTCCTCTTTGCTTTCTGCCATAAGGGTAGTGTCATCTGCATCTCTGATGACAGATATTATTAAAATAATATAGTATTATAATTTATTATTATAATAACATAGTATTATATTACACTATACTATATTATTATAGTATTATACTATATTATTATAATAGTATATTATTATATACTATTATATATATTATTATTATAGTATATCATTATAATAGTATAATAGTGTATATAGTACATAATAATACTATATTATTATAATATTATAATATGTTATTATTTCTCCTGGTAATCTTGACTGGCTTGTGCTTCATTTTGCAGTTTTGTGATCCACACCGTCAAAGGCTTTAGCATAGTCAGTGAAGCAGAAGTAGATGTTTTTCTGGAATTCCTTTGCTTTTTCTATGACCCAGCAGATGTTGGCATTTTGATCTCTGGTTCCTCTGCCTTTTCTAAATCCAGCTCGAACATTTGGAAGTTCTCAGTCACGTGCTGTTGAAGCCTGGCTTGGAGAATTTTGAGCATTACTTTCCTAGCATGTGAAATGAGTGCAATTGTGCGGTAGTTTGAACATACTTTGACTCTGTATTTCATTCATTTTTCTTGCTGAACAGTTATTCTATTACTGCACCACAATGTATTTATCCTTTATATTATTGACTGAGATTTGATCTGTACTCTTCCCTTTTTTTTTTGTTCTAAAAAATGAAGAAACTATGCGTAATGCTCTGAGTTAAGTTGTATACTGATACATAAATGTAAGAGTTTTTATAATAATAGAGAATTGTTGGATGTAGGCTGTGTGCATCTCCTACTTTAAAAGGAAATACCAATTGTTTTTCTAAGTGAAAGTATTAATTTATAAAAGTATCAGCAGAGGATTAAGTCTCATTTATCCATATCCTCTTTAACACTTATTATTTTCAAATTTTAATATTTTAAAAAAATGAATCAAGTTAAATATTAACTGCTTGTGGTTTTACATTGGATTTCTCTGAATGTCAATAAGGTCAAGCACATTTTTTATGCTTTTTTTGGGGGGGATTCATCCTCTTTTCTTAATTTGTAGATGTATATGGCTTTAAGACATATTCTAAATGTGAGGCTTTTTAGTTTTATTTGTTGCATATATATTTTCACTCTGTGCCTTTTATTCTGTAAATGATGTCATTTGATGAATAAAAATTTTGATTTTAATTATGAACTCTTTATTTTATTATTAAAGCCTTTACATTCTTATTTAAAATATTTCTTAATTCCCCCAAATTATAATATTTATTCTGCTATATTACCTTCTAAATGCTTTATTATTTTGCCTTTCACACATGTTTACAATAACTGTGAATCAGTTTTAGTGTTTGGCATGAGAATAACTTGCTTTTTCATGTGGATCTACAATTATGTGGCTTTTTTTTTTTTTTTTTGGAAGTCTCTATTGAGTTTGTTACAATATTGCTTCTGTTTTACGTTTTGTTTTTCTGGCCACATGGCATGTAGGATCTTAGCTCCCTAACCAGGTATGGAACCTGCAGTCCCTGCATTGGAAGGCTAAGTCTTAACCACTTGACCATCAAAGAAGTCCCAATTATGTAGCTTTGACTCTTACTCATGGCTGTTTATTTTGTTGTGTGTTAGGGTTATGTTTAATTGAAAACCACTGTCCTGTTTTCCCATATTTGTTGTAATTCAGTGGTCCACACACTCAATTGTCACTGCTTTGTAGATAATCTCTTATTTCTCATTTTTTAAAAACTTTAATTTTTATTTCAAAATATTAGGTGTATTTTTCCTTTTTTTCTTTTGGAGTGAAGCTTGAGATGGTTTCACAAAAACTCAGAAAGGATTTATTATTATGGTCTGGACAGCTCTTGATCATTTTCTTTTTACAAAGTACTTTCTCTCATTCTGTCTCTCATCTTCTTCTGGTCCTCCACTGAAACATATGTTTAACAGTCTCACTTGATCTTCCATATCTTCTAACCTGTGTTCAAAATTTTCATCTTTGTCTCTTGGTAAATTCATCTGATTTGAATTCCAGTTTACCAGTTTTTGCTTCACATATGACTAATCTAGTTAATACAAACTTTGAGTTTCTATTATAAACTATATATCTACAATTTCTAGGTGTATATGTATCTGGCTATTTTCTAATATCCTTTATACTGATAATCTTTTATTCTTTTGTCTTTTCAACTGCTTCTTTTTATTTCTTATTTATTTTATTTTTGGCTATGCTGGATCTTTGTTGCTGTGCATAGGCTTTCTCTCATTGAGGAGAGTGGGGGCTACTCTGTAGATGCATGTGCAGGCTTCTCACTGAAGTATCTTCTCTTGTTGTGGAGCATGGTCTCTTGGGTGCATGGGCTTCAGTAGTTGCTGCATATGGGCTCTGTAGTTGAGGCACACAGGCTTAGTTGCCCTGTGGCATGTGGAATCTTCCCGGACCAGGGGTCAAACTGATATTCTCTGCATTGCAAGGCGGAGTCTTAACCACTAGACCAGGGAAGCCCCTTCTTTTTATTTATTTAAGCATATTAATCATACTCTTTCGTGTTATTTTTCTCATAATTCCATTATCTGCAGTGATTGGGAGCCTTATTCCATACTCTGTGGTCTTTGCTAAATCTTATTCATGTTTGTCTATTTCTTTGTGAGTTTAATAATTTTATGTACTGTGAATGTATATGGTAGTCAGAATAATGGCCTCCAAACGTGTGCATGTCCTAATTCTCAGAACTTGTGGATATGTTACTTAACACAGCAGAGGGACTTTGCAGATATGATTAACATTATGGCATTTTTTAAGACCCACAGAGCTATACAACACAAAGAATACACTTTAATGTAGTTTGGACTTTAATAACAATGCATCTATATTGATTCATTAATTGGAACAAGTACATCCCCCTAATGCATGATGTTAATAACAGAGAAAACTACATAGGAGTGAGGGAGTAAGTTGGAATTCTGTACTATCTGCTCAATTTTCCTCTAAATTTAAAATTGCTCTACAAAGTCTGTTAACAAAAGAAGGCACAAAAGAGTTGTCAGACTACATTTTCTAGAGTTATTTTTATTCCATGTTTCACAGGAATTCATATTTGCCTTATGTAATATTCCACTGGTGACTGAAGCATAATTTATTCATTCTTCTGTGTTCTTTTAGAAATGTTTCTAGGATTTTTATTATAAATAGTGATGCTATGAACATTCTTATGTATGTCTCCTGATCTATTTTCCTGGTAAGAGTTTCTAATCAACATATCTAAGAGTTGACTTGCTGGAGTACTAGTCTAATTTATACTTCTGCCAGCAAAGTATAAGAAATGCTATCTTCATGGCTAAAAAACACATGAAAAGATGCTTAACATCACTCATTATCAGAGAAATGCAAGTCAAGACCACAATGAGGTACCATCTCACGCTGATCAGAATGACTGCTATCAAAAAGTCTACAAACAATAAATGCTGGAGAGGGTGTGGAGAAAAGGGAACCCTCTTACACTGTTGTTGGGAATGCAAACTACACAGCCACTGTGGAGAACAGTGTGGAGATTCCTTAGAAAACTAGAATAGAACTGCTATATGACCCAGCAATCCTGCTGCTGGGCATACACACCAAGGAAACCAGAATTGAAAGAGATACGTGTACGCTACTGTTCATTGCAGCACTGTTTACAATAGCCAGGGCATGGAAGCAACCTAGATGTCCTTTGGTAGATGAATAGATAAGAAAGCAGTGGTACATATATACAATGGAATATTACTCAGCTATTAAAAAGAACATATTTGAATCAGTTCTAATGAGGTGGATGAAACTGGAGCCTATTATACAGAGTGAAGTAAGTCAGAAAACAAAACACTAATACAGTATATTAACACATATGTATGGAATTTAGAAAGATGGTAACGATGACCCTATATGTGAGATAGCAAAGAGACACAGATGTAAAGACTTTTGGACTCTGTGGCAGAAGGCAAGGGTGGGATGATTAAGAATAGCACTGAATCACGTATATTATCATAAGTGAAATAGATCACTAGTACAGGTTTGATGCATGAGACAGGGTGCTCAGGGCTGGTGCACTGGGATGACCCTTAGGGATGGGATGGGGAGGGAGGCAGGAGGGGGATTCAGGATGGGGAACACGTGTACACCTATGGATGATTAATGTCAATGTATGGCAAAAACCACTACAATATTGTAAAGTAATTAGCCTCCAATTAAAATAAATAAATTAAAAAAAGAAATACTATCTTCAGTTCCTGTAATGTTATCTTAGTTTTTGACATCAAATGATGAAAATGGTTTTTCTTTGTTCCATTTCCCTGTTCACTATGAACATGACAATATATACATATATTTATCAATATGTGAGTTTTCCTTTTCTTTAGAATGACTGTACATGTCTTTAACTAGATTGTCTTAACAAATATTCTTTTACTTTTAATATATTCTTAATGCTTTCTTTTTGCATTCATTGTAAATATCTTATTCCTTTTCTTAGTTTTTAAGTCTTTAATAGTTCTTAATTTAAAATAAATTCATATATCATTTCTTTTAGAGTGAATACTCCTTTCTGCCATGTTTAAGAAATATCTCCCTACCACAAAGCCAGAGAGACATTTCTCACTAATAGTTTTAAAGTTGTGTTTCTGACATAGTCATTCCACAGCATCTGCAGAGAATTGGTTTCATGACCCCTTGGATCCCCAAATCCAAGGATACTCAAGTCTTTTATGCAAAATGAAGTAGTATACTCAGTCCACTTTATTTATGGGTTCTGCATTGGTGCATATAGAGGGCCAACTGAATAAGTAATTGGTTCATCTGGAATATATATATATGTTTGTATATAAGGTAGGGATACAATTTTTTTCCCCCGTATTTGTTTTTAATCTCATTTAGAATAGATCCTTCATCACTAAGTGGTATTATCCAATTATATATAAATTTCCATATATTCTTATGTCTGCTTTATTGCATTGTTCAATTTGCCTATGTCTGAAGTAGTATTACAGTGTTTTTATTACTATAACTTTAAAAGAACACCCAAATCCTAGCACGGTAATTCCCCCTCTATGCTTTTCTTCAAAAACGTTTAGCTATCCTTGCTCTTTGCATGAGCATGTAATTTAAAAATGATTTTTTCAGTTCCAGTCAAAAAATACCCTTTGAGATTCACACTGAAATTGCATTGTGGCTATAGATGAGTCTGGGGAGAATTGACAACTTTATAATATTACATATACCCATCTATGAAGGCTGCATATCTTTCTTTGATTTTTTTGAGTTTAGATTTTTTTCCACAGAACTTATAAACATTGCTTGTTAGACTTATCCATCAGTATTTGATCTTACTGTAAATGAGGTCTTATTTTTGTCTGCTAGATGATTTTCGCTTGTATTGAGAGATGCAATTGATTTTTGTATTTTGATCATATGTCTAGTAGTTTTGCTAAATTCTGTATGCACTCTATTATGTGTAAGTATGAAGGAAGGAGTGTGCTAGAATGGGAAGCATAATAGAGGTAACTCAGTCTGTTTTCTTGGAAAAGATCCTTCTGAGGAAAGACTTTTAAAAACATTTTTTTAAATTCTAAAACATGAACAGACTTCCAAAAATTCAAACTATGGAGAAGCACATTAAAGAAACTGACTCTGTTATTATATCACTTCACTTTATGGAAATAATGATTATTTGCAGTGTGTCCTCATGCTTATTCTTTTTATCTCCCTTTGTACACATTTTGTGTATATACTGGTTGTTACTAAACTGGGATAACAATTTATGTGTTATTTTATTTCAAGTAGCTATTTTGGACTGTTAAAATATCAAATTGATATACATTTTTATTATGACTCTAAACTATAATCTGTTCCCTCATTCAAAAGTGTTGTAGTTTAAGGATCATAAGTTTTACTATGATCCATAATATGATTCACTGTAAGTCTTAAATCATCTACTCTAGTTTCTACTTACCCTACAAAAAGGGAGAATGCTTTGCACAACTGCACCAGTTTCCCTCTTTGAACTGATGTATTAGACACAGCTTCCCACAATATTAGGAATAATTTTATTCCATGGAAAAATGTTTATTTTCATGCTATGTTCAGAGTCACCTTGCCACAAATAACACAGAGTTATCTTAATTCAGTCTTAGCCTTTCCTGAACATGCCCTTTGGTGCTAGTAATTCCCATGCATTTATTTCTCATCTGATTTGCATCTACTGTAACTAAACTGCTTCATGGTAGCTTAATAGTTTTCTTTTTCATTAATAGTTCCTCTTTTCAAAACTAGATTTATCTCACTATAGCATTTCTGTTTTCTATCTTGTATTTTATATCTGTACTTTTCCTGCTTCAATCTTATTTTTTTTAATCTGGCTTGATTTTTTGATATTGTTGTGTTTATAATCTAATCTGAGTTTGCTTTTGTTTAAATTGGACATAATTTTTAAAAGATCTTTAAAAATAAAAAGCACCAAAATTTATTACTTTAATCATTCCCAAATTACCATGATAATGAATTTTTTCAAACTGATTTTTGAATATAAAACATTAGAAGTATTAATAGTGGAATGATAGTCAAATTTTTTTCTGCATTGAGGTACTGAGATAAGACAATAATTCTTCTTTTTCATAAAAAAGAGATATTTAAAAATTATCTATTTTTTAATTTAAAAATATATGTAGACTTTTATTGTAAATGACACTGTTTCTTTTTTTCCTGGCAAATGTCAAGAAGTGCTTAGAGAAATTTAGAGAAATATGAGTTATTTATTCATTAGAGACATTTTAATTTGTTTTAGTGATATTTTTCAATTCCTGATTTATGAGAGGCTTGAGCGATTTTTTATGACTTTTCTGATCCAATAATAACCAATTAAATACAGAAATCAAAGGTTCAGGTCAAGTTAAATGCTTTCATGGTCATAGAGAAATAGCACTTTTTCTAATTTCAAGAGCTCAAATCAATGCATTATTTCTTTTATCAGTACTACTTTTATATACATTTAGCACTGTATTTTCCAGGGCTTCCTCTCCATAAACAGACATATTTTTTCTTTGATTAATATATAAATTTATAATTCTGAACGTTTATTATTCATGACCAGTTATTAAATTTTCATGACTTCACTTATAAACATAAATCGTTTAGAAATTCATTCTTTTAAATTTTAACTATATAACATTTGATAGATGATACTGCTTTATTTTCATCATAGTCAAGATCTAGCTATATTAAAAATACAATATACTTTTATATTTCCCACTTCTTACAAATTAATATGTGATTCTGAAAGATTTTAATATCAGAAAACATTTTTTATATGAATTAATATTTCAGCCTTTTTCTGAGCAAGAAATTTTAGCCAGGTATTACCTTCATCATATTGCTCTAACTATTAAACTATTTTCGAAGTTTATAGTAATACTTAAGGGACCATTGGCTTAAAACGATGCTGCCTCTCACACTTGCAGCTGTGTGCAATTGTGCTGAGTGCTGTGCTTCTGGCTGTAAATGTGAATCGGCCAGGGAAACTGCTCCAAATGTCTTTTTGGTTCCCAAAATGCAGAGAAAGGGCCACCTGGGGCCATTTTTTGTTATTGTTGGAAAGGATGAGCAGAAATAGCTCAAACATTGGACTTGAAACTGGTACTGTGTCACTTCTGCCTATATTCCAATGACAAAAGCAAGTCATGTGATCAAGTCCAATATCAATAAAATGGGAAAATGTATTTTTTCAAGGGAAATTTAGGATGAGAAGTAATATTTGCTAATATCATTGAATTTACCATACTGCTCCTCCACTGTTAATTAATAGCTCCATTATTTAAAATGTAGCTAAAATACATATTACCACTCTATTTTCCCTTCCTTTTAAGAAATATATGTTAATTTATTCTTTGATTTATATAAATTTAATATATTAAATGATATATATGATAAATGATATATTAAATGATATTTAATATATTAAATGATATTGTGACCAACTAAAATATGTATTTACAAAAAATACTTTTATTTGTATTTCTTTATGTTGATACTTGGCACAAATATTTTGCTTTTCCTGAAATCATGTTCACCAGAATTTTCTCACTAAAATGTATACACTTTATTTTTAACCTCCAACAGTTTAAATTTACAGCTTGATCTGCGCTTTGTGCAGAGATTAAAGTTGTCATGAAGATAAGATAAAGCTGTCAGTGCTTTGTAAACATCATGTAAAAAGAATTAATTTTCTAATGTTTTGTAGGTCATGTAATTTCTGTTTTGGTCTGCAATATAATACTATTTGCTGGAAAAATTATAGACTCAATCACATATACATTGCTTATTCAATTCAAGTCCTTAACAGTTTTGTGTTGATAAAATATTTCATCATCTTGTAAATTTAGTGTGAATTCAATCATATATAACAGTATCACCAGTTCTCCCTCTGGCCAAATCCTAAAATTTATATAATATTGCTATGTAAAAAAGAACAATGTTTATTTCTTTTTTTTCCATTTTCAATGATAGGATAAATTACTATTTAAAAATGGAAAATGATAGTGTTTAATAGGATTTTGTCAAAAAGACCTTTACTTTCTCTTTACCTTTTAATTGTTTATTTTTCTCACAGCTTTCTTTTGGAACTTCTTTTCTTTATTATTTCTCTGAGTAATATAACTACCTCCCATGGCTTCAATAAATATCTTTCCCTATGGTGATGGCTCTATTATATATATCTCATTTCTCCTTCATAAGCTCAAAATGTATATTAGAAAATCTCTATTCATCATCACATATGAATATATTATAAACAGCTCAAACTCAGCATATTAAAAATTATTTATTATATTTCTTGGTCAACCATAGTATTCCTCTTTTAATTCTGTTTGGTTGATGGCATTGCTAATGACATATTCTGTTAAGCAGAAAACTTCCCTGCTACAGAAAGGTCCAGCCAAGTCACATTTGACCTTTGAGAACAGAGTTATCGGCTTTTCCTATTATCAGGGCTTATTAACCTAACCACTCTGATTCAGTTAATATCATTGTACTTCAAATATCTGTAGTCATCAGCTAGGAAGCCTCTCTGTCTTTCCTAAGCCTTCTGTTCTAGGTAACTATTGATGGTTACAAGCTGACAACTTAATGGCTTAAAACTGTATTATATTATTATTGCTTAGGTTCCTGTAGGGTGATGGTCTTAGCTGGCCGTTCATCCTTGGACATGCTCATGCAGTTTCAGTCAGATTTTCAACTGCATTGAAGTAATCTGAAAGACTGACTGGACTGAGCATCCAGAATGACTCAATCCATGTGGCTGGCAGTTCTGCTGGAGCTGTTTAGCAGAGCACCTACCTGTTGCCCCTCTGGGTAACTTGGACTTCTCGCAGTATGGTAGTTGGTATATCATACTGATAAAAGCAGTCATAAAATGGTGGAAAATAAACTGCTCTTCACTGGGAACTGCTTTTACTTTGTAGAAGTATACATAGAAGATGAAAGATAGTTCCTCAGCCATCTTTGAAAAATACAATATTCCAAACTTACAACCCCACATCAATTTATCAAAAGCTTCTGTGTTGAAAGATCAGTCCACCAAATGATCTGTATTTTATTTTAACACATTTACTTATTTATCTAAGACTTAGTTAAACTATTTTTAGAGTTTATTATAATACTTAAGGGACTGTTGGCATGTTTTGGAAATCCTGGATTCAAGAGCCTTCAAGCTCTTCAGTGACTACCAATCTGACCTTTTTATGCCCTTCTCTACTCTCTTCACTAGCCTCCCTCTCAACTTTTTCTTAGTCTCCTATCTTTTATGCTCATTTTTTGTTGTTGTTGTTTATCAGCCTGCAATTTGTCCTTCTCTGCAGCTACAGCTCAAGCTTGTGTTCAATGTTGATTACATTTTCCATCTTTCTCCTAGCAACTGCTCATTTTTTAAAAACATGGCACTCCCACAGTACTTATCACATTGCTTATTTATATTATTTACCTTTTTATGTCCTTTCCTAGACAGAGCAACTAGAGGTCAAAGACAGTGTCTTGTTCATTTTATAGCTTCATTACCAGGCTTGACTCAGAGTAGGCCTTCAATAAATGTTTGCCAATTGAATTAGTTATGATTCAAAACATCTTGATAGCTTTTAGTGCAGGTCCAGAAACAAGAAGATGAAATTTAACATCAGTAAATATAAATTTCATTATTTAGGCTCAAATGGTCTGCTTTAGTGCTTTTGAGAATGACTTTGCTTATTGACAGTTCATGTGAGAAAATTCTCATGTGATTTTAGCAAATACAATTTCACTATTAGTCATGCATTAAAAAAATGTAGTACAATGTTAGACATGATGAAGACCCTAGAAATAATTTCATTTAAGGAAATATAAAAAGGAGTGAAAATATGTGTCTTGGAGAAGGCTTAGTGAAAATATGATACTTTTTCAGTCAATTAATAAGCAAGCATGTGTGGATTTTGCTAGCTGCTGAGTATTTCTATTCTAATTATGCCTTTCTGAACTTGGGGGAATAACTAAAGAATAGGTTAAAGAACACATTGAGTCCACTGTGAGATCTTAGCTGAAGCACCATTGATCTCCTGATCTAGATAAACTCCTACTCTGACTGGTGGACCACAGTGATGTTTTGGATCCCTTGGAATTACTGTCAGATAAGAACCAATTTATCCAGTAGTTCCTGAAAGGTCTGACTATGTTCTTTTCCCCAATGTACAGTTACTTTTACAAAAAAGTAAAATTTATTATCCATTTGTTCACTTGACCTTGGAACTTTTCAACTTACACAGAACAAGGAAGAATTTAGTACACTTCCTATCTCACTTCTAGAAACACAATAATCAATTAGCCAGTGCCACTGATCTGTGCACTCAATAGACCTGAGTTTGAGCAAGTTCCAGCAGATGGTAAAGAACAGGGAAGCCTGGCATGCTGCAGTCCATGGGGTCTCAAACAGTCAGACATGACTGAGTGACTGAACAACAACAACTGGTCTTTGCAAACCAGACTATTCTGATTGCGGCTTTAACTCTGCCATCCATAGTGGTAACCACGCCCCCTTGCCCTTGACAGTTGAGTGCTGCCATTGGCCTTGCTACTCTGGAATCTGATTACTTGCGTTTAGGTTTCTTGTTACAGTGACTGTAGTTTCCACTGTAAAATCTCACTACAGAGGAGAGTGATCACGCAGGTTCTTCAAGGATGCCGGGGCTCCTTTCCCAAATTTATCCCTTATAGTTGCAGTGAAAGGTTGTCTCTTGACCCTCCCAGTTTGGTTGAATAGATCTTACATGGTAAGTATACTGTCACATTCCAATCTCTCTAAGACTTTAAATACCTTCCTCTGCATTAAACCAAAGCAAGTCTAGCATTTCTAACTCACTTCTTGTGGGCAGCATTTTGGCCTGTTTCAGCCAGTAAACCAGTTGAAATGTTAGAGCCCTTTCTAACTGCCCAAGCTGTGTTAAATGCAGAGTCTCGGTTTAGTGAGTTAATGTCAACAAATGTAGCCTGATCCAGCTTTCTGTTCTTTACACCAAGTATCTTTCTCCCTAATATTCACTGCTACACCTGTTCCCCAGATTTTTGCCTGTACAATTTAGAAAATTCAGATAGTTCTTTTGGAGTATAGTACACCATTTCATTGATCATACTTTGCATTTCAAAAGAGCCAGTGTTGTTGCTGTTCAGTCACCCAGTCATGCCTGACCTTTTGCAACCCCATGGACTGTACCATGATAGGCCTCCCTGTTCCTCACCATCTCCTGAAGTTTGCCTACATTTATGTCTGTTGCATCAGTGATGTTATCCAGTCATCTCATCCTCTGATGCCCTCTCCTCCTTCTCCCCTCAGTCTTTCTCAGCATCAGATCTTTTCCAATGAGTTGGCTGTTTGCATCAGGTGAGCAAAATACTGGACCTTCAGCTTCACCATCAGATCTCCTTGCTGTCCAAGGGACTCTCAGGAGTCTTCTCCAGCACCGCAGTTTGAAGGCATCAATTCTTTGGTGCTCTCCCTTCTTTATGTTCCAGCTCTCACAACTGTACACAACCACTGGGAAGACCATAGCCTTGACTATACGGACCTTTGTTGGCAGAGTAATGTCTCTGCTTTTCAACACACTCTCTAGGCTTGTCATAGCTTTCCTGCTGAGAAGCAACTGTCTTCTGATTTCATGGCTGTGGTCACCATCTGCAGTGATTTTAGAGCCCAAGAAGAGGAAATCTGTCGCTACTTCCACCTTTCCCTTTCTAGGTGCCATGAAGTAGTGGGACTGGATGCCATGATCTTAGTTTTAAGCTGGCTCTATCACTCTCTTCCTTTACCTTCATCAAGAGGCTGTTTAGTTCCTCTCTGCTTTCTGCCACTGGAGTGGTATCATCTGTGTATCTGAGGTTGTTTAGCCAATACTGTAGCTCCAGTCTGAATGACAGCAAGTTCAAGACCCAAGAGAGTCAGTGTTTCAGCTCAAGGCTCAAGGAAGGAAAATAATGGACTGATTCCATGTTAGAAAGAAATGAGGGAGAGGGTGAGATGATTTGGGAGAATGGCATTGAAACATGTATAATATCATGTAAGAATCGAATTGCCAGTCTATGTCTGATGCAGGATACGGCATGCTTGGGGCTGGTACACGGGGATGACCCAGAGAGATGTTGTGGGGAGGGGGGTGGGAGGGGGGTTCAGGTTTGGGAACGCATGTACACCCGTGGTGGATTCATGTCAATGTATGGCAAAACCAATACAGAATTGTAAAGTAAAATAAAAAATAAATAAACAAATAAATTAAAAAAAAAGAAATGAAAGGTGGACTTCAAAGAAAGGCAAATTGGGAAAATTTCTGCAGAGTTATAGTTGTCAAAACACAAAATTTGTTTCTCAAGACTAAATCAGTAAATTCACTTTTATAGAAAGTATCCAGAAGGTGAAGACATATGCCTGGTATTTTTAAGATGGATGCTTATGTTCAGCTAGTCATTGTTTCCTCTAAAAAAGCAACAAACATTTTTCCAGTAACATGTGCAAGACATACATTATGATGAGAGTAATGTGTTTTGCTTCATTATTGCTTTTCAAAGGCTTGAGGATTACAGCCTAGAGGATCATAGAGAAATTCTGAGAAGATAAGTTATTACAGAGTCAAGAACAGGGGTTCTGTGGTAGTCCAGTGGTTAAGACTGTGTGCTTCCAATTTAGGGGGCACAAGTTCAATCCCTGGTTGGAAAATAAGGTCCCACATGTTGTGCAGTGTGGCCAAATATATGTATGTATGTATGTGTGTGTGTAAATATATATTCAGTTCAGTTCAGTCGCTCAGTCGTGTCTGACTCTGAGACCCCATGAATCACAGCACGCCAGGCCTCCCTGTCCATCACCATCTCCCGGAGTTTACTCAGATTCACGTCCATCGAGTCCATGATGCCATCCAGCCATCTCATCCTCGGTCGTCCCCTTCTCCTCCTGCACCCAATCTCTCCCAGCATCAGAGTCTTTTCCAATGAGTCAACTCTTCGCATGAGCTGTCCAAAGTACTGGAGCTGAATGCTTTAGCATCATTCCTTCCAAGGAAATCCCAGGGTTGATCTCCTTCAGAATGGACTCGTTGGATCTCCTTGCAGTCCAAGGGACTCTCAAGAGTCTTCTCCAACACCACAGTTCAAACGCATCAATTCTTCAGTGCTTAGCCTTCTTCACAGTCCAACTCTCACATCCATACATGACCACAGGAAAAACCATAGCCTTGACTAGACGGACCTTAGTCGGCAGGGTAATGTCTCTGCTTTTGAATATACTATCTAGGTTGGTCACCAATTTTCTTCCAAGGAGTAAGCGTCTTTTAATTTCATAGCTGCAGTCACCATCTGCAGTGATTTCGGAGCCCCTCAAAATAAAGTCTGACACTGTTTCTACTGTTTGCCCTTCTATTTCCCATGAAGTGATGGGACCAGATGCCATGATCTTCGTTTTCTGAATGTTGAGCTTTAAGCCAACTTTTTCACTCTTCACTTTCACTTTCATCAACAGGCTTTTTAGCTCCTCTTCACTTTCTGCCATGAGGGTGGTGTCATCTGCATATATGAGGTTATTAATATTTCTCTGAGCAATCTTGATTCCAGCTTGTGTTTCTTCCAGTCCAGCGTTTCTCATGATGTACTCATGTAAAATATGAAAAAGAACATGAGTGGAGGTAATAAGAGCAGTGCATTAGAGGATGAACTAGGATGATCTCTAAGATTCTTTCAAATTATAAGGGACTCTAATTCTTAAAAATGATATGGGGATGCAAACAAGTTTGTTCTCTTTAATGCCCTTGGCTCATTTCTTAATTCTCTATAAGTTGACACTTTAAGAAATATTTACATTTTAAACAAAACACTAATTTACTTATGATAGATCTGTTGCATTTATAAAACTACCTAATTCATCATTTAGGCACAATTCTGGTGTTATCTTAGAAAACTCGTGTATTTCCTTTTCCAGACAAAAATATTTATGAGCCTTATTCTTCTTTTCAGGTTTAATAGTTTCTAAAAAGTTAATTGAAAGAAAAGGCCTGGAAAGTGACTGAACTTGGAAAAAAAAAGTATTTCTTTACAACACTGGGTTATTCTATAAAGATTACTGCCTAAAAATGGAATATTTCTTCATTATTTAGGAGTTAGAGCTGACAAGTCCAATAAAAACCCATAAACTAAGATTGGGAATTGGATTCTGTGATATCTGTGATTATGTGATATTGAAAATATTATACTTCTAGGTTAGAATAGTGGCATAATAAAGGCCTGATTTACCCTTCTCAACCTCTGATTGGAATTCTAAAAAAGAAAGAAAAATAAAACCTACGTGACCATTGGAAAAATGAGAGTAAGAGTTTGCTACAAGAAAGTTGGGAATTGATAATCCCATGTTATTAAAAATTGATGAAGATGGCTTAAGAAGCATGATAAAAATCTTCATCTTTTGAGCTGAAACAGAGCTTTTCTGTAGAATAGTTGAGAGATTTCTGTGATCATCTCCAAGGCTTTAGCTGAGAGATAAAGAAAATCTAAGATCAGGTAGAGGATAAAAATTCTTGAAATTCTAGAAAACTCAAGAATTGGAAGTTGCCAAATGAAAAGACTTGTGGTGAGTAAAATCATAATGTGAAAATATTGTTACAGAATTAAATGCACATTTTAGAAATTATTATAAAGATGGAAGATGATATTTTAAAAGGTAAAAACATAATTTGGGTCTGAAAGTGAAAAAGTGAAAGTAAAGTCGTTCAGTCGTGTCTGACTCTGCCACCCCATGGATTGTAACCTATGAGGCTCCTCCATCCATGGAATTTTCCAGGCAGGAATGGGTTGCCATTTCCTTCTCCAGGGGATCTTCCCCACCCAGGGATCAAACCTGGGTCTATACTGCTCAGCAGAAAAGAAAAGGAAGTGTAAGGTTTGAAACTTCATCTTATATACTGTGTAGACAAGAGTAGCTATTTCATTTTTTCACTTTATACTTAAAGAACATAGACTGACGTGTGTTTCTAAGTGTACTGCAAAGGTTAGTTTTTCCCTCTTTTGATAATTATATCCTTCTGGTATATACCATACCATTGAGTTTTTTATTTTGTCCTTGAGTTGTCCACTTTTTAGTTTTCCTTATGGAGACATACTCTTTCCAACTGTTGAGAAACATACTCTATACCCACTGTCTCCATATAGAACCTCATTTTACTTGGAACTGGTCACTGAAAATTGAACACAGATACTCCAGCAGTATGCTACTCTGTATTCCTTTGCTATATTATATTTTTATTCTCAACAATGGCCCAGAAGAGTTTGGGTAATTAAAGTCTATTACAGTGTGGGAGGAGTAAATTAAACCTGTATGCTAAATAGGACTAGTCTATGGGAAAGCACACAGAAAGCATGACTTTTTATAGGGCCTTCCCATTGGCCTAGTCTACTTCCTTACCTCAGGCATCTCAGCTCAGATCTGGGTGTTCCTGACAACAAGAAGAGAATCTTAAATTGATTTTTCAAATATTTTCAAATAGTAACTACAAAATTTTCTTAAAAAGTTTGTAAGTAAAATAACCAGGCAAATATAAATCAAGAAGACTGGAGTTGTAAATTTAATTTCAGACAAAATGCAATTCATAGCCCAAATATAATAAAGGATATACAAAGATATGTAATATAGTTGTGAATATGTTTGCAGCCAACAATGTATTCTTAATATAAATAAAGCAAAAGCTGACAAAACTACAGGAATAATAAACCAACAACAAATATAGATGGAGATTTTAACATATTCCTTTGAAAATTAGATAGTAAGAAAGAAATAAGTAAAAATGTTTCAATAATATAGGTAGAATAATTTTGTTTTTACAGTTATGCTCAGCAAGAGAAAGTTCTTTCCAGTAACGTACATGAGATATTTATAAAATTTGACAAAATAATTCACAAAGAAAGCTTTAATACAGTCTCCAAATCAATTTCATGGAGACTGTATTGTTTTATCAAGCCCAATGCTGCTGAACTACCCTGGCTTGAAAAAGGAGCTGAGAAGAAGAATTGTGAAATTCTTAGAAGAGTGAAGCATGGCTCAGTCAGCTATATACTTGGGATATGTGTACTTTCTGTATATGTGTTATACTTCAGTAGGTATTTATTAAAAAACAAATAGAAATTATCCAAATTTAACAAGAGTAAAATTAAATCCCATTGGAGTTTGGTTGGAATTACATTAAAACTTGCAAATAATTTGGAAAGGATAAACATCTTTAAAAAATAACATTTAATTGTATTTTGAAGAACTCAATATTTTAACAAAAATAGCTATTAAAAAACATTTAGTATGTATAAGTGATCTATCTAGAATAGTTTTCTTGGTAGTCATGCAGTATGAGTTTTTTTTGAGTTTTCTTGGTATTGAATCATTTAAGTGTTTTGGCTAGTGAAGTTGTTTAGATAGACCATGGTACAGGTCAGTTCAATGCTGTACCTTGTATTGATGCATCTGCACTCATAAATTATAAAAATGGCAAGTCAATATTAGCATTTTATTTACCTAATAAATTTGAGTAAAATTGCTGAGACCACATACTTTGTATCTAAAGACAAATACTTTATGCATTTCTTACATGGAATAATGTTGATTTGATGGTCAAGCAGATAATAGCATGTAACTTTATTTTGCATATCCTACTACCATATATTTGAAGGCCATTTAAAATATTCTATTTGAAAAATGTCTATAGTTGGCATATCTGTTCTATGAGGCTTCTTTATTTCTTTACAGAGAGAACATTTTTGAAAATGAGATTAGAATGCATTACCTTATGTAGTAATAATGCCAGAAACAACTAGGATAGTTTTTATAGACTAGGTAAGGAAATGAATTAATGGCTTATCTCTGTCACTTTTGAGTGTATAATTTTTTATGAATTCAGAAATATGTTCAGTCTATAATCCTGATGATAATATAAATTTCCTATTATTACTATTATTATTCATAATAGTTTATGCATCATTGAGGGGATAATTGGACATTATTTATAGCTTTTTGGGTATCAAATTTGATTTTCAATTTCAGATAATGTAAATGTCTTAATTTTTAAATTAAAAAGAAGAATGTGACCTGTATATATTTCCCAGTACTGAAAATGTGCATGGTCTGTTCTTTCCAAATATCTATCTACACTCATAGTAACAAGGTTTTGAAGAGCTGTTATTACCAAGAGAGATGCTAGCTGATCAAGAGGATAGGATACATATAATTAGTATAATTTTAGTAATAAGTTTATCTGGTTTGCTGTTATTTATACAACTTTAAATCACCCTGACCTACACATCTTTTTCTTCTTAAGATTAAATTCTCTTTTCAAAATATGTGACAAGTTTATATTACGCATCAGGTCTTGCATTCATGAACTGAAGGAACAATGTTAATTCAATTTCTCTTAGTTTTTTTATATCTCTACTTTTAAAAATAGCTGTTTATATATAAAATTTGCTTTAGTCTTTGCTTAGAGTTTTCTGATGATTATTTAACTGATTTATGATAAGTATACATGGTGCTTTTCATCTTTCCTAGTGAGAGAGATGTTGCTGCAAGAAAATCACCTTGAAATTGCTGACGTCACTGTTCCTGTATTGTCTGAAGAAAAGGGTCCTAATTTAAACATGGCATATATATCTGCTTTATGGCAGGCTTAATCCTTGTCTAAGGGACTGGGATTCTGGGTCCTTGATGTTACTATCACCAGAATCAGTCTAGACCCATTGCTGCTCTGGGATAGCTCCTTGCACTAGGACAGAGCTGCGTCTGTGAAATTAGTGTTTTAGAGTTAAGGATAAGTCCCTTAGGGCATGCTCAGAGGACCATGGTGCTCTGAACAGAGATAGGACCTTTCTGAAAAGAGTCATAGGAAAGGAATTTCATTAACATTAGAACCTTCCTTTTCTCAGACTCCCTAAATCTCAGGTTAAAAATAACCTGAAAATATCATCTTGAACTTTTCTTTTTTTTATTATTTTCTTCAATTGTTACTGAACTTCCTAAAAAGTGAAATTTGCATAGGAGATGTTTAAATTGAAGCTCATTAAGTACATCAAGTGTATTTTTACTGTCAGTTAATTTTACCCTTAGTCTATATTTTAAATTTGTTTTGAGGAAATAATTATCTGCTCTATCAAGTTTGGGCTTCCCTGGTGGCTCAATGGTAGAGAATTCTCCTGCAATGCAGGAGATGTGGGTTGGATCCCTGAGTGGGGAAGTGGCAACCCACTCCAGTATTCTTGCTTAGGAAAGCCCATGGACAGAGGAGCCTAGCGGGTCACAGCCCATGGTGGGGCAAGAGTCAGAGAGGACTCATGAACTAAACAACAACGATTGTATTTTGTCTTTAAAAACTTAAATTTGGATTTTTATGACATTTAATGATAACTTGATTCTAATTCAGGAATATCTAATATGATATTTGAAAGAAAAACAGATGTGTTTTGATGAATGATCGGATAAGAAAAGAAGTAGGGTCATGGCTTCAAAGCATTGGTCCAAATGTTAATATTCCAGCCAACCAGAAGATGTCACTATTGTGTATAGAATGTATAAAAGAAGAAAGAAAAAATAAAGTCAATAACTTTTCTACAGTTCCATTGTGCCTCTCCTAATCTGGCTAAATTTCCTCTAGAGCTCTTTGAAAGAAAACACTGGGGTGAAACATTGTCTTCAAGCTGACAGGCACCAAAAAATTGCTACCTTTATTGGACAGGCATGCTAGTCAGTCATACTCCTACGTCTTTCCATTTGGAAAAAAGAAATTAAAGTACATTGGCAGAAAAATTCCACCCTAATTAATAATTTTGTGTGGGGCAAACTGGGAATTAATAACCACACACTAGACCTGTTTTACCTCCAGGAAAAGAATGTGTCTGTCATAAATAATTTAGCACATGTTAATTAAGAAAACTCAAACTATTTTGAAAATGCCTATGATTAAACTAATAGTTCATTTAAAATAGAGAAAATAAGCTGCCAAATATACATTCCAACTTAAGATTAATGGATGTCACTAATAGATCACATTTTTAAACAATACATTTAGTCTGTTAGAGTTCTACTTTTAAAGAAAATGATGACATTTCTGTACCTTAAATAAGATGTTTACTTCAGTTCTCGCATAGTTACTTTACAGTTTAGACAAGGAACCATATTGGTGATGTAGCCTCTTTGTGGGTAAAAACATCTTTGCTGGACATATTTACTCTGGGAGCAAACAGTGAGGGAAAACAGGAAGACATGAACTGGATCCCGGCTGCCTGCAAGGCTTGGTGGTCTGAACAGCTGGACTTATTTTGGGTCACGGGCAGGTTTGACAGGATGGATATCAAAGGAAGAACAACTAGACAACATCAGGAATGTTTTCCACTGAGTTATTTTCATAGAATATTTTCATATTTTACCCTTCTTTTCATTTAGCCCCAAGTTGAAGTCTACCTTAAATACATATAATTATGCATTGAGACATAATAACTGACTTGATTGAAATCAGAAAGTATCCTTTTTTTCTGGTTTAGGTAGTACCATAAAAGTGACTAACTAAAAAAAAGCTTTTAAAGAGAATAACGATAGCAAGTTCTACTTTGGACATGAGTTTGAGTGAACTCCGGGAGATCGTGATGGACAGGGAGGCCTGGCGTGCTGAGATTCATGGGGTTGCAAAGAGTCAGACACGACTGAGCAACTGAACTGAACTGAACTGAATGTCTATCAGGGAAACCAAGGCTTCCCTGGCGGCTCAGACTGTAAAGAATCTGCCTGGAATGCGGGAGACCTGGGTTTGATCCCTGGGCTGGAAAGATCCCCTGGAGGAGGACATGGCAACCCACTCCAGTATTCTTGCCTGGAGAATCCCAGGGACAGGGGAGCCGGGCGGGCTACAGTCCAGGGGACTGCAAAGAGTAGGACATTACTGAGCGACTAAGCACAGCACACAATGCCTATCAAGGCTTACTATGCATCAGGTATTATTACATGTACTTTGCATGCAGTACCTCCTCTTAATAAATTTGTGAGGTGAAACACAGAGAGGGTCAGAAAATTATCCAATGTTACTATACTAAAGAGAGGCAGAGTGGAGTTCCAAACCCTGACTGTGTAGCATCAGAGACCAGTTTTAACCACACTACTCTGTATTACTTCTCTGAAATATTTGTAACACACCATTTAGCTGAGGTTATCTCTTTCATAAAATTTGTTGTTGCAGTTTTCTGCTGATAACAAGTGGGAAAAGGTTTTCATGATCCACACTAACCTACTAACATAGATGAAAGAAAATGATCCTATTAAAATCTAGGCACTGGTTTTATTTTTTTATTCATCTTCAGTTCAGTTCAGTTCAGTTCAGTCACTCAGTCGTGTCCGACTCTTTGCAACCCCATGAATTGCAGCATGCCAGGCCTCTCTGTCCATCACCAACTCCCCAAGTTCACTCAGACTCATGTCCATCAAGTCAGTGATGCCATCCAGCCATCTCATCCTCTGTCGTCCCCTTCTCCTTCTGCCCCCAATCCCTCCCAGCATCAGAGTCTTTTCCAGTGAGTCAACTCTCTGCATGAGGTGGCCAAAGTACTGGAGTTTCAGCTTTAGCATCATTCCTTCCAAAGAAATCCCAGGGCTGATCTCCTTCAGAATGGACTGGTTGGATCTCCTTGCAGTCCAAGGGACTCTTTATTCATCGTAACCTATCTTAATATTTAGAAGAGCCAGAGAATTTAATCTTCCTTCAGTGAATAATATTTTTATTCTTAAAAAGAAGGAAACTTTTAGTGAGGGGTCATTACAAACCAAAGGTCTTTGAATTGTGATCTCATTATTTAAGAAGCAAAAGAATTGGAGCTATTTTCTTTTCTAGCTTTGTGAACAACAGCGCCCATTTGAGAAGCTGTGATTAGGGTGAATATTTTAACCCGAGAGAATTGCAAAATATATTGACCCATGTACGCCTACAGTGTCTGATCTGGCACCTAACATAACAAATAGACAATTTATCAGTTTAAAGCCAAACTTAAAACAGGGTGCATTCTAAATGTATTTCTTCAAATATTTTTTTATTGTAAAAGAGGAGAGAAACACCTTAAGATAAATGTCTGTGCTAATTTTTTTATGGTTTATTGACTCATAAGCATTTGAGACTCTTTGGAGATTTCTTAATTGAGATTAGAGGTGATGAGTTATTTTATTACCTCTAGGCCAATGGGATAGAGTTTGTATTGATATATAAAATAGAAGTTTCCAGATAATAAGATCCCTATGCAGTTCATTTGAGCCATTTAGTTTATTTTTCCTTTTTATTGAGATATACTTGACATGCAGCATTGTATAAGTTTAAGCCTACAATGTTGATTCGACACATTTATAAATTATACTATGCTTACCAGGGTAGTGTTAGCCAGCACTAACTCTATTATATCAAAATTATCTCATTTTTGTGATGAGAACATTTGAAACTTAATCTCAACAACTCTGACATATAATACAGTATTATTGACTAAAATCACTATGCTATGCATTAGGTCTTCAAAATTTGTTTATCTTCACTGACCCTGGGAAGTTGTTTCTCCAGCATCTCCTTGTTCCCCGGGCCTCCAGCCTCCGGTTGACACCATTCTCTCTTGGCTTCTTTGAGCTTGGGTTTTTTAGATTGCACGTATACTGTTGACTCTTGTACAACATAGGGGTTAGGGAGATGACCTTTGGCTCAGTCAGAGTTTTGCATATAACTGACTCTACTCAGTGTCCGTGGTTTCCCACTGGCAAATCCAGCCAACCATGGATGGTAAAGTCCTGCAGTGTTTACTCTTGAAAAAAAATCTTTAAGTGGATCTGCACAGTTCAAATGCATGTAAGGGCCAACTGTAAATGATATGATATAGCAATTGTCTTTTCTGTCTGATACTTCCTTTAGCATAAAGCCCTCAAGTGTTCATTCATGGTGTTGCAAATGGCAGAGTTTCTTTCTCCCTTATGGCCAAATAATATTCCACTTGTGTGTGTATGTGTGTCTGTGTGTGTATTTCACATCTGCTTTATCCATTCATTTGCGGATGAACATAGGTTGTTTCCACATCTTGGCTGTTGTGAGTAATGCTGCAATAAACATGGGAGTGCAGACATCTTTTCCATACCTTGTTTTTATTTCTTCTGGATCTATACAAAGAGTGGGATTGCTGGATCATATAGTAGTTCTATTTTAACTTTTTGAGGAACATCCATACTATTTGCCATAGTGATAGAACCAATTTATGTTCCCACCAACAGTGCATAAGACTGTCTTCTTCTCCACGTCTTCTCTGACACTTGTCATCTTTTGTCTTCCTGATAGTCATTCTAACAGGTATGAGATGATGTTACATTGTGGTTTTGATTTGCCTTTACCTGATGAGTTAGTGAGGCTGTAGGCACTGATCCATAGCTCAGCAAGTAGAGTGAAGGGTATGTGTGAGCCATTTGGCCTGTGTGAGCCATTTGTTCTAATCATGTATAAAGCCTCAGAGTTGGGCAGGGAAATCCTATCAGAATGCCTTAGTTCTTATGAAATTTATGCAGTGAGGGATTAATCCATTTTAAATAAATAGATCAATGTAACAAATATTTATTAGTCATTTTAATATCAAGTCAGTAACTTAATGAGGGATATGTAACAGAAAAAGTCCTGCTCTTATAAACTGGAGTAGAGGAGAAGGGATTGTGCTTATTTCTGCCTTGTAAATTTACTGAGTATATAATTCCTCTTATTATTCCTTTCTGCCTTTAACAGATAATCTTGGCTAAAGAGTCTGGTTTCTTATTCAACTTTTGGTTTAGTTGGGGAAACAAGTCACAGCTCTATATTTATATGCCCATAGATCTGTGAGGTTTCTCAGGAGATAGGTAAGATGGTATGGTATTCCCATCTCTTTAAGGACTTTGCACAGTTTATTTTTCCACAGAGCTTTCTCAATCTGCGTACAGTTGTGAGAGCTGGAACATAAAGAAGGGAGAGCACCAAAGAATTGATGCCTTTGAACTGTGGTGCTGGAGAAGACTCCTGAGAGTCCCTTGGGCAGCAAGGGGATCAAACCAGTCAATTTTAAGGGAAATCAACCCTGAGTACTCACTGGAAGGACTGAGGGTGAAGCTGAAGCTCCAGTATTTTGCTCACCAGATGTGAACAGTTGAATTATTGGAAAACTCCCTGATGCTGGAAAAGATTGAGGACAGAAGGAGAAGAGGACATCAGAGGATAAGATGGCTGGATGGCATCACCAATGCAATGGACACAAACTTGGGCAAACTTCAGGAGAGGGTAAAGGACAGGGTAGTTGGCATGCTGCAGTCCATGGGGACACAAAGAGTTAGATAAAACTGTGTGGCTGAACAACAACATATTTGTAAGAGTGTAATTAATAATCTAGGGAAAAGAAGATAAAGCTAGATGAGTTGTATAATAAGATCCATATGCATTCAAGGTGAGTGAGAGCTTGCTGTAGACTGAGGAGACCAGAGAAAACTTCATGGGCAATATGGAGCCATAGTTGGCACTTAGAAAACTGGTAAGGTTTCAGTTCTGTTCAGTTCAGTGGCTCAGTCGTGTCTGACTCTGTGACCCCATGTACTGCAGTATGCCAGACCTCCCTGTCCATCACCAACTCCTGGAGTTTACCCAAACTCATGTCCATTGAGTCGGTGATGCCATCCAAACATCTCATCCTCTGTTGTCACCTTCTCCTTCTGCCTTCAATCTTTACCAGCATCAGGGGCTTTTCAAATGAGTCAGTCCTTCGTATCAGGTGGCCAAAGTATTGGAGTTTCAGCTTCAACATCAGGCCTTCCAATTAACACCCAGGACTGATCTCCTTTAGGATGGACTGTTTGGATCTCCTTGCCATACGAGGGACTCTCAAGAGTCTCCTCCAACACCACAGTTCAAAGTCATCAATTCCTTGGCGCTCAGTTTTCTTTATAGTCCAACTCTCAAATCCATACATGACCAATGGAAAAACCATTGCTTTGATTAGATGGACCTTTTTGGCATAGTAATGTCTCTGCTTTTTAATATGCTGTATAGGTTGCTGATAATTTTTCTTCCAAGGAGTAAGCGTCTTAATTTCATGGCTGCAGTCACCATCTGCAGTGACTTTCAAGACCCCCAAAATAAAGTCTATCACTGTTTCCACTGTTTCCCCATCTATTTGACAGGAAGTGATGGGAGTGGCCACTGTGCAGTGCAAGAGCAGCTGAGAGGAGATATCCCACGAACAAGGTGAGTGGCAGTGACTGAAAGGAAATATCCCATGTCCAAGGTCAGGAGCAGAGGTTGTGAGGAGATACCCCACATCCAAGGTAAGGAACTGTGTCTGCACTTTGCTGGAACAGCCGTGAAGAGTTACCCCATGTGCAAGATAAGAGAAACCCAAGTAAGATGATAGGTACTAAGAGAGGGCATCAGAGCACAGGAAGACTGAAACCATAATCACAGAAAACTAGCCAATCTGATCACATGGGCCACAGCCTTGTCTAAATTCAATGAAACTAAGCCATGCCATGTGGGGCCACTCAAGACGTCCAGGTCATGGTGGAGAGGTCTGACAGAATGTGGTCCACTGGAGAAGGGAATGGCAAACCACTTCAGTGTTCTTGCCTTGAGAACTCCATGAACAGTATGAATAGGCAAAAAGATAGGACACTGGAAGATGAACTCCCCAGGTCATTAGGTGCTCAAATGCTACTGAAGATCAGTGGAGAAATAACTCCAGAAAGAATGAAGGGATGAAGCCAAAGCAAAAACACCACTCAGTTGTGGATGTGACCAGTGATAGAAGCAAAGTCCAATGCTGTAAAGAGCAATATTGCATAGGAACCTGGAATGTTAGGTCCATGAATCAAGGCAAACTGGAAGTGGTCAAACAGGAAATTGCAAGAGTGAACATTGACATTCTAGGAATCAACGAACTAAAATGGACTGGAATGGTTGAATTTAAATCAGATGACCATTATATCTGATACTGTGGGCAAGAATCCCTTAGAAAAAATGGAGTATCCTTCATAGTCAACAAAAGAGTCTAAAATGCAGTACTTGGATGCAATCTCTGAAACAACAGAATGATCTCTGTTCATTTCCAAGACAAACCATTCAATATCATGGTAATCCAAGTCTATTCCCTGACCAGTAACACTGGAGAAGCTGAAGTTGAATGGTTCTATGAAGACCAATAAGACCTTTTTAGAACTAACACCCCAAAAAGATGTCCTTTACATTATAGGGGACTGGAATGAAAAGTAGGAAATCAAAAAAATCTGGAGTAACAGGCAAATTTGGCTTGGAGTACAGAATGAAGCAGGGCAAAGGCTAATAGAGTTTTGCCAAGAGAATGCACTGGTCATAGCAAACACCCTCTTCCAACAACACAAGAGACGACTCTACACATGGAAATCACCAGATGGCCAACATTGAAATCAGATTGATTATATTCTTTGCAACCAAAGATGGAGAAGCTCTATACAGTCAGGGAAAACAAGTCCAGGAGCTGACTGTGGCTCAGATCATGAAATCCTTATTGTCAAATTCAGACTTAAATTGAAGAAAGTGAAGAAAACCCATAGACCATTTAGGTATGACCTAAATCAAATCCTTTATGATATACAGTGAAAGTGAAAAAGAGATTTAAAGGACTACATCTAATAGACAAAGTGCTTGATGAACTATGGACGGAGGTTCATGATATTGTGGAGGAGACAGGGATCAAGACCATCCCCAAGAAAAAGAAATACAAAAAAGCAAAATGGCTGTCTGAGGAGCCCTTACAAATAGCTATCAAAGGAAGAGAAGTGAAAAGTAAAGGAGAAAAGGAAAGATCACTTCAGTTCAGTTCAGTCACTCAGTCGTGTCTGTATCTTTGCGACCCCATTATGCACAGCACGCCAGGCCTTCCTGTCCATCACCAACTCCTGGAGTTGACTCAGACTCACATCCATTGAGTCAGTGATGCCATCCAGCCATCTCATTCTCTGTCATCCCCTTCTCCTCCTGACCCCAATCCCTCCTAGCATCAGAGTCTTTTCCAATGAGACAACTCTTCTCATGAGGTGGCCAAAGTTTTGGAGTTTCAGCTTCAGCATCACCCAGAACTGATTTCCTTTAGAATGGACTGGTTGGATCTCCTTGCAGTCCAAGGGACTCTTAAGTCTTTTCCAACACCACAGTTCAAAAGCATCAATTCTTTGGCACTCAGCCTTCTTCACAGTCCAACTCTCACATCCATACATGACCACTGGAAAAACCATAGCCTTGACTAGATGGACCTTTGTAGGCAAAGTAATGTCTCTGCTTTTCAATATGCTATCTAGGTTGGTCATAACTTTCCTTCCAAGGAGTAAGCATCTTTTAATTTCATCATCTGCAGTGATTTTGGAGCCCCCCCAAAAAATAAAGTCTGACACTGTTTCCACTGTTTCCCCATCTATTTCCCATGAAGTGATGGGACCGGATGCCATGATCTTCGTTTTCTGAATGTTGAGCTTAAAGCCAACTTTTTCACTCTCCTCTTTCACTTTCATCAAGAGGCTCTTTAGTTCCTCTTCACTTTCTGCCATAAGGGTGGTGTCATCTGTATATCTGAGGTTGTTGATATTTCTCCCGGCAATCTTGATTCCAGCTTGTGCTTCTTCCATCCCAGTGTTTCTCATGATGTACTCTGCATATAAGTTAAATAAGCAGGGTGACAATATACAGCTTTGGCGTACTCCTTTTCCTATTTGGAACTAGTCTGTTGTTCCATGTATACCTATTTGATTCAGAATTCTAAAGAATAGCAAGCAGAGACAAGAAAGCCTTTCTCAGCATCAATGCAAACAAATAGAGGAAAACAATAGAATGGGAAAGACTAAAGATCTCTTTAAGAAAATTAGAGAGACCAAGGGAACATTTCATGCAAAAATGGGCTCAATAAAGGACAGAAATGTTATGGACTTAACAGAAGCAGAAGACATTAAGAACATGTGGCGTGAATATATAGAAGAACTGTACAAAAAAGATCTTTATGACCCACAATATCATGATGGTGTGACCACTCAACTCTGGAATGTGAAGTCAGGTGGGCCTTTGGAAGGATCCCTATAAACAAAGCTAGTGGAGGTGATGGAATTCCAGTTGAGCTATTTCAAATCCTGAAAGACAATGCTGTGAAAGTGTTGCACTCAATATGTCAGCAAATTTGGAAAACTCAGCAGTGGCCACAGGCCTGGAAAAGGTCAGTTTTCATTCCAACCACAAAGGAAGGCAATGCCAAAGAATTCTCAAATTACCACACAATTGCACTCATCTCACATGCTAGTTAAGTAATGTTCAAAATTCTCCATGCCACGGTTGAGCAATCCATGAACTATGAAATTCCAGATGTTCAAGCTGGTTTTAGAAAAGGCAGAGGAACCAGAGATCAAATTGCCAACATCTGCTGGATCATCGAAAAAGCAAAAGTTACAGAGAAACATCTATTTCTGCTTTATTGACTATGCCAAAGCCTTTGACTGTGTGGATCACAATAAACTGTGGAAAATTCTGAAAGTGACGGGAATACCAGACCACCTGACCTGCCTCTTGAAAAATCTGTATGCAAGTCAGGAACAACAGTTAGAACTGGACATGGAACAACAGACTGGTTCCAAATAAGAAAAAAAGAATGTCAAGACTATATTGTCACCCTGCTTATTTAACTTATATGCAGAGTACATCATGAGAAATGCTGGGCTGGAAGAAGCACAAGCTAGAAACAAGAATGCTGGGAGAAATATCAATAAGCTTAGATATGCAGATGACACCACACTTATTGTAGAAAGTGATAAGAACTAACAAGCCTCTTGATGAAAGTGAAAGAGGAGAGTGAAAAAGTTGGCTTAAAGCTCAACATTCAGAAAACTAAGATCATGGCATCTGGTACCATCACCTGATGGCAAATAGATGGGGCAACAGTCTGAACATTGGCTGACTTTATTTTTTGGTTCCCAAATCACTGCAATTGGTGATTTCAGCCAAGAAATTAAAAACACTTACTACTTGGAAGGAAAGCTATGACCTACCTAGGCAGCATATTAAAAAGCAGAGACATTACTTTGTCAACAAATGTCCATCTAGTCAAGGCTATGATTTTTCCATGAGAGCTGGACTATAAAGAAAGCTGAGCACTGAAGAACTGATGCTTTTGAACTGTGATGTGGAAGAAGACTCTTGAGAGTCCCTTGGTCTGCAAGGAGATCCAACCAGTCCATTCTAAAGGAGATCAGTCTTGGGTGTTCATTGGGAGGCCTGATGTTGAAGCTGAAACTCCAGTACTTAGGCCACCTGATACGAAGAACTGAATCATTTGAAAAGGCCCTGATGCTGGGAAAGATTGAGAGCAGGAGGAGAAGGGGACAACAGAGGATGAGATGGTTGGATGACATCACTGACTCAATGGACATGAGTTTGGGTAAACTCTGGGAGTTGGTGATTGACAGGGAGGCCTGGCGTGGTGCGGTTCATGGGGTTGAAAGAGTCGGACCCAACTGAGTGACTGAATTGAATTGAACTCATGGGACCAGATGCCATGATCTTCGTTTTCTGAATGTTGAGCTTAAAGCCAACTTTTTCACTCTCCACTTTCATTTTCATCAAGAGGCTCTTTAGCTCCTCTTTACTTTCTGCCATAAGGGTCGTGTCATCTGCATATCTGAGGTTATTGATTTTTCTCCTGGCAATCTTGATTCCAGCTTGTGTTTCTTCCAGTCCAGCATTTCTCATGATGTACTCTGCATATAAGTTAAATAAGCAGGGTGACAATATACAGCCTTGACGTAATCCTTTTCCTATTTGGAACCAGTCTGTTGTTCCATGTCCAGTTCTAACTGTTGCTTCCTGACCTGCATACAGATTTCTCAAGGGGCAGGTCAGGTGGTCTGATATTCCCATTTCTTTCAGAATTTTCCACAGTTTATTGTGATCCACACAGTCAAAGGCTTTGGCATAGTTAATAAAGCAGAAATGGATGTTTTTTTGGAACTCTCTTGCTCTTTCAATGATTCAACAGATGTTGGCAATCTGATCTCTGGTTCCTCTGTCTTTTCTAAGATGAGCTTGAACATCTGGAAGTTTATGGTTCATGTATTGGTGAATCCTGGCTTAGAGAATTTTGAGCATTACTTTACTAGCATCTGAGATGAGTGCAATTGTGTGATAGTTTGATCATTCTTTGGCATTGCTTTTCTTTGGGATTGGAATGAAAAGTGACCTTTTTGAAGTAAGTTTTAGAAAGTAGAAATGGGAAAAGGAGCCAGACAGAGGCAAATTTAGAGAGACAAAACTGGGTAGGGAATAGTGTTACATGAGTATGGTTAAGTCAAAATTTCTGGAAGACGACTTTTGGTTGACAAACCAATTTCTATTGGCAGAAATTTCTTAGACTATCCATTATGCTGGTAATCTAGGTCTAGGATTGCCTTGAGTTAAAGATTTTCATTTTAAATTCCAATTTAGTATGACTGAAGGGAAAAAAACTCTCTATATTTCATTCTCTCACAAGAGAATATATCAGTTCAGTTCCTATCAATTAAATTATGCTGGTATTTAATTTTATGTGTGGGCTTAATAGCATATAACTCCCATATTCTGGCATTAAAGCTGTGATAAAATTTGCTCTGAAATAGAATCCATTGGAATGATCATGGGTTAAGAGTTGATAAGACTAATGTTCTTTCCTTTGTGTTGAAGATATTGTTTGAACCGTTTCTTACTGGAATTAGAGAAAATATTAAGTACAAAGCATGAAAACATTTATGGAGATTTAGTTAAAATGGGATTTACTAATATACTGTTTTTTCTTAAATATTATAATTACAAAATAATATCATCCTCTAAATGATGATGCAATCTTGACATGAAAATAGAATTAATCTAAGAAGTAGAAAACAAACTCTAACTTGAAATTTGATATCTTACTTTCTGTCATGGGGAATAGTTCCAAGTTTATTTCATAGGTACATGATTAGAAATATATATGTTGGAAATAATTTTTGATAACATCATGCTTGTTACAGTTTGGTGCAATACTAATACTAAATAACCAAAATTTGAGAGCAGTTGATATGTTGAAATGACTTTAGGTGCTTATATTACATAATCTTTTGGTCAAAATAATAGCAGAATATAGAGGGGATTTTCTTTTGGTGGATTAAAAAAGCCTTTTATCTATATCTCAAAAGCAGACTTTACCAATCTCTTTCTCTTTCTAGTAGAATTCAATAAATTTTAATTATTTACATGCCTTGATGAGAGCTGGGATGAAGTTTAAAAAATGTCATATTTTGAAAAATTGGATGGTTTGTTCCAATTTAGGTATGGTCATAACCAAGCATGATTTTAAGTATATTTTTCTTAGCTAAACATGGTAGACATTTAAATATTTTAAAACTTTTATCAATATTCACTCAATAAGTTATTCTTATTCTTATTATTATATTTTACCATAAAAGAAATTATGAGCACTTTATTTTTATTTTATTTTATTTTTAATTAAATTTTTATTTTTACTTTATTTTACTTTAAAATACTGTAATCACATCTAGCTTTAAGTTAGTTGCTGTGATAAGTTACAGAACCAATTCTGTCAAGTTATACTCCATTTAGGACAAGTAGTGCAGTGATAAAGAATCCACCTGCCAATGCAAGAGACACGGGAGATGTGAGTTTGATCCCAGGGTTGGGAAGATCCCCTGGAGAAGGAAATGGCAACTCCAGTATTCCTGCCAGGATAATCTGATGGATAGAGGAGCCTGGGGATCCTCTGTGGCCTGTAGCCACAGTTTATGTGGATTCCAAGAGTTGCACATGTCTCAGCATATGGACACGACTGAAGCGACCTAGCAGCAGTAGCAGCAGCAGCATATTTAGGGCATTATGATGGCCATTAAATATTAGCAACTCTGGTACTTACAGAAAGTATACTTTGGTGTTTCAGGGACTATTACAACCCTTTATGTTCAATAGTCACATAAACAGAAACTTTAGAAATGAAAATCAGATCACTATTTATTCTTGCTATGTTGGTAATATACATATAAAAAATGTTATTAGGAATCTTGGCCATTGTGATAGTATTATAGGTTTAAACATACCCTTGGTAAAAATTTAGCAGCCATGCCTCTTAAGTTTTGCTTATTCTGCCCTTCACAGAAATCACTGTAATATATTTTAACTTGCAATTTCTATAATTTTTAGGCCTAACCAAATAGTTTCCATTTTCAGAAAATTTTATTTGACCCTACTGAATCTTTTCTCTGCAATATTCTGATGGTTTTTGATGTACAGTTTCTATCTGTTCTCATATTTAATTATTTTCCTTAATCACCTGGCTACTTATTTTCTAGTGTCTGTAGTATATAGGGGTTTCAAAAAAAGTTATTGAATTTACTTTTTGTTCATAAGTCCTGGGGAAAACAAAAGCATATACACAGACATACTATTTCCTTGTTTTATGAAGTGATTTACTGAATTTTTACTGAAAGTAAATATTAAAGTCACTTTAATTTTCATATAAATTGGCATTTCTAGGAATTTTCCTAATATCAAAGTATAAATCACACATTTCTGAAGGAAATCTCTGTATCTTTTGCTTTTTTTTTCATGTGGAAGGACTTCATAAAGTTCCAAATTCTATTTCTATCTTCCATTTATTTCTCTGAGAGAGAATGTCTCACCTGGTGAGTTTGAGAAGAGGAACTGAGGTTACTTTATTCTCCTTCTTGATCTTCATTTTGTGTTCTTCAGCCAGACTGCTGCAGAGCTCTTGAATTTGAGTCTCCTTCTGTCTGCCTTTTGGGGGAAGCCTGAGACAGTCCTGTGCTGCTTTTGCCTCAAAATACATGGTGTTAGTGGTAAAGAATCCGCATGCCATTGCAGGAAACTCGGGTTCAATCCCTGGGTTGGGATGATCCCCTGGCATAGGAAAAGGCAACCCACTCAAGTATTCTTGCCTGGAAAATTCCAGGGGCAGAGGAGCCTTGCAGGCTACAGTCCATGGGGTTGCAAAGAGTTAGACATGACTGAGTGAGTACAACACATGCTGTCTTACTCAAGACAAGTACTAAAATGCTTGGCAGAGTTGCAGATCAAACCATGTTTTCCAACACATTTCATTAGAGATAAGTGTGATTTTTTTTTTTGCAAAATTTGAATCTATCAATTGTTTTCAACCTAGAAGGTGAACAAGCACATATTCTTGATTTGACTTCTTAAATCCTCAACAATCATCATACCCTTTAAAATTTTTATTTAGCACAATAACCACTTAAGTTCTTTTCTTCAACTTACTGGGGGAAGTATTTTGTTCACTCAGCACTTTTTCCCTACTTTGAAATGTTAAATTTAACTTAGAAATGAAATAGTATTAACAATCTCTGGAAAGTGAATTCCAAAAGAATCATATTTTAAGTTTATTACTAAGTGAACAAAGAGTGACTCCTTAAAAGTGACTTAAATCTTTTAGAATAGTATTAATACTTTATTAGTTCAACTCAAAAACTGTGGCAAAGATTGTACATGCAATTTTACAAAAAGATTTTGGCCTTTGGACAAAATGAAAAGTGTGATGAATTAGAATATTTTCCTATGCTTTTATAACTACTTTTAGTTTTTTTATTTCTGCATTTCTGCTGATACTTGTCTTATGGCTAGAGATTTGAGGCATCTCCTTATGCTTAAGAAAACATGTGAGAGAGATACAATGACTATGTATTTCAGTTTGCCAAATGTAGTCCTGGTATATTTGCTTGTTGTCTCAGTATAATTATTAATAGCAATTATCTTCACTCTGAAAATGTCACATTAGGGTGGTAAATTATATGCTCACACTGAAACAAAGTACATAGTTACTGGCAGTTGTGCATAGAATCATTCTTTTAGGTGTTTTAATCTAATTGTTTCATCAAAAGTGAAAGTGAAGTCACTCAGTCATGTCCGACTCTTTGCGACCCTGTGGACTGTAGCCTACCAGGCTTCTCTGTCCATGGGATTTTCCAGGCAAGAGTACTGGAGTGGGTTGCTTTTCCTTCTCCAGGGGATCTTCCCGACCCCAGGGATCGAACCCAGGTCTCCAAATATCTTCAAAACTTAAATTCAAGTCTTCAGGAAGATTTCTATATATTAACTTGAATTGAAATTTGTTACTTTTAGTTTAGGCTTAATATTAATGTTTATGTTTGTTTTGATTGAAAGTGAAAGTCACTCAGTTTAGCGACTTCATCCATGGAGAGTCCATGGAGTTCTCCAGGCCAGAATACTGGAGTGGGTAACCATTCCTTTCTCCAGGGGATCTTCCCAATCCAGGGATCAAATCCAGGTCTCCCGCATTGCAGGCAGATTCTTTACCAGCTTAGCCATAGGGAAGCCCTTGTTTTGGTTAGTCTGTACTTAATTTTATTAGTATGTATTTAAGTGGAGATAATATTAGTACATGCAGCCTGGGATTACTAGGAGGATTTAACCCAGATATTTGTGCATCCTCTAGCAATTTTTAAATTGTTTGTGATGCTGAAAGTTTTTAATCAGCACAGATTCTGCATTAACTGAACCTCACCTGTAAGCCTTCCTATCTTAGTGTCTGATTTTTGTGTCCAAAATTGCATTGTGTTAAATGACTTCCAATTTCACTTGACTTTCAGAGTGTTGGTAAAGATGTCTGACCCTTAATGTAACATGTTCTAGTGTCAAAATAACAGAAGTTATCCAATTTCTGCTCTGTACTCCTGTTGAATATTTAGCACTTAAGAAAAAAATATTTTTTTTTTGCAGTAAGCAATCAAGTCACATAGCATTTAATACAAGAGGGCTTTAAGTTGTTTAATAAACTCTGGCTTTAAACTGACAAGGGAAAAAAAACATGCAATATTGGAGAAGTGTACTACTTTAGTTATTGTATACTACTGAGAAAAGGAAAGAGGTACATGAACAGATGATGTGTTTTAAGAAAAGGTCAATTTTCATCTTAATCTCATTTAGAAACTTCACAGTAAATAAAGAAAAATTTCAGGATAATAAATTTATCATGACATTCCAGATTGAGAAGAACCAGCTATATACTATGCATGTGCATGTGTATGCGTTTACCATATTTACCATGGATAGATGTTGCTCAGAGTGTCTGTCTTTATGTATAATGACTTGAATCAATCCACTATTAGCAAATGATTAAAAAACACATAAGAAACTATTTTTAAATAATTGTTTTAATGTTAAACTTTTTTGGTATACACTGTTAACCAGAGTTCAGTTCAGTTCAGTTGCTCAGTCGTGTCCGACTCTTTGCGACCCCATGAATTGCAGCACGCCAGGCCTCCCTGTCCATCACCATCTCCCGGAGTTCACTCAGACTCACGTCCATAGAGTCCCTGATGCCATCCAGCCATCTCATCCTCTGTCATCCCCTTCTCCTCCTGCACCCAATCTCTCCCAGCATCAGAGTCTTTTCCAATGAGTCAACTCTTCTCATGAGATGGCCAAAGTACTGGAGCTTCAGCTTTAGCATCATTCCTTCCAAAGAAATCCCAAGGTTGATCTCCTTCAGAATGGATTGGTCCATTCTCCCAAGTCCAAGGGACTCTCAGGAGTCTTCTCCAACACCACAGTTCAAAAGCATCAATTCTTCAGTGCTCAGCCTTCTTCACAGTCCAACTCTCACATCCATACATGACCACAGGAAAAACCATAGCCTTGACTAGATGGGCCTTAGTTGGCAAAGTAATGTCTCTGCTTTTGAACATACTATCTAGGTTGGTCATAACTTTTCTTCCAAGGAGTAAGCATCTTTTAATTTCACGGCTGGAGAGTAGCCTATCAAAATAATGCTGTAGTGGTTTCAGTTCAGTGTTAAAAAAATCTATAATAACACTAATGTTTAATAAAATCCCCTTATTCAAGGGATCAAAGAAGTCAGTTTAATATTATCTATCTACCACTAAACCCATCAATGACAATTTAGCTTCAGAAATGTTTAATTTATGAATCTATTATTTTTCAGTTTAAATATTAATTTTACAATTTATTTTAGGATTTCCATACAAACTGTGAAATTATTTGTTGCAGCTCTGTGAAAAATACCGTTGGTAGCTTGATAGGGATTGCATTGAATCTATAGATTGCTTTGGGGTAGTATACTCATTTTCACTATATTGATTATTCTGATCCATGAACACAGTAGATTTCTCCATCTATTAGTGTTTGATTTCTTTCACCAGTGTTTTATAGTTTTCTATATATATGTCTTTTGTTTCTTTAGTTAGATATATTCCTATGTATTTTATTCTTTTCATTGCATTGGTGAATGGAATTGTTTCTTTAATTTCTCTTTCTATTTTCTCATTATTAGTGTATAGGAATGCAAGGGATTTCTGTGTGTTGATTTTGTCTCTTGCAACTTTACTATATTCACTGAAACCTTGAATAGCCATGAAACTGGAGGAATCAACCTGCCTGACTTCAGGCTATACTACAAAGCTACAGTCATCAAGACAGTATGGTACTGCAACAAAGACAGAAATATAGATCAATGGAACAAAATAGAAAGCCCAGGGACAAATCCAAGCACCTATGGACACCTTATCTTTGACAAAGAAGGCAAAAATATACAATGGAGAAAAGACAATCTCTTTAACAAGTGGTGCTGGGAAAACTGGTCAACCACTTGTAAAACAATGAAACTAGAACACTTTCTAACAACATACACAAACATAAACTCAAAATAATTAAAGATCTAAATATAAGACCAGAAACTTTAAAACTCTTAGAGGAGAACATAGGCAAAACACTCTTCGACAAATCACAGCAGGATCCTCTATAACCCACCTCCCAGAATATTAGAAATAAAAGCAAAAGTAAACAAATGGGACCTAATTAACATTAAAAGCTTCTGCACAACAAAGAAAACTATAAGCAAGGTGAAAAGACAGCCTTCAGAATGGGAGAAAATAATAGCAAATGAAGTAACTGACAAAGAATTAATCTCAAAAAAATACAAAAACCTCCTGCAGCTCAAGTCCAGAAAAATAAACGACCCAATCAAAAAATGGGCCAAAGAACTAAACAGACATTTCTCCAAAGAAGACATACAGATGGCTAATAAACACATGAAAAGATGCTCCACATCACTCATTGTCAGAGAAATGCAAATCAAAACCACAATGAGGTACCATTTCACGCCAGTCAGAATGGCTGCGATCCAAAAGTCTACAAGCAATAAATGCTGGCGAGGGTGTGGAGAAAAGGGAACCCTCTTACACTGTTGGTGGGAATGCCAACTAGTACAGCTACTATGGAGGACAGTGTGGCGATTCCTTAAAAAAATGGAAATAGAACTGCTTTATGACCTAGCAATCCCACTGCTGGGCATACAGACTGCTGGGAAACCAGAATTGAAAGAGACACGTGTACCCCAATGTTCATTGCAGCACTGTTTATAATAGCCAGGACATGGAAGCAACCTAGATGTCCATCAGCAGACGAATGAATAAGAAAGCAGTGGTACATATACACAATAGAGTATTACTAAGCCATTAAAAAGAATGCATTTGAATCAGTTCTAGTGAGGTGGATGAAACTGGAACCTATTATACAGAGTGAAGTAAGCCAGAAAGAAAAACACCAATACAGTATCAGTTCAGTTCAGTTCATTTCAGTCGCTCAGTCGTGTCCAACTCTTTGAGACCCCATGAATCACAGCATGCCAGGCCTCCCTGTCCATCACCAACTCCGGAGTTCCCTCAGACTCATGTCCATCAAGTCAGTGATGCCATCCAGCCATCTCATCCTGGGTCGTCTCTTTCTCCTCCAGCGCCCAATCCCTCCCAGCATCAGAGTCTTTTCCAATGAGTCAACTCTTCTCATGAGATGGCCAAAGTACTGGAGTTTCAGCTTTAGCATCATTCCTTCCAAAGAAATCCCAGGGTTGATCTCCTTCAGGATGGACTGATTGGATCTCCTTGCAGTCCAAGGGACTTTCAAGAGTTTTCTCCAATACCACAGTTCAAAAGCATCAGTTCTTCGGCGCTCAGCCTTCTTCACAGTCCAACTCTCACATCCATACATGACTACAGGAAAACTAATGCATTTATATGGAATTTAGAAAGATGGTAATGATAAACCTGTATGTGAGATAGCAAAAGACACACAGATGTATAGAACAGTCTTTTGGACTCTGTGGGAGAGGGTGAGGGTGGGATGATTTGGGAGAATGGCATTGAAACATGTATATTATCATATGTGAAATGAATCGCCAGTCTAGGTTCAATGCATAATACAGGATGTTCGGGGCTGGTGCACTGGGATGACCCAGAGGGATGGTATGGGGTGGGAGGGGTGGTTCAGGAAAGGGAACATGTGTACACCTGTGGTGGATTCATGTCACTGTATGGCAAAACCAATACAATATTGTAACGTAATTAGCCTCCAATTAAAATAAATAAATTTATATTAAAAAAAGAGATGTAAAAAAATAAAATTTATTTTTAATTAGCTGTATATAATTTATAGATGTATTTAATTCTCATGTTGATGAAATTGTCAACAAAAGGATTTAATAAATATTATTTTCTTTGGGAAAATTTATTGTATTCTGGTTATTGGTAAACTTCCCTGAAAGACATGAGATGTTCTCTTAATAGAACTGAAAATATGGATTATAGAATCAGGTTTTGTAGCAACAAAGTGGTGGAATGGTCCTGGGTTCCTGAGGGCAGATGTGATTGGCTTATTTGAATAATCCTACTGGCTCGCAGTGAACTGAAGCCCAGGACTCAAGTATAAGCAGGTACTGACTGAGTCTGACTTCCATGATAAGGGTTGTTTGGTTAAGGGGCCTCATATTTGAGAGAAGAGTGGAGAAGAGACTGTTGTTAGGACTTTGGATGCCTTCTCACATGTAGATGTCAAGGCAGCTCATAGTTATTATTTCAGGCTTTAAATGACATTGGCTTAATTTCAGAGTTAGATATTAAGAGGATATAGGTTATTACTACCAATAAATCCACATTGCTGCAAATATCAAACAGTGCAGGCAATAGAGGCTTCCACATGTAGGTCTTCCAATTTGAGTTTATGGTTTTTGGCTTCTTGTTATTATTTTTCAAGGTGAGGAGGCTCAATATCATAAGGTGAGCTATACTTAAACTGGTTTCAAAAGACTCAGATGGCAATTTTGGCTTGAAATAAAATTTATGTCCTATTTGCCAAGGATATTGTGTCTTTGTGAAAAAAAAAAATCAGCTACTCCTTATATTTTGTGTTTCTAATCTTCAGGCTGATATGGACACTGTGTATTTTATAGTTTAAGTGATTCTGTGTGCTTACAAGGAAAGACATTATACCAATGGTCCATAATCTAAATGAATATCAACCTGCTGAAGTAAAACTTAAGATGAGTATTTTAGTTTCTTAAGTAATATTTGGTTATCTCTTTTATGTACTTGCATGGTAATTGTCATCATATGGTATATTTGAAGTGGTAAAATAGACTTAAAAAAACCCTATTCTTTGATAATTATTGCTTCTCTTAATTCAATATAGCCCCAGATTGTTGATTTAGAATGGGTTTAATATATAGAATGCCAATTTGAAACTCTTTTAGTAAATGCTTAAAGTTTTTTCATTACTAGATTCAACATCTAGTAATGAAAAAACTTCTGCCATCCATCCTTCTGCTTCTTCCTGCTTATAATTCAGATACAATAGAGTCTCTGAAGATGGAGTAGCCATCCTATTATTGTGAGAGTGAAAGCCACACTCTAAAGGTAACGAAACAGTAAAGTTAGAAGGAAAGTGGGTTCTGGACAGCTCTTCTGTCAGTCCTATGGGTCCTAGATTGCTTCCCAATGGACTTTTTGTTACACATGAACTGTGCTGTGGTAAGGTTTCTATGGAAGGCAGCTGACTGCAGTCATTACTGACTTTACAATTTTTAGCTAAGCATCAGGTACCAGACTGAAATTGATGTTTCCATATATATGATTGCCATTTCCAATGAACAATCAGTATTTGAAAGAGCAGAATTTACCTGAAGGCTAAGCAAGTTTACTGAGGATGATGCTTTAATATTCTCCAGGAAAGAAAATGCTTCAGCTTTCCCAGTCTTGACACTGAATTGGCAAAATGGTGAGGTATTGCTGCAAGAAGATCTGAGTTTAGTTGCTGAGTTTATGAATTTTTGTTTAGAAAAATGCATGTTTAAAAGACAATCCAACCCTATTTATAGTAACTTTTCCAAACTTTTTCTGTAGAAGGCAGGGAATTGCAAAGACATTGGGCTGTTGCCATTGAAATAAATGAAAATGCCATATCCATCCATTTAATATTAGCAAAACTGCTTATTTTCAGTTTCACTTTAAGTTCTCTTTCTGTGCCCTCTTGCTGTTACCCAATATGAAAGGTCCAAGGACAAATGCTCTCACTGTTACTTTAAAATGAAACTTTGAGTTTGACTTGCATATTGATTGAAAAAGAATACAATTCATTTGCAGGCAACAGAGAATCCTTTTGGGACTGTGAGTGATAAAGGAACAAGAGTTAACTGTTTCAAAGACAAAAACTCTATTCACAGGTTATCCAAGCATTTAAACATCAAAGTTGTGTGCAGAAGTTCTTAAATTCTTCCCTTTACAGCCCTAGATTCCAAAACCCATTTTATTTCCTTACCCCTTATCTGCCACTCTCTACTCCTTCTACCTGCAGTCCAGACAAATAGATCCATATTATTTCATTTACAAGGAACAGTGAAGGAACTTTGTTGTGCATGTTCAGAAAGTTTTTAGTGTTTGTCTTAAATATCTTCCTTTATTTAGACCCTTTTCTTTTTGTCATTGAACTTAAATAAAGAACAATTATCTTCAAAAATATGAAGAAAATTAATATTTACTGATGTCTACTGTGCACAAGTTCTAGAAAGTGCCTTTGCATGTATTATTTTATTTAATTTTCAATGCCTGCAGCATAAAAATGGGAATAGGCAAGGTGGTGAGATGGAAGCCTTGAAAGTCCATCAGATTGAGTTTGTATCCCAGATTTTTCATTTACTTGCTGTTTGATCTTCCTCAGTACCTGAATGGAATTATTTCCATGTAAAAGATAGAGAGCTTGAGCTTCAGGAGGATTTAAGGCTTTAATTGTTTATTCTTTAATAGATGAGCCAACAATTTTAGGAATATAACCTCAACTGTCCAAAAGGACTCAAATACTTCATAGAAACATGCTTAATGTGCTTCAGTTCAGTTCAGTCACTCAGTCGTGTCCGACTCTTTGTGACACCACGAATTGCAGCACACCAGGCCTGCCTGTCCATCACCAACTCCCAGAGGTCACTCAAACTCACATCCATCGAGTCGGTGATGCCATCGAGTCGGTGATGCCATCCAGTCATCTCATCCTCTGTCATCCCCTTTTCCTCCTGCCCCTAGTCCCTCCCAGAATCACAGTCTTTTCCAATGAGTCAACTCTTCGCATGAGGTGGCCAAAGTTTTGGAGTTTCAGCCTGAGCATCAGTCCTTCCAATGAACACCCAGTACTGGTGTCCTTTAGGATGGACTGGTTGGATCTCCTTGCAGTCCAAGGGACTCTCAAGAATCTTCTCCCGCACCACAGTTCAGAAGCATCAGTTCTTCGGCACTCAGCTTTCTTCCCTTAGCTGATTTTAATTTGTATCCTTCTACTGTAAAAACCCATAACCATAAATGTAACAGCTTTTGGTGAATTCTCTGAATCCTTCTGGTAGATTTTGGAACTTGAGGTAGTCTTGGGAACTTGTAATTGGTGTCAGAAGTAAGTGTTGTTATGGAGACTGCTGAGTTTTGCAGTTGATGTCAAGATGATATTAATTTGGGGGACTCCTGAATTTTGTAAGCAGGTAATTCAATATGGGCATTATTGTTGTTGTTCAGTCACTCAGTCGTGTCTCTTTGTGACCCCGTGGACAGCAGCATGCCAGGCTTCCCTGACCTTCACTATCTCATGAAGTTTGCTCAAACTCATGTCCATTGAGTTGGTGATACCATCCAACCATCTCATCCTCTGTCATCCCCTTCTTCTCCTGCCTTCAATCTTTCCCAGCATCAGGGTCTTTTCTAATGAGTTGGCTCTTCACCTCAGGTGATCACATGTATTGGAGCTTCACCTTCAAAATTAGACCTTCCAATGATTATTTAAAATTCCTTCAGGATTGACTGGTTTGATCTCCTTGCTGCCCAAGGGACTCTCAAGAGTCTTCTCCAGCACCACAGTAGGAGCATAGCATTGTCCATTTTTAAAAGACACTCAGGAATAATTCTATACTTATCAAATGTTTTTCTCTTTTTTTGGTAAAGGAGAAATGTTGAAGAGCAAGATCATGTTATAGCTTTACTCTGTTAGGATATAAATGAATACATTTTATTTATAGGCTGGAAAGTATAGAAGAAATTATAAATCATAATAGTATTATTACTTTACATTTGCACATTTCTGATTCCCTAATATTTCTATAAGGTATCTTTATTTTATTAATGAGGTAATTGGGGGCTCAGAGAAATGAGGGACCTTTCCTGGATCCATGAAAATAATAAAACCTTTACACTTAAATTTTCTCATTAAATATTCAGGTTGTTAAATATTCGAGGTTGTTATGTTTTATCCAAGTTACTCCTTCAGAAACTGCAGGTGCACACAGACTTTTGTGAAGATTCTTTGATACACTCTGTTCAGCAACCTTAGCACAAAAATGTTTTGACACATTCATATGTGTTTTCTTTTGGTAATTTCCCGTTTTCCTCATCCTACTCAGGTGGTAATCAATTTTGTGATTTTTCCAGTGGGCATCTTCTGGCTTCCCATAAGTAGAAGTTGTATACCCGATTTTTATCCCCTGGATTTTGTTTCAAAAACTTTAGTCCACTGAAGAGAAAAGGATCCAGGGAAAGAGAGCAAACAGAGAAGGGTTTCTCAGATTGCAAATGATCTTGGGGAATGGAAAGATCTGTGAGTTTCCTGTACCTCAGAAATCTACTCCTTGTGCCCTTTGATGTTCCTAGCCTTCTCTACACATCTTAGCTTTGTTGGTCTCTGGGTGGGGTGAAGCCAAAACCTTTCCTTCCTGTGCAGAAAGTCTGGGGAAGCTGTCACTTGCCTTGTTCTTCCTTTCCCAAGAAAGATAATTCATTTTGGTTGGGGAGTTTCCTCTTGGCCCTGAGCAGTGCTGGCTTGGGGAATGGGTTGATGCAGCCCGAATGAAGCTGTTTTTTCTTCCCTTTCTGTGTAGTTATTGTCAAATTATTCTCTGTTGAGGTTTCTTAAGTGGACTTCAGAACCTCCCAGAACCATTTTGTCCATGGATAGCTGTGTAAGTGTTGATCCTTGTAGATGGACAGGGGCTGGACATTTCTACTTTGCCATCTTGGTGACCTCACTCTTAAGTAATTTGTTTTAGTTTACATCCAAATTACATGACTATGCACTATTGTTCCCAGTGTCTATTTTTCTGATTCTGGGACTCCCTAGGTACTCAGCGGGAGAAATCTACTCATTATTTTCTAGGCAGTCTCCTTTTCTCCCTGTGTTGAATCTTAGGCTGATTTACCCAAATATCAATCCCTTACATCTCTAATATTTCTGAATTCCTGAAATCCTGTCTTTGGTTGAGGCACATTCTTGCTGTGTATACACGTGTTCGTGAGTACACATGTGCACATGCATGTGTGTGTTTTACAGAGAGTAGATGATAGATTCAAATCTTCTTTACTTTTCTTTCCTTAATTTAATGATAGTTTAAAGGTGGAGGAAGTAGTCCTAAGTGGGTTGATTCACTCAAGTAGCTTCTTAAAACCACTAAATTGAACTTTTGCCAGGGGAATAACATCTACAGGATTTAGAAGGTATATGAGTGCTGTGCTGCTTTTAAAGGATTTATTTTTCAATCTTTTAATGATTACTACTTTGATCTACTTCCAGATTTCATGCATGCATCACATACATTTTAAGATCATAAATTATCTGTAATACCTTAGCACTTTTATTTTGTAGTGTTAAGAAATAATTGTATCAAAATGTTTGGAAACAGTTTTCATGATGTAAACACAGCCTAAATTTATCCCAGTTGGGCTACTATTTAATGACTTGGATTTCAGCTAGATTGACTACACTTAAAATAATGGCATGTGTAGTCTCTAATGATCCACTGGTAACTTAAAAGTCAAATTAAAGACCTACAAATCCAGTCATCTGTGACAGTGACTTTAATCATCTCTTAAAGGAATTTACTAAGAATCTAAGTTTTTCTAGTTCAGATAAGAACTTTTTATATTAACTGGAAATCTCAGGGAAAATGGTAATAAAGAAGGAAAACTCAAGAATATGTTATATCTATGTTTTCTCATCAGAAATATTATGAGATATAAAAAGCAGAGACATTACTTTGCCGACTAACGCCCATCTAGTCAAGGCTATGGTTTTTCCTGTGGTCATGTATGGATGTGAGAGTTGGACTGTGAAGAAGGCTGAGCGCCGAAGAATTGATGCATTTGAACTGTGGTGTTGGAGAGGACTATTGAGGGTCCCTTGGACTGCAAGGAGATCCAACCAGTCCATTCTGAAGGATATCAACCCTGGGATTTCTTTGGAAGGAATGATGCTAAAGCTGAAGCTCCAGTACTTTGGCCACCTCATGAGGAGTTGACTCATTGGAAAAGACTCTGATGCTGGGAGAGATTGGGGGCAGGAGGAGAAGGAGACAACCCAGGATGAGATGGCTGGATGGCATCACGGACTCTACGGAGGTGAGTCTGAGTGAACTCCAGGAGATGGTGATGGACAGGGAAGCCTGGCGTGCTGCGATTCATGGGGTCACAAAGAGTCGGACACAACTGAACAATTGAACTGAACTGAACTGAAACAAAGTGAAGTTGCTCAGTCATGTCCGACTCTGCAACCCCATGGACTGTAGCCTACCAGACTCCTCTGTCCATGGGGTTTTTCCAGGCAAGAGTACTGGAGTAGGCTGCCATTTCCTTCTCCGATTATAAGGTACAGATTTCTTCAATTAATTTTGTTCAAAAAGATATGCATAAAGTGGCAAAAAGTAAATGAAATAAAGTGGAGTTTATTCATAATAGTTACTTGATAAAAATGATTTTCTATTTTAACCCAGATGGTATGGAATGAGTATGATAAATGATAATATCAAATGTGTTGAATTTTCTCTTTTATTTTTAAATAATAAGATTATTTATACACAAAAGCAAAGCTATTGTTAGTTATTAAAAAGTAAGCAAAAGACCAAAGATTGTTGCTTATCATCTCCCTGTACAAAGAGTTAAGTCACAGCCCACCAACAGTGTACCCTAAGGGGAATTCAGGATGGGAAAAGCAGGATGCTGCATTCTGTATTTTGGATATTTGGGGCCGTAGATAATTAAGACACATATCTATGGAAAATTTCAATGACCCCAGATTTGTACATACATAGAAAAGCACTAAAATCATTAACTTCAGATATCTGTTCTTTGTGACTAGCAGTAATTTTTTTATGCTTGATTACACGTATTTCTCAGTCAAAAAATTTATGTATATATTGACTTGTCCCCTACCTCTTCAGAGCATTTCCTCAGAGATGAGAGGCTATTTCCCAGGTTATCAGCCTCATTAAGGTTCTAAATAAAGCTGAAACTCATCAATCTTACATTGTATGTTTCTTTCAGCTAACAGAAACAAGAGTGTTTATTTTACTTTCAGTTCAGTTCAGTTCAGTTCAGTTGCTCAGTCATGTCTGACTCTTTGCAACCACATGGATTGCAGCACACCAAGCCTCCCTGTCCCTCACCAACTCCCTGAGTTTACTCAAACTCATGTCCATTGAGTCGGTGATGCCATCCAACCAACTCATCTTCTGTTGTCCCCTTCTCCTCCTGCCTTCCATCTTTCCCAGCATCAGGGTCTTTTAAAATGAGTCAGTTCTTCACATCAGGTGGCCAAAGGATTGGAGTTTCAGCTTCAGCATCAGTCCTTCCAATGAATATTCAGGGCTGATTTCTTTCAGGATAGACTGGTTGGATCTCCTTGCAGTCCAAGGGACTCTCAAGAGTCTTCTCCAACACCACAGTTCAAAAGCATCATTTCTTCAGTGCTCAGCTTTATAGTCCGGCTCTCACATCCATACATGACTACTGCAAAAACCATATTTTACTTTACTGAATGTTTATTATGTGCAAGGCTCTGTCCCAAAAGTTGTATAAATATTATCTGAGCTAATCCTCACAACATTTCTATGAGGCATTCCAATGTTAAGATAAAGAAATGGAGACTTAGAAAGTTTAACTTTTTTGCTATGATTCCAAATTAGTAAGTTTTGGAGTGTTTGAATCAGAAAGCCATAGTCTAAAGATCTATTTTTCAGGAATATTTAATTTTCTCGGTCTTTGGAATACACTGATGAAATTATATTGTCTTCATCCTCAAGAAATGCAGAGTCTGTTTCAATAAAAGATAATTGTTTTATAGGGATAATCTGGTTGAATGGAAGTATGACCATGAGTCTGCCTGGCAGTTTCTGAAGATACAGAAAAGGTAGAGTTTGAGCTGAATGTTCTAGAATGAGTAAAATTTTTTCAATTATTAAAGCAAAAGTTGTTATTCAGGTTGAAGAATTAGTGGACAATATTCTAAAGGTTTATGAGAGAATTGTATATATGAGTAAAAAAAATGATATTAAAGTTTTGAAGCAAAATGAGTTCTTAAAAAAAAAAAATTCTGTACTTTTGACAGCTCTCTTTCTCTCTCTGTCTCTCAATTTTACACACACACACATACACACAAGCAACCTGAGAAAAGATATGTTCCAGACTCCTAAATTACTGAGAAATGACACCTCTATTTTTTCCACTGCTGACAGCTTGACAGTTTTTTTTTTTTTTTTTCCTGTTTCTACTCAACAAAATAATTTGGTCTTTACTGAACAGCCCTAAAGGTTTAGAGGGCAGACTCTGTCCAGCAGAACAGCTGCAGTTTTCTACTATTTTCACTTATCTTCATGCCTAACAATGCAATTATAAATAAATGGTGACTGCCCAGGCTGTTGCTGACACTGATGTGAGAGGAAATATGGCAGCAACCTGGTAGACTTAAGCATTTAAAACTATGAAGTACTTAAGATAAGGAAAGTCCAATTTCAGTGGATTCAGCTAATGAGCAATAACATTTTCAGTGGAAGACTAAAGTAGATTTAGCCTGGGAGAAACTTAAACTGCATTTTAAACAGTTTTTTTTTTTTTAATCTCTTTCTAGTTGTAAGAAAATATAAAACTAATAAGAAGATTGATAGATACTGATTCTTACTTGGAAATCTTACAGTAACAGAGCCTTAGTAATTAGAATAATCATGAAACTATTGTAGGTATGAATTTTATCTCCAGCTACATCCATATGATCATGATGTTCATGAGAAATTAAAATTATAATTTTTTTCTAATACAAAATTAAAATATTATGAAAAAGAATTCCACTATGGATGGGGAGAAGACAGGCAAAACATTTTTCATGTAATCTTACTGGCCAGAGAAAATTATGTTAATGCTTGATGTTTCTTTTCAATATCCATATGAATAAAGTATGAATATTGCTATGTTTCTTTCAATTTATTAAAAGTAGGCATAGATTTTTAGGATTATAATACAAATAACTTGATAATTATAACATTTTTTGATATAATGATTTTTTTAACAATTGAAGTATAGTTGATTTACAATACTGTGTTGTTTATTGCTATACCGCAGAGTGATTCAGTTATGCATATATGTGCATTCTTTTTTATGTTCTTTTCCATTATGATTTATCATAGGATATTGAATATAGTTCTCTGTGCTATACAGTAGGACCTTGTTTTTTGTCCATTCTGTATATTAAAACTTACATCTGCTAACCCTAACCTCTCACTCCATCCCTCCCTTAAACCCCTCCCCTTTGACAACCACCAACCTGTTCTCTACGTCCATGATTCTGTTTATGTTTCATAGATAAGTTCATTTGTATGTAACAGAACTCTTTATATAGTTCTGCTTTGAGTAGGGGCTGCTGCTGCTGCTTAGTTGCTAAGTCATGCCCAACTCATTCTGACCCCATGGACTGTAGCCCTTCAGGCTCCTCTGTCCATGGGATTTCCCCAGGCAAGACTACTGGAGTGGGTTGTCATTTCCTTCTCCAGGGAGTCTTCCTGACTCAGGGATCAAACCCATGTTTCCTGCTTGACAGGCAGATTTTTTACCACTGAGCCACCTGGGAAGCCCAAGTGAGCTGCTAATCACCATCAAATTTATGGAATTTTGTCCATAAGCCTTCAAATCCTCTTAGATAAATATCAAGTGAGGTATCATTTTTTTGATATGTAGCAAATCCACAGTTGAGTCAATTAGCATTTGACAGCTGTGAGAAAGCTTATGTAACCTGATTATCAGCTGGAATCTCTCAACTAATTTAGATTTAGGTATTTTAACTTGAGCCTCCATTTCAGACCCTTTAGAAGTTCATGGCCTACTTTAGCACTTGTGTAAATTCCCTTAGGACTTTCATTGTTTAGTAACCTCTTGCTTTGAGCCTCTGGTTTGTTGACTTGGTTCAGGCTATAGATTATCTCGCCTCCTCTAATGTTGGCTCAGATCTGGAATTTGTGTTTTGTGACTTAGATCAAATGACCAAACAAACAAACAAAACTGTTACTCAAGCCATATGTTTGCTTAAGTTTAGGAGAGGGGTGTGTGCATGAGTTTGGGGGTTTAACATAATTAGATATTTCTGTCTTAAAAGTTTTTTGGCCACCCTACAACAGGGGATTATTTATGGCCATGTCACCTCATATAGCACTTTTGCTGCAAACTAGTTTGATAAATTCTCTTGTCATTTTTCTATTTTTTTTAACCTTTCTTGTTTTTCTCCCTTGCCACAAGTGATGCCAACTTATTCTCAGTTTTTGCAGAGCAATAGATTCATCTTCCAACTACTAAACTCTGCATGTGCAAACTCATTAGAAAGCTCAGCAGAAGAATGTTGTCTTTCGTTTATTTTTAGAAAAAAATCTCATAAATAGCATTATTTTCTTTCCATTACACAAGTTTTGTAAAAGCTTATTTATTTTTAACTGAAGGATAATTGCTTTACAATATTGTGTTGGTTTTTGCCATACATTAACATGAATCAGCCATAGGTATATATGTGTCCCATCCCTCTTGAGCCTCCCACCTCCCACCTCATTCCACCCTGACACAAGTATTTAAAATGAAATAATTATCATTTTTTCATAAATTATTATCAAAACCAAATGTATAGATCTAGCAATTAGAAAATCAATAAGTGCAACTCCTTTTTTTTTTTACCATTTTCCTCCTCTACCTCTCTTTCTTGTTTTTTTTTTTTAATTTTATTTTACTTTTTCTTATATAAATAATTCTATAAAGATATTTGTATTTGTATTTTTATCTTCCCTGGTGGCTCAAATGTAAAGAAACTGCCTACAGTATGGGAGATCAGAGTTCAATCCCTGGGTTGGGAAGATCTCCTGGAGAAGGAAATAGCAACCCACTCCAGTATTCTTGCCTGGAGAATCCCATGAACAGAGGAGCCTGGGGTCCATGGGGTTGCAAAGAATCAGACATGACTGAGGTGACTTAGTACACCATAGCAATATAAATAATAATTGCAGCAGTATAAGAGTCCCTTGGACTGCAAGCAGATCCAACCAGTCCATCCTAAAGGAGATCAGTCCTGGATGTTCATTGGAAGGAATGATGTTGAAGCTGAAACTCCAATCCTTTGGCCACCTGATGCGAAGAACTGACGCATTTTGAAAAGACCCTGATGCTGGGAAAGATTGAGGGTGGGAGGAGAAGGGGATGACAGAGGATGAGATGGTTGGATGGCATCACTGACTCAATGGACATGAGTTTGGGTAAACTCCAGGAGTTGGTGATGGACAGGAAGGTCTGGCATGTTGTGATTCATGGGGTTGCAGAGTCGGACACAACTGAGTGACTGAACTGAACTGAAGAATTACCTTCAACTAGCCTGTGCTTCTCAGTGACAGCTGAAAAGATTTTGGCCTATGCCTTCCAGTCATCCTTTATTTTTATTTTGTACCAGCATTATATTTTTTAAGAAATGTGACCTTATATCTCATTTAAGGAACTAGGTAAATTTAACAGTGTTAGAATTATAAAACTTAATTGTCATTAATTACAGCATTCTCTTTTTTCAAATTATTTTTTTATTTTGGAAGTTCTGAAAAATATGCAAAATTAAAGACAATTTATAAACCCCTTACACACAAAATGCAATTTAAGCAGTTATGGCTAATGTTTTACTTAATTTCCACCTACTCTCTTCTCTAATCTTCTGGCATGCTAAAACACAACAGCTTTATTGAAGCATAATTTATAAACTATAAAATTCACTCATTTTTAGTGTAAAATTCAGTGTCTTTTTAGTAAGTTTTCAGTTGTATAAATATCACACACCCAGTTTTAAAACATTTTTTATCACTTTAGAGAGATTCCTTGTTTCCATTTTCCTTTTCTCTCTTTCCTATCCTGAGCCCTCTGCCACCACTATCTGCTTTCCATCACTATAGCTTGCAAGATTTTTTTTTTATTGGTGATGGAAACAATATTTATTATAGAGCTGTTTTATGTGAGGAAGTTTCTCAAACCATATTTGTATAATTTTGATAATCTTACCGTGTAAGTAGTCATCATCTCCATTTCAGAGATGAGGAAACCTGGGATTAATTGATTAACATATACTCAAGATCACATCTTAGAGATGGTGAAGAAATAATTCAATTCAAATCTGACAGATACGAAGCCTCCATTTTTTTTTACATGTACTGCTTTATAGTTTATGCCATAGTGTTTACAAATGCTTTCATATATTCAATTATCCATCAAGCAGTTATTAGCATTTAAGTGTGTGAAGTCTCTTGTTTCCGACTCTTTGTGACCCCATGGACTGTAGCCCCACAGGCTGCTCCATCTATGGGATTTTCCAGGCAAGAATATTGGAGTGGATTGCCACTTCTTTCTCCAGAGGATCTTCCTGACCCAAAGATCGGACCTGGCTCTCTCACATTGCAGGCAGATTCTTTACTGTCTGAGTCACAAGGGAAGCTCTAAGTGTGTAAGGCATTGGAATCTCAAATACAGGTTTGTTTCTATTCCTAAGGAACTCATAGTGTGTGGGAGAATGTGACAAATATGTAAGGGATACGATTCAAAGGACATGAACTAGGGCAAACTCTGGGAGATGGTGAGGGACATGGAAGCCTGGTGTGTTGAAGTTGATGAGTCTTGAAGAGTAGGACAGGAGTTGGTCACTGAACAACAAAATTGACAAATCAGTGTATCTGTGTATGTGTGTATGTAATGTACGTGTCCGTCTGTATACCTTTATGTATTTGTGTGTATAGAAATAATCACTTTTGCCTGAAGATTCACAGATGACTCCTCCTCAGAAATGGTGTTTAAGTTGACACCTCATGAAGGTGTTCATAAGTTGAACAAGGGGTCTAGGGTCATTTCAGGTAATAGGAAAGGCACTGCAAAGACACGCTGACATCTCTTTTCCTTTTTTTCCTTCTTGTTCAAGCTCTTCTCTGCTCTCCCTCTTTCTCTCTGGGATATGCTTGGCTCTTCAATTTCTTTTCTCACTAGTGCCTTCCTCTAGACTTCTGCAAACCCATAAGTAACTTATATATATATATATATAAGATGGCCCTTCCTTGAAGTATGCAACCCTGTACTGAGAGGCAGGGGACAAGTGAATGAATCTGGGATTCATCTCCAGTCCCTGTTCTCTAGAAGCCCTGGGTAGGCTACATCCCGAATCACCTTTTGAGATGATGTGACTCTACTGCTGCTGCTGCTGCTAAGTCGCTTCAGTCGTGTCGACTGAAGCTTCAGTCGCTTCACTCTGTGCGACCCCATAGATGGCAATCCACCAGGCTCCCCCATCCCTGGACCTTAGACTCCTCTAATATAGTCCCTTAGATCTGTTAGGCGAAATCTATGATAATCCTTTGGCGTGACTTTTCTAGCCCTGAAAGGTTTTATATCAAAAGTTCAGTCTGAGACTCTATAAAAGTTTCACAAAGCAAAATGTCTAGGATCAATTATGGTTATATAATTCATCAGGTCAAGTTTATTAAGTCCAGACCTATATCACAAACAAGTCTTCATTTGGTTTTATTATTATTTTTTTTAAATGATGGTGGTTTTAGGGAGAAAAAGATGTTTCAATGAATGTTAAATCCCAAATTGTTAATGGAGGTTTGTGTCTACTGAGACTCATATCCTGGATAGTTCTTTGCTGTTAGGGTATATTAATATAAAATTTAATTAAATTATTAAAGGACACTCTAGGTTTATTTCTGAAGTTTGTCTCAGTAATCTATCTTTGGATGAAGATCAGATGTCTCATGCATGACCTACAACCAAGATGAGAAAAGGACATAATTTAAGGAACTGTCTCCAATATGGGTCTTCCCTGGTGGCTCAGTGGTAAAGAATCCACCTGCCAAAGCATGTCAGGCATGATCTCTGGGTGAGGAAGATCCCTTGGAGAGGGAAATGGTAACCTGCTCTAGTATGCTTGCCTGGAGAATCCCCATGGACAGAAGAGCCTGGCAGGCTATAGTCTATAGGGTCACAAAGAGTCAGACATGACTGAGCGACTAAAAAACAACAATAACAGACACCTCTTGATACAACTCTTTCCTTCCTTTAATCTCTTGAGATAGTTTTCTTTCCTCCTGTTAGTTTTTCTTTTTTCTTCCCTTTCTTCAGTTCAGTTCAGTCGCAGAGTTGTGTCCAACTCTTTGTGACCCCATGGACTGCAGGACCCCAGACCTCCCTGTCCATCTTCAACTTCCGGAGTTTACTCAAACTCGTGTCCATTGAGTCGGTGATGCTATCCAACCATCTCATCCTCTGTTGTCCCCTTCTCCTCCTGGTTTCAATCTTTCTCAAAATCAAGGTGTTTTCAAATGAGTCAATTCTTCACATCAGGTGGCCAAAGTACTGGAGTTTCAGCTTCAGCATCAGTCCTTCCAATGAATATTCAGGACTGATTTCCTTTAGGATGGACTGATTGGATCACCTTGCAGTCCAAGGGACTCTCAAGAGTCTTCTCCAACACCACAGTTCAAAAGCATCAATTCTTTGGCATTCAGCTTTCTCCAGAGTTCAAATATCGCATCCATACATGACTAGTGGAAAAAGCATAGCTTTGACTAGACAGATCTTTGTTGACAAAGTAATGTCTCTGCATTATAATACAGTTTCTAGGTTGGTCATAACCATTCTTCCATGGAGTAAGCCTCATTTAATTTCATGGCTGCAATCACCATCTGCAGTGATTTTGGAGCCCAGAAAAATGAAGTCTGACACTGTTTCCCCATCTTTTCCCATGAAGTGATGGGACCAGATGCCATGATCTTCGTTTTCTGAATGTTGAGCTTTAAGCCAAATTTTTCACTCTTCTCTTACACTTTCATCAAGAGGCTCTTTAGTTCTCCTTCGCTTTCTGCCATAAGGGTGGTGTTTTCTGCATATCTGAGGTTACTGATATTTCTCCCGACATTCTTAATTCCAGGTTGTGCTTCATCCAGCCCAGCATTTCTCATGATGTACTCTGCAAATAAGTTAAATAAGCAGGTGACAGCATACAGCCTTGACATACTCCTTTCCCTCATTTTAGGTACAGTTCTAACTGTTTATTCCTTACCTGCATACAGGATTCTCAAGAGGCATGTCAGGTGGTCCGGTATTCCCATCTATTTCAGAGTTTTCCACAGTTTGTTGTGATCCACACAGTCAAAGGCTTTGGCATAGTTAATAAAGCAAAAATAGAACTCTCTTGCTTTTTCGATGATCCAGTGGATGTTGGCAATTTGATCTCTGGTTCCTCTGCCTTTCCTAAATCCGGCTTGAACATCTGGAATTTCATGGTTCATGTACTGTTGAAGCCTGACTTGGAGAATATTGAGCATTACTTTAGTAGTGTGTGAGATGAATGCAATTGTGTGATAGTTTGAGCATTCTTTGACATTGCCTTTCTTTGGGATTGGAATGAAAATTGACCTTTTCCAGTCCTGGGACCACTGCTGAGTTTTCCAAATTTGCTGGTATCTTGAGTGCAACACTTTCATAGCATCATCTTTTAGGATTTGAAATAGCTCAACTGGTATTCCATCACCTCTACTAGCTTTGTTCGTAGTGATGCTTCCTAAGGCCCACTTGAGTTCACATTCCAGGATGTCTGGCTCTAGGTGAGTGATTATGCCATTGTGATTATCTGGGTTGTGAAGATCTTTTTTGTATAGTTCTTCTGTGTATTCTTTCCACCTCTTCTTAATATATTCTGCTTCTGTTAAGTCATAACAATTCGGTCCTTTATTAAGCCCATCTTTGCATGAAATATTCTCTTGGTATCTCTAATTTTCTTGAAGAGATCTCTAGTCTTTCCGATTCTATTGTTTTCCTCTATTTCTTTCTGCTGATCACTGAGGAAGGCTTTCTTTTCTCTCCTTGGTATACTTTGGAACACTGCATTCAAATGGGTATATGTATCCTTTTCTCCTTTGCTTTTCACTTCTCTCTTTTTCACAGCTATTTGTAAGGCCTCCTCAGAAAGTCATTTTGCATTTTTGCATTTCTTTTTCTTGGGGATGTTCTTGAATCTTGCCTCCTCTACAATGTCATGAACCTCCGTCCATACTTCTTCAGGCGCTCTGTCAATCAGATATAATCCCTTAAAGCTATTTCTCAATTCCACTGTATATTTGTAGGAGATATGATGTAGGTCATAGCTGAATGGTCTTGTGGTTTTCTCCTCGTTCTTCAATTTAAGTCTGAATTTGGCAATAAGTTAATGATCTAAGCCACAGTCAGCTCCTGGTCTTGTTTTTCTTGACTGTATAGATCTTCTCCATCTTTGGCTGCAAATAATATAATCAATCTGATTTCAGTGTTGACCATCGGGTGATATCCATGTGTAGAGTCTTCTCTTGTATTGTTGGAAGAGGGTTTTTGCTATGACCAGTGTATTCTCTTGGCAAAACTCTATTAGTTTGCCCTGCTTATTCTGTACTACAACATCAAATTTGCCTGTTACTCCGGTTGTTTCTTGATTTCCTACTTTTGCATTCCAGTCCCCTATGATGAAAAAGACATCTTTTTTGGGTGTTAGTTCTAGAAGGTCTTGTAGGTCTTCATGGAACCGTTCAACTTCAGCTTCCTCAGTGTTACTTGTTGGGGGCATAGACTTGGATTACCATGATATAGAATGGTTTGCCTTGGAAACAAACAGAGATCATTCTGTCGTTTTTGAGATTGCATCCAAGTACTGCATTTCAGACTCTTTTGTTGACTATGATGGCTACTTCATTTCTTCTAAGGGATTCCTGTCCACAGTAGTAGATAAAATGGTCATCTGTTAAATTCACCAATTCCAGTCCATTTTAGTTTGCTGATTCCTAGAATGTTGATGTTCACTCTTGTCATCTCCTGTTTGAGTACTTCCAGTTTGCCTTGATTCATGGACCTATCATTCCATGTTCCTATGCAATATTGCTCTTTACAGCATTGGACGTTGCTTCCATCATCAGTCACATCCAGAACTGGGTTTTGTTTTGGTTTGGCTCTGTCTCTTGATTCTTTCTGGAGTTATTTCTCTACCAATCTCCAGTAGCATATTGGCATCTACTGACCTGGGGAGTTCATCTTTCAATGTCCTATCTTTTTGCCTTTTCAAACTGTTCATGGGGTTCTCAAGGGAAGAATACTGAGGTGGTTTGCCATTCCCTTCTCCAGTGGACCACATTTTGTTAGAACTCTCCTCCATGATTCATCTTATTGGATGGCCCTACATGGCATGGCCCATAGTTTTGTTGAGATAGAAAAGGCTGTGGTCCATGTGATCAGATTTGTTAGCTTTCTCTGATTGTGGTTTTCAGTCTGTCTGCTCTCTGATGGTGAAGGATCAGAGGCTTATGGATTATGGGAGAGATTGACTGAGGGGGAAATTGGGTTTTGTTCTGATGGGCGGGGCCATGCTCAGTAAATTAATCCAATTTTCTTTTGATGGGTAGAGCTGTGTTCCCTCCCTGTTATTTACCTAGGGCCAAACTATGGTGGCCAAACTATGCTGGAGTGTCATGTGGCTGAGAGGAGATACCCCATGTCCAAGGTCAGGAGTGGCAGCTGTGAGGATATACCCCACGTCCAAGGTAAGGAGCAGCAGCTGCGCTTTGCTGGAGCAGTCATGAAGAGATACCTGATGTCCAAGTTAAAAGAAACCCCAGCAAAATGGTAGGCACTGAGAGAGGGCATCAGAGGGCAGACAGACTAAACCACAATCGCAGAAAACTAGCCAATCTGATCACATGGACCACAGCCTTGTCTAACTCAATGAAACTAAGCCATGCCATGTAGGGCCACCCAAGATGGACGGGTCATGGTGGAGAGGTCTGAAAAATGTGGTCCACTGGAGAATGGAATGGCAAACCACTTTAGTATTCTTACCTTGAGAACCCCATGAACAGTATGAAAAGGCAAAAAGATAGGTCACTGAAAAATGAACTCCCCAGATCAGTAGGTGCTCAATATGCTACTGGAAATCAGTGGAGAAATAACTCCAGAAAGAATGAAGTGATGGAGCCAAAGTGAAAACAATACCCAGTTGTGGATGTGATTGGTGATGGAAGCAAGGTCTGATGCTGTAAAGAGCAATATTTCATAGAAACCTGGAATGTTAGGTCCATGAAAGGGATAAATAGGAAGTGGTCAAACAAGAGATAGCAAGAGTGAACATCGACATTCTAGGAATCAGCTAACTAAAATGGACTGGAATGGGTGAATTTAACTCAGATGACCATTATATCTACTATTTTGGGCAGGAATCCCTTAGAAGAAATGGAGTAGCCATGATAGTCAACAAAAGAGTCTAAAATGCAATACTTGCACGGAATCTCAGAAACAATAGAATGATCTCTGTTTCCAAGGCAAACCATTCAATATCATGGTAATCCAAGTCTATGCCCCAGCAAGTAACACTGAAGAAGCTGAAGTTGAACGGTTCCATGAAGACCTGCAAGACCTTCTAGAACTAACACCCAAAAAAGATGAACTATGGATAGAGGTTCGTGACATTGTACAGGAGGCAGGAATCAAGAACGTCCCCAAGGAAAAGAAATGCAAAAAATAAAAATGACTGTCTGAGGGGGCCTTACAAATAGCTGTGAAAGAAGAGAAGTGAAAAGCGAAGAAGAAAAGGTAAGATATACCCAAATGAATGCAGAGCTCCAAAGTAGAGCAAGAAGAGATAGGAGAGCCTTCTTCAGTGATCAGTGGAAAGAGAAGAAAACAATAGAATAGGAAAGACTAGAGATCTATTTAAGAAAATTAGAGATACCAAGAAAACATTTCATGCAGAGATAGGCTCAATAAAGGACAGAAATGTTATGACCTAACAGAAGCAGAAGATATTAAGAAGAGGTGGAAAGAATACACAGAAGAACTGTACAAAAAAGAGATCTTCATGATCAAGATAATCATGATGATGTGATCACTCACCTAGAGCCAGACATCCTGGAATGTGAACTTAAGTGGGCTTTAGGAAGCATCACTACAAACAAAGTTAGTGGAGGTGATGGAATTCCAGTTGAGCTATCTCAAATCCTAAAAGATGATGCTGTGAAAGTGTTGCACTCAAGATGCCAGCAAATTTGGAAAACTCAGCAGTGGCCCCAGGACTGGAAAAAGTCAGTTTTCATTCCAATCCTAAAGAAAGGCAATGCCAAAGAATGCTCAAACTACCGCACAATTGCAACATGCTAGCAAAGTAATGCTCAAAATTCTCCAAGCCAGGCTTCAGCAATACATGAATCATGAAATTCCAGATGTTCAAGCTGGATTTAGAAAAGGCAGAGGAACCAAAGATCAAATTGCGAACATCCACTGGATCATCAAAAAAGCAAGAGAATTCCTAAAAAATCAATTTCTGCTTTATTGACTATGCCAAAGCCTTTGACTGTGTGGATCGCAAAAAGCTGTGGAAAATTCTGAAAGAGATGGAAATACCAGACCACTTGGGCTGCCTCTTGAGAAATCTATATGCAGGGCAGGAAGTAACAGTTAGAACTGGACATGGAATAACAGACTGGTTCCAAATCAGGAAAGGAGTAAGTCAGGGCTGAAAAGTGTCACCCTGTTTATTTAACTTATATACAGAGTACATCATGCAAAATGTTGGGCTGAATGAAGCACAAAGTGGAATCAAGATTGCCAGGAGAAATATCAATAACCTCAGATATGCAGATAACACCACCCTTATGGCACAAAGTGAAGGAGAACTTAAGAGCCTCTTGATGAAAGTGCAAGAGGAGGAAAAATTTGGCTTAAAGCTCAACGTTCAGAAAACTAAGATGATGGCATCAGGTCCCATCACTTCCTGGCAAATAGATGGGGATACAGTGGGAACAGTGGCTGTCTTTATTTTTTTGGGCCCCAAAATCACTGCAGATGGTAACTGTAGCTGTGAAATTAAAAGATGCTTACTCCTTGGAAGGAAAGTTATAACCAACCTAGACACCATATTAAAAAGCAGAGACATTACTTTACCAGCAGTCTGTCTAGTTAAGGCTATGGTTTTTCTAGTAGTCATGTATGGATGTGAGATTTGGAATATAAAGAAAGCTGAGCACCAAAGAATTGATGCTTCTGAACTGTGGTTTGGAGAAGACTCTTGAGAGTCCCTTGGATTGCAAGGAGATCCAACAGTGCATCCTAAAAGAGATCAGTCCCGAGTGTTCATTGGAAAGACTGATGGTGAAGCTGAAACTCCAGTACTTTGGCCCCTTGATGCGAAGAGCTGCCTCATGTGAAGTGACCCTGATTCTGGGAAAGATTCAAGGTGGGAGGAGAAGGAGACGACAGAGCCAACTCAATAGACATAAGTCTGGGCAAACTCTGGACATTGATGATGGACAGGGAGGCCTTGGAATGGTCCAGTCCATGGGTCACAAAGAGTCAGATAGGACTTAGCGACTGAACTGAAACTGAACTGAACTGAAACTATGGTGGAGGTAATGAAGATAATGGTGATCTCCTTCAAAAGGTCCATGCCTGTACTGCTACAATCAGTGCCCCCAACCCTGCATCAAGCCACTGCTGATCCACGTCTCTGCTAGAGACTCTTGGACTGTCTGGTACAAATTTGGGTCAGTCTCTTTTGGGGTCACGGCTCCTTTCTCCTGGGTCCTGGTGCATACAAGTTCTGTTTGTGCCCTCCAAAAGTCTATTTCCAAGTCCTGTGTAAGTTCTGGCAGCTCTGTGGTGGGGTTAATGGTGACCTCCTCCAAGAGGGCTTATGCCATGCCTGTCTGCTTCACCCCGCCATACCCATTCCCTTTCTTATTATTTTTATTATAGTTTTCTTTCTTTTTTGTATTACTTCTGCTGTACTGATCATAATATGACACTTTAGTAGACACTTGGTGATGGTTTATTTGCTAAGTCATGTCCAACCCTGTTGCAATCCCATGGCCTGTAGCCCTCCAGTCTCCTCTATCCATTGAATTCTCTAGGCAAGAATACCGGAGCAAAGACTTTAGCTACACCCACATCTTCTGGTCCTGAAGGCCTCTCTCTCCATTCTGAGTTCTCAGAAGATGATTCTTGGATGCTGGTGAAGTGAAAACACTTCCTCTGTTTCACTGGATGAAAGTCAACAATGGCCTCTGCAAAGAAGGTAGCTGAGAAACGGCATAACCCCATGGATAGCATCTGTAGAAAACTGTGAGCCATCCAAAAGAGAGAAGACATTTCTGATCCCATCTGACAGATTATCAAATACCAGTCTAGCAGTTTTTACAGCCCACAGACAAACCCCAAGAAAGATTTTGAAGAGGTACTGAAGAAAATGATGGCTGAGCACATCCCTCTGCTCGACATGCTCTTCTCCAGTTCTGAGAAAGATGGCGCCTTCACTTCACAGTCTGATAGTGTCTCCAAGAACCCCATCCATCTCTCATATCAGCTCTCCTGAGAATGCAACATACTCGCTTATCCTCACAAGTTCTGAAAACATTTCAAGGCTGAGATCACAGAGCTCCTAGAATTATACATCTTTGATACAGCAGGTCACAAAAAGGGAGCTCTTTGCTAACAAGGATTTGACTAACTATTGTAGTGGAAATGATTTTAGTACCTTAGCACTTGACTTTGATTCCACCTCTGATCAGAGCTCTGAATTTTAACTCAGGATTCAGTGGTGAAAAAAATTATCTCTGAATGAAGAGGCGTGGAAACAAGGAACTCACGATGGCAAGGAAGATGTAACCTATAGCAACAACAGGACCTGTGAAGAGTTGTTTAGGAGTATTTTTAATGTATGTGACTCCAAACGCAGAGTCTTGAATAATTTTTACTGAGCTTATCATCGGTTTTACCAGCTGCATTCATTGACTGGAACTATTTACATCTCATATGTGTTGCCTCACAAGAAATACATACTTCATATACATAAAACCGCTGTACAAATTTAGCTCCAATTTTTAAGTCAATTTTAGATTTTCACTTCTGCTTTTCTTAGAGATATGCTTTTTAAAAAATTTCTGCATGTTTAGCATGTCATGGTTCATGATCACTGTAACAAAATTAATAATATGGAGAAAAGAAAGGAAAAAAAGAACTCATAAGTAATCCTGTTTCCCTGAGTAACTGATGTTAATGATTTGTTGTATAACCTGCCCCCACAAATTCCTTGGTCAATATGGTTTTCTTTCATTTGGATTAAACTTTTTTTATTATAGAAACTTTCAAACATATACAGAAGTAGAGAGGTATTATGACTCATATATGTGTCATAAATAATGATGTCTTATTTTTCCTCCACTTTCCTCTGCTCCACTCTGGATTGTTCCTGTTGTTTTCAGTTGCTAAGTTGTGTCCGAATCTTTGTGACCCTAGGAACTGTAGCTGGCCAGGCTCTTCTGTCCTCCACTATCTCCACTAAGTCTGGATTAGTTTGAGGCAAGTCCAAAACATCATATTATTTCATCTGTAAACATTTCAGTACATTCAAAAGATAAAGACTGATTTCAGATACAGCTATGCAATGTCTTTAAAATTTTTTTATTTTTAAATTATATTATTGGAATATAATTGCTTCACAATGTTCTGTTTGTTTCTGTTGTGCAATGAAGTGGATCAGCTATATGTATACATATATACCCTCCCTTTTGAGCCTCCCTCTTATCCCCACATCCCACCTCTATAGGTCACTGCAGAGCACCAAGCTGAGCTCTTGAGCTATACAAAACTTCACACTAGCTGTCTATTTTACACATGCACAATGTCATTTTTTATTACTAAAGCTGTAAATTAATTTCTTAATATCAAATACCTTACCAACATTCAAGTTTTCTCATTTGTATGAAAAGTTTATATTTTCTTAAATAGTTTATTTGTTCAAATCGGTATCCAAGAAAGGATTGTTCATTGTTATTGGTTATCTGTCTTATCTCTCTGTTCTGTTTCCATGCTTTTTATTTATTTATTTATTTTTAATTTTTACTTTACAATTCTGTATTGGTTTTGGCAAAAATATTTTAAGTTATTTGTTAATGAAACTGGCTCTTTTATCTCCTCATTTTCTCCAATCTGAATTTTAGTGACTGTGTGACCATAGAAACACAACCTGGTTTTTGTCCCTGATATTTAGAGGCTTGATCAGGTAAATGTTTTATATATATATATATATATATATTTGGCAGACTCTGTATAAATGGTGTATTTTGGTGTTTATTTTTTCTTTCCTTCTACCACATCAAGTGGCAGGCATGTGGGAACTTAGTTCCTTGGCCAGGGATCAAACTCTCACCCCCCAGAAGTAGAAGCATGGAGTTTTAACCAGAACGCCAGAAAAGTCACAGTATGTGTAATTTTATCAAAAGATAAAACAATTTGAGAGTGAAGGCCTAGATTTATTCTTGCATTAGATGTTGTGAGGGTTAGTAGTTTATCATTCCTTCCTACTTTATTAGCTGGGATATCTATAAAAAGAAACTCTATGCTGCTTATCAGTTGATACGTCTGTGGCTGAGTGTTGTTTCCCAAAGGAAAGGCCGGATAAAAGCTTGATTGTGTTTCTAATTGAAAATAAACTCCAGATATTGTATCTTAAAAAAAAAAAAAAAAGAATACTGGAACAGATTGCCATGTTCTTCTCCAGGGGAGTCTTCCCGACCCAGGAATTGAACCTGGGTCTCCTGCATTGCAGGAGATTCTTTACCAACTGAGCTACAAGGGAAGCATGAAGTAGACATTTAGAGATTTTTATTTACTTTAAAAATAAATGAGAGTTTCAGGCTTTCATTCTGTGCACAAAAAACATATAAGTAAATGTGTTTTTATATATCTCCTTGGAAAAAAATCCTTATGATGATTTTCTGCAGGAAAAAAATACTTCCTTATCTGTATGTTTGATGCTACTAAGAATGGCTGGTTGTTTTCCTGATGGCAGATATGCTGCCATTTATTATGAGCTGTGGAAAATCTGTGGCAGTAGTGTTGAATCAGTGGGAACATTTTCCTTCAAATTGCTAGAAATCATCAAAATGAAACCTGTAATGCTTGTCAAGTAGGCTCTGGAATAACATTTTGTAAGTTTGGGCAGCAAAGAAATGCTTTGTCACAAAAGTGAGATTGATCTAGGTAGGACTTTTTAGGCAGTTTAGATACTAGAATGGGAACAACTGAGAAATCAGTTTATCTGACAGCAAAAGTGTAAAGGGTCTCTGTAAGCATCCTGCAAAGGGAAAATTGAAATGATCAAATAAGGCATACTCTTTCAATAAAGAAAAATCTACATGAAACTCTGGACATGGGCAGTAAATAAAAAGTTGAGAAGGGGACTGGCAGAGAGAGTACAGAAATCCATAGGTAAATGTTAGGTTTCATTTGCAGATAATCACTTCATTGTGACTGCATATGAGAATTCTTGGAGTACTTTAAAAAAATACCAGTGCCAGTGAAGGGCCTGGACAGATTTGTTTTGTCTTGTTTTTTGTTCCCCAAATGATTCTTATGATCTCATAAGGGCTGGGAACCACAATATTACATGACTTGCCCCCAAAACTCTATTCTAGCCATTTTTAAATGATGAGCAAAAACTACTAGATTAACTCCTTTATATCATTTATTATAAAACTATAAATATTAAAGGGGAAACAAACAAAAATTACTGAAATTTAAGTGTGGTGATGCACTTCACCATATCTAAGCTTCATTATTTTATAACCAGGAAGGGAGGAAATTGTGGAATTTCTTTGAATTGTACTAATAGAGAATTACTGTTTTTCTTCATTTTGTGGCATTTCAGGAGGTGTTGTAAAAATATCAGCTATGGGTGCCCCTAAAAGTTATTGTCCCTTAAAAGAAAATCAAAAAATCTAGTTATCAGAATATTGTTTTAAGGAAGTACTTGCCAGGGAAGCACGAATGTGAATTGTGAACAATAAGAGAGAGACCCTAAGATCAAACTTTTATTTACTCATGTTGATGTACTTATTGTCTAATCTGTGATAGGGGAGGGACAATCTCTGTTTTGTTCATTGTCAGAGACACTCCTTCCTCTGAGTCTGAAACATAGTAGCTGCTTTGTTTATGTTTATTGAAGCAGTAAAATTTATTAGAAGGGAGGAAAAAAGCTGATGGTGGGCAACCTGTAGAGAAAACATTAAGTGCCAGAGATGTCCAGGGCTGTTGGAGAGGGGAAAACGTTGCTTCTGATATAATGACCTTGGGTATCTCATAGAATTAGACTCCTGATTTTGGTGGCAAGAGAGGGATATTACTAAGTTGGATGAGTCTTGGTGAAGGGGTGTACATATCATTTGGATTACCAGGCTGATGCTGGCTCCAACTCTTAGGGTTCCATCTCCTGCAGAAGCAAGAGAAGCTAGGGCCCAGGGACAAACAGCTACCATCTCAGAAGAATCATCGTTATTTCATCATTTTAATGAAGTATTCATTTTAAGGTAGGAAATACCCCATGAAAATATTCTGACATAATGAAGAGACTTGGAATCATGGAAAGTTGGAGTTACTCTTTAAAGCAGTGTTTTAAGATGGATAGTTTCATTAAGTCATTGTGACTTGATTGGAATAGATTTGGATAAGCTTGTTTTTTGTTTGTTTTTCCTTAATTTTTACAGTTAAAGGATTAATACCTTTAACTGTTATAATACCCTACCTAGAGAATTTTTACTTTCATATCTTTCATACATTTCATTGGTATGATGTTATACTTTTATATTAATTGTATTATATCATATATATTAAAATTACAATTTGATTTATATTGCCTCTTCTTTTCCTGTTCTATTTTTAATGAATTTTTCTCTTTTCAGAAACACAGGGTAAAATTAAACAGCAAGGGCAACAATAGACTTTTAACAAGAGTTTCTGAGCAAACACTACCCAAAATCTGATAATATAAATATAGGAAATGAAAAGCAACAGAAAAAGAAAACCAAAAAAATTCCACTAACATTTTTATCAGCCCTATCATATTGAACATCAACTTTTCCTTATTTATAGACATAATCATTTTCTATATTTATAAGAAACTTAGATTTTCCTGGCAGATGGGTGATAAAAGATACCATATCAGCATTACTTTTTTTTTTTTTTTTCAAAATTCTGACAAAACTTTTGTCAAAACTTGTGAGGGGAATTTCAAAAGAGAGTTATTAAACTGTATTAGATAATCATTTAATAATAGAGAAAAAGTGTTAATGTCAGCAGTTAACATCAGCCAAGTCAACCAGCATTATAACTCAATTATAACTTAGGCTAGATATGAAACAGAAGAGACACAAAAGGAAAAGTCATGTGCTGTGTTGTTGTTTGGGAAGTATTGCCCTTAATTTGAACTCTTTTGACTGGAACATAAAATCTCAGGAAATTCAAGCCACTAGAAATTCCACTTCTTTCTTGGCTAACATAGTAGCACTGTGTAACAGCTGAAAACCACATTTTTGTGTTTGTCATTTAATTCTCTTCTACCACCTGCGTGTGGCAAATGATCTTTCCACAGTTGCCAATTGTAGCTTTGCCATCTGATGGACAAAATGGAGGATAAATTTAACTTTCTGAAAACATTTTGATCCACTAGTTATGTATGCTCTAGACAGGCTCATTCTCATTGGTCATCTAGAATTTGCTACTGCATAAGTGGAGTGGGTGCTGTAGGTTCAGTTAGTTGGCAGTGTACTGAGATAATAATTGCTATTTGAAACTGTTCAACAAAGCTGTTTAAATTAAAGGGAAATGATGGGCAAACCTATCATGAGTTTCTGTATCTAATTAGCTGAAACAATTAGGATAAAAGGAGTGACTCAGCTGAATAAGTGAACATACTTTAGAATTCTGTGTACTTGGATTCGAATTCTGCTTCTTTCTCCTTATTGCAGTGTGACATAGAAGTAAGTATTATTACCTTTCTAAGTTACAGTTTCTACATCTATAATATAGGAATTATTTCTACCTTATACATTTATTCAGCCTTCCTTGGTTGCTTAGATGGTAAAAAAAATCCTCCTGTAATGCAGGAGATCCTGGTTCAATCCCTGGGTCAGGAAGATCTACTGGAGAAAGGAATGGTTACCTACTCCAGTATCCTTGCCACATCCATGAGAATCCCATGGACAGAGGAGCCTGGCGGGCTACAGTCCATGGGGTCACAAAGAGTCAGACATGACTGAGCAACTAATACTTTCATGTATCAGACAGTGAAAAAGTACTCAAGGTGCAGTGCTCAACAAAACAACTATGGCTATTGATTTAATGGAACTTACAGCATAGGGAGGGAGGCATATATTAAGAATGAAAGTGGAAGTGAAGTCAGTAGTGTCCAACTCTTTGCGACCCAATACTTGGAATTCCAAGGCTCCGCAATCCTTGGAATTTTCCAGGCAAGAATACTGGAATGGGTTGCCATTTCCCCCTCCAGGGAATCTTCCTGACCCGGGGATGGAACCTGGGTCTCCTGCATTTCAGGCAGATGCTTTTACCGTCTGAGCCACTAGGGAAGTCCACAAATAAATATATTAAGGATACCCACAAATAAATCTATGATTTCAAATTGGGAAGCTGTTGTGAAGGAAAGTATTGTGAAGTATGCAATATGAGAACCCAATTTAGGCTGAATAATTAGTGAGGTTTTCTGTAAATAAGTTATGTTTGATTTGAGATTGGAATAATGAATATAGGTGTTTTATGAAATGGAAGGAGCAAGGAAGGAAAAAAATACATTTTAGGAACAGGAAACAGCGTGTGGAAAGGTATAGCACTTTCAAGGAACTGACTTAAGATAAAAGGAGTAATTATAGTGTGACTTGAGGCTAGATATAGATATTATAGAGGGATTTGGCCATGTAAGAATTTGAAATTTCATCTTAAAAGCCAATGAAAAAGGGCTAAAGCAGGAAAATGATAAAATCAGACTTGCAATTTTAAATGGTTAGCTCATGTACTATTTGGAGAATGGACCAGGGGAGAGAGACTGGCCTAAGCTGGATGGTTCTAGGTACAGTCTTGGGGAAATATGGTGGTAGCTTCCAATATGGTTGAGATGAAAAGATGGGATTCATAGATAGCCAAAGAAAACATCATTAGACTGGTGATTGATATAGAGAAAGGAGTGGAAAAGGAGAGACACTTGCCAGTGTTGATTCTTGTTCAGTCTTGAGGAACTGAGAATATGGTTATTCTGTTCAGTGAACAAGGAAACCTCAAAGAAGACTAGCTTTGGAGAAAGGATGTTTGGACATGTTGAGTTTTAGGCAACTTTGACACATGTGATATATACAGGAGGTCTTCAGATTTGTAGATCTGAAGCTGTAGAAGAGGTAAAACATAATGATATAAAGTTGGGAATTATCAGTGATTTGATGTCTATTGAAGTCAAAGGTGTAGATTAGATTGCTTGGGGAGAGAGTAGGGTATAGGAGAGTAGAGTATAAGAAGAAAAGAGGGACAAAAACTAAGCCTTTAGGGATATCAGTATAGTCTAGGAAAAACACCAGATACAAGTGAGGGTGACTGAGAAGGAGTGACTGAAGTTTTGAGAAGAATATGGCATCCTCTAAGTATATATTTCACTCAGTAAAAACACTTTTAAACTGTTTTTGAGAGTACCTGTACTATTTTGTATTTCCACCAGCAAAATATATGATTTCTAGTTTGTCCACAATCTTGACAAGCACTGAGTAGTGTCAGTTCTTAGTCTTCAATTTTTTTTTCTTTTATTAGGTGTGTATCAGTTTAGTTCAGTTCAGTCACTTAGTCACCTCCGACTCTTTGTGACCCCATGAAGTGCAGCTTGCCAGGCCTCCCTGTCCATCATCAACTCTGGGAGGTGCTGTAAAATCTCATTTTATAGGTGTGTATAGTAGTATCTCATTGTTTTAATTTGCATTTCCCTAGTGGCTAATAAGTTTGGAACTTTTTTCACATGCTTATTATGTGTACATCTGCATGTCTTCTTTGGTGAAGTATTTGTCCAATATTTTGCCCATTTAAAAAATGGAATTTTTTTTTTTTTTTTTTTTGTACTGTTGAGTATTAAGAGTTCTTTATATTTTTGGATATAAGTCCTTTGTTAGATATGTGATTGGTATTTTCCCCCAATCTATATAGCTTTTCCTTCTCTTATCAATATCTTTTATGGGAGAAAAGTTTTTTCTTTGTAATCTCAGTATATCATTTTTGAATTTTATAGATACATGCTTTTGGTGTTTGATATGTGGGGGGAGTGTGTAATTTCCTCGGTTCTGTCTTACCACAAAGATTTGAAATAGTGGACCAGTGTTAGCTGAGTTTTACTTGGTAAAGAAAGTCCATCCCTGATGTGTGTAGGTGGGCCACTCTTGCAGGAGAGGCCCAAATCCATTTTGGCTTCCTCTTTTTATACGTTTTGTCTCCTCCCCCCACCCCACCCCCACTAATCTGCTTTATGCAAATAAAGGCTAACCAGGAAGGGGGCATGTTTGTTTCACCAGAGGCTCTCACTTCAGGATTCAGAGTTTTCCTTTGTTCCTTTTATGCGGGCTTTTCCCTTTCTTTGTCTGTTATTTAGCCACTACCACCTGGGACTCCTAGTTCCTATTATAACTGTCTAACATATCTAAGAACTCTTTGAAAAGACCATCATTATGCTACACTGAATTTGCTTTGTACCTTTGTAAAAAGTAACTATCCATATACATGTATGGGTCCATTTCTGGATTCTCTGTTCTCTTCTGTTGATACCATATTGTAGCATTACATTAGATTTTGAAATTAGATAGTGTTAGTCTTTCAATTCTGTTCTTTATGCAGATTGTTTTGCCTATTCTAGATCCTTTTTATCTCCATATGAATTTAGAATCACCTTGCCAGTTTTTACATAAAAGCCTCCTGGGGTTTTGTTTGGAATTGGGCAGAATCTCTAGAATAACTTGAGGAAAAATGAGACTAGATAAGTTTCCTTGAGAGAAGAAGTAAAATCACATTTTGCTTACAATGGTTATGCCATTGAGTGCTTGCGTTTGGACTGGTGGGCAGAAAAAAACGTGAAATGGGCTCCAAGAAAACTAAATGTGAAAAAAGGTAAAAGAAAAAAGAATATTTGATTACTAGAATGAAAATCCTGGTAGGGTTAAATGAATGATTATTAATTATTGTGAATCCAATACATATTCAAGAGACATTCAAAAGATACTGAGTGATTTAAATTTGAGAGAAAAGCACACTCTTTTCACATAAAAGAAACATTCAACACGTAATGGCTGCTCTAATGGATGCAAAACAGAGTAATGCTTTTAGCTGGATTGGGGAGAGATTATACCAGAAGAGTTGAACTGAATTTTTGTGCACTGTAATTTCTGTCTTAAATAAAATAACAGTAACCACTGTGATCCTATCCATTTCCCTAACTCAAATGTCTGTAATTAAGAAACTGAATTCATCCATCTCTACTTATTATGAATATCAGAGTTTTTAAGCCTTAATAGCTTTCAGAATGCTTCTCAACTGAGGAAAATTTCACAGACTCGAATAAAAATGTCTCAAGGATATCCAGGATCTAATGGATGACTTGTTTCCTTGTTCTCTATGTCTTTATTAATAGATACAAAGAGAGCTATATTAGATAATTTACCTCATAGACTTTAAAGTTTCTGCTTTCTTAGCCTATTTATTTCTGTTGCTATTTTAGTACTCAGTAACACTTGAAGTACTTAGAGAGATGCCTTAAGAGTTATGTAATGATGCAGAGACTTGGAGGAAGGGACTAGTCAAGGGATCAGTACAGAAGATGCCTATGAGGATTGGCTAGGCAAACAAAACCCTTTCTTTTCAACATGAAAGTCTTTCAAAGTAGACTTTGTTGACTTATCAACTCCTCTGCCTCTTGCAATAACAAAACAGGGGTTAATATTTCAAATGCTTATTTTATAAAAGACAGGTTGCTAAGGTCAGCTCTTACCCTGAAGAACACTAATTTCTTTGTTTCACTGCATTTCTCAGGGCACTGTGGCTATCTGTAATAGTCCAAATAAAGGCTTGAGATTAAGTGGAGCCTATACTCTGCCATAATCATCCTCTAAATATGAGTCATTTTCCTGAAAGGGAGTTTCTAAAAGGTCTGACATACCTCATAATCCAAGGTTTAAAACTTTGTGTAAAACCTATAAACTTATAGTGTAGATAATTTGATCTTACTTCTTAGGAAGTGATCTTGTTCTTCATCCACTTAATGCATCTGTAATATCTCAGGGCAGGACTTTGAGGTGTTCATTAAAATTTGTTGAATATATTGCATAATTGGTAGAACAGAGACAAGGATCTCAGTTCCTTTAATTACTAGTTTTTTTTTTTCTATTATTTTAAGAGTAAAATTTAAGTTCCAACAAATTAGACACAGTAAATAAATTCCCTTACAAGAAACCAGTTTACAAGTGTTTTATTTTTTTAATTTTTAAACCCAACTAACAGCCCGACAGCCAACAAGTTTAAGTCTCCCTATCCTTAAAAGTTTGGAAAAGTAGTTTAAGATATTCTGCTAAGCCTCCAACAACTGACAAGTTTCCTTCCTCATATTTTGAGTTGCTACTTCATTGACTCACTCTGACACCAATATTGCATTAGCCTGCTTCACAAACGGGTAATGGAGAGATAAGGGGATTAAAACTTTTGGAGACATATTTGGCAATAAAAATATCAAATCTTTCACTAGGCTACCGACAGCATTTGGACAACACACAGATCAAATTTTGAGGCGTCTGAGTCACAGAAATGATTTAAAGGGGACTAGAAGCAATGTAAAATGAAACTGGATTTCAACACACCTGGGAGTTATTGGTATCTAAACATATCAGTCTCTACTTCTTTTGCAATACAAAAAAAATTATAAATGTTGGCATAAAGATAATCTGGGACTCTTAAATGATAGAATTAGTTACAGCATAGAAACTCATTAAAGGGAATATATTAAAGAGTTTTCTGAATTTTATTTTAGTCTGTATTTTCACAAACTCTCAAAGGCTTCCAGGGTTCTATCTGTCATCACAATTCTCAAGAGATGAGCAGTCTTTTTAAAAAATATAAGTTGTGGAGAGTTGTTCATATAACAGCAGGTGAGTTTCCTGTAGGGGTGTTACATTTACCTTTATATTAAAAAATATTTTAAATTAAATAAATACCTAATCATAGTTGAAGGGCAGGCTTTCCAGGTGGCTTTAGTGGTAAAGAACCCACCTGCCAATGCATCGAGCCACAGGAGACGTGGGTTTGACCTCTGGGTAGGGAAGATTCCCCTGGAGGAGAGCGTGGCAACCCACTCCAGTATTCTTGCCTGGAGAATCCCATGGACAGAGGAGTCTGGCAGACTACAGCCATGGGGCTGCACAGAGTTGGACATTACTGAGGTGACTTAGCACACATAGTTTAAAATGTCAAAAAATGTTAAATGTTATGAAAAACGGTCATACCTGCCACCTTCCCAACACTATCTTAACAGTATTTTGGTAATTACTTCTGGTATTTATCTCCATGTGTGTGTATTAGTCACTCAGTTGTGTCCAACTCTGTAGCCCACCAGGATTCTCTGTTCATGGGATTCTCCAGGCAAGAATACTAGAGTGGGTAGCCATTCCCTTCTTGAGTGTCTCTTCCTGACCCAGGGATCCAACACGGGTCTCCTGCATTGCAGGCAGATTCTTTACTGTCTGAGCCACCAGGAAAATGCATTTACTTCCATATATCTAACCAACTAAATACTCCATTACTTTGCTTTGTCATTTTTGAACATTATGTGTTGACTTCCTCCTGTAGTGATTGTAGATTTTATGTCTCTTATGACCCCCTTTTCTGCTTCTTTAACTATGTATGGTGATATTAAATTTTTCTCTTAAATCCATAGTTACTCCTTCTATAGTGTGATAATATGAAAAAGATTAACTACCAAGCCAAGTAGTATACCTTGTTTACATTTCTGTTTTGTACAACATTTTGCTTTTCAGCTAAGAATCATGCTCTTCCTGCTTTAGAGAATTACCTAGTTTTCCTTTTGTTTATTTTTTTCTTTCATTTGCTTAATTTTCTTTAGTCTATGACATCTCTGTTCTTCTGTCCTCTGTAAAATGCCTTCTATTACAATTTTCCAGGAGTCAGTCTTATCAGTTAGTATATCCACTCCAGTTTTGTTTGTCTTTGGTAAATTAATCATAAATCTGACATAATTCCACTCTCCTCAGATTTAGTTGCTTGCTAAGATCTGCTGAAATGCTATTTTGGGAACTCCTTTTTCCTCTCCCCTTGAATCTCTAATTTCTGTATTTCTTTTCCTTGCTGTATCTTCTCTGGTAAATTCATGATATTGAATTCATGAGAAGTAAAATTTTAATATCCTTAGTGTCAGATAGGATTTTCTTTTTTCTCTACCCTATTCTTTGACTAATAATTTGGATCGATACACACATTGAGGCCAGAAATGATTTGGCCTTAGCAATAAAAAGGTCATGTTCCACTGCCTTCTGATCTTCGTAATGTTTTTTCTCATTCTCTTTGTGTGACCTAATCCTTCTAGGATCATCTGTTTTTTCTTGTTCTGAAACTCTATAACGATGTAACTTGATACAGATCTTTTTACATCCATTTTGCTAGGCAGTATTCAAAGGACACTCATTTCCTTCTGTTTAAGAAAATCTTGTATTTTTTGTTTAAAATAATTTACTTTCTTCTAGTTTCCTTGTTTCTTTTTTTAAAGGACTACTTCCTCATCCCAACTTAATCAAGATATAATTGACATATATCATTGTGTAAATTTAAGATGTACAACAGGATAAATTTGATATATGTGTATACTGAGAAATGATTACAACATTGCTGCTGCTGCTGCTGCTAAGTCGCGTCAGTCATGTCTGACTCCATGCGACCCCATAGACGGCAGCCCACCAGGCTCTTGCATCCCCGGGATTCTCCAGGCAAGAACACTGGGTTGCCATTTCCTTCTCCAATGCATGAAAGTGAAAAGTGAAAGTGAAGTCGCTCAGTCGTGTCCGACTCTTCTCGACCGCATGGACTGCAGCCTACCAGGCTCCTCCATCCATGGGATTTTCCAGGCAACATTACAACATTAGAATTTCTAGAAATTCTTTAATTTCCTTTTGGGCATTCTGTGCCATCCCATAGTTCCTTCATTCGTGTCTGTATTTTCTCCCTCATCCTCTTTTCTTCCTGTTCCTTCATTCGTTTCTTTATTTTCTCTCTCATCCTCTTTTCTTCCTGCTCCTCCCCTCCCCTTTTTTCCCCTTGTTCTCTCTTTCTCTCTTTCTTTCTTTCTCTTCTATCTCCCTTCCTGTCTTCCTGCTATTCTTCTCTTCCTGGCCATCACTTTCTCTCTTAACATATTCTGGGATATATATTTGACTTTATCAACTAACCTTTCTTCACTCATGAAAAAAAAAAAAAAACCACACACACACACACTTCATTTGCCATATTTTTAATATCTGAGAACTTTATCTTGCTCTATAAATATTCATTTTGAGGCATGTAATATTTTTTCCTTTAATAATTGGGATAGTCATTTTTTAGCTCACTGATAGTATCATTTGTAGCTTACTATAAAATTTCTTCTGTTCCTGCCATTCTCTGTGTCATCTGAGTGTTTTTCTTTTCTTCTTGTTGATCTGGTATATAAACCAATACAATATTGTAAAGTAATTAACCTCCAATTAAAATAAATAAATTTATATTTAAAAAAAGCAAAAAGAGAAATTTTTGTATGTTTGGTATTCTTGACTTTCCATTCATTTTAGAATGAGTCACTGAGACACTATTGTCGGGCATGGATAAATCATAGCTTTTTCTCTAGGATCATCAAGTAATCAATCAATGTTATTATTTTTTTTAACTTTGAACCTTCAAATGTCAGTATATGAAATGAGGGATTGACTAATTTTGTCTGTAAAGGACAGATTAATATTTTAGGTTTAATGGGTGCTTTATAGTAATCATCACAACTGCAGATTGTTGCCAACTTACAATGGCTTGACTTAAAGATTTTTTGACTTTGTGACTGTGTGAAAGTAATATGCATTCAGTAGAAACCATACTTCAAATTTTGAATTTTGTTCTTTTTTGAAGCTGTGATATGTAGTAGGATACTCTTATGTGATGCTGGGCAATGGCAGAGAGTCATAGGTCCCAGTTAATCACATGATCATGACAATAAGCAGTCAATATGCTGATAACCATTCTGTACGCATACAACCATTATTTTTCACATTAAGTGAAGTATTAAATAAATTACATGAGATATTCAAAACCTAATTGTAGAACAGGCTTTCCATTAGATGATTTTTGCCCAACTGCAGGCTAATGTAATTATTCTGAGTACATTTAAAGTAGGCTAAGCTAAGCTCTGGTATTTGGTAGATAAGGTGTATTAAATGCATTTTCAATTTAAGATATTTTCAGTTTATGATGGGTGTATTGGGAAGTCTAAGTTGAGGAAGATCTGTACTCAACTCTGCCCTTATAGTGAGTGAATGAAGCCACAGGCAATAGTAAATGAATGTGTGTGGTTGTGTTCCAATAAAACTTTATTTATTAAAAAAGTAGTAAACTAAATTTGGCCTGTAAGCTCTAATTTGCTGACCCCTGACAGATAACATTACTTTTAGGGCTTCCATTTCTTTAGAAATGATTTCTCGGAATTTTTTACCAGGAGTTGAAGATAAGGCAGGAAGTCAGTCTGCTGGTGTTCTAGACCCAGGCAGGGAAAGGTAACTGAGGGTTGTACCATTTAATATGGAAATCCTCATTTATTGGCTAATCTTTACCCACTTCTGCTTGACATCCCCAAATCCTATACTCCTGTAGTTCAATTCCTCAATAACGTTTCTCAACCTAATGTGCATAGGAAAAACCTGAGGATCTTAAAGTGCAGGCTCAGATATATGAGGTTTAAAGTTGGACTGGAGAGTCTATATTTCTGATAAGCTTCTGAATGATGTTGATGCTGCTGATCCTCAAAGAACATTTTGAATTGCTACCATATTTTCTATGGATAGAAGAGAGAAGAAATCTAGTTTTCTCTCTACAGGCTTTCAAACAATCCTAATGTTTCTTGCCCCATTTTTCACCCAGGCCTTCCATGGCTAAGATCCCTGAGTCTTTCTAGTTTTCTGTAAGTAAATTGACTAGCTTTTTGTCAGTGTCCTTTTCTATAGGAAGCTAGATTTTCAATTCATGTTCTGGTCATGTTTAGTTATTTATTTATCTTTTCATTTATTCTCCAATTTTGTGTATATATTTGGGATTCCTTTCTTTGTTTTAATGAAGATGGAGCTTGTATTTTGCACTTTGTAAAAAGCACTTGGAATAATATTTTTGAGGATGGAAAGAAGAACATGTTTGAAATTGAAACTATATTAGAAAGTAGACTATCACAAAATATTTTCTTGAACTGTTTAATCAGGCATAATGACAAATCAAATTTTTATTATATCCAACCTCAAATGGTAAAGGAATTTAAATGTACATATATAAGTAACTTCTGGAATATTTCAAAATGTTTGCTGAGGGACAATCATGATTATTTATTCTTTGACTTTGGATTTTGTCAGTTTTGAATTTGTTACTGAAGGGATCCTTAAGAAGAGCTTCGTTTCTCCCAATTTCATTATCTGAATTTATCCTTTGAACTATTTATATTCATATTAAAATGAATCAGAGAAATAAACACTTTCTGTCATAGAATTACTTATGGCAAATCTGAACCAGTATTCTTGAGCTTCCCTTGTGGCTCAGCTGGCAAAGAGTCTGCCTGCAATGTGGGAGACCTGGGTTTGATCCCTGGGTTGGGAAGGTCCCCTGGAGAAGGGAAAGGCTACCCATTCCAATATTCTGGCCTAGAGTCACAAAGAGTAGGACAGGACTTAACAACTTTCACTTTCAACCTGAACCAACCTTAGGAAGTAGATAAGATTTGTTTTCATTATCCTAATTCCAAACAAAGATAGCATGCCTTGACTTATCCCTGAGGTCTCTTCTTTGCCTAAAAAGCTTCCCCTCTATTTTATGACTCAAAATTTCATGTGCTAGATATTTGCTCTCTATCATTCTTTGATGGCCTTCATCACAGATTAAATATTCTGAATCATAACATAATTTGTCTGTTTAATATGTTATGGATAGCACATCATTAATGTAATGGATCTCTAAATGATATTTGAGTAGTTATGATAGTAGGCATATCGTTGTTCTGCTGGCCAGAAATTATTATCTGAATGCTTTGAATCATAACAATTTGCTCTGTCTAAAAGAGTGTTAGATTGGAAATCATAAAGATTGCCATAAGCAGTAAGACATTGGATAAATTAAATTTCTCTAAAGTAGGGCATTAGGTTAGATTCATTTGAAAATATATGTTATTCTAACTTTGTGTCCTTCTACACATATTAGTCATGTTAAGAACATATATATGTATATACAACTATGTGTGTGTGTGTAATCATTTCGGTACTTGGAAGAGCAAAAGCCAAATTGCATCCATATGTAAATTCTTTCTGAAGATTATGTGTATATTAGGTAGGAATATATCTTAAAATTACAGTTTACATGCAGAAGTTTCATAAGAAAGCATTATTAAGTTAGAATATTTTATTTTTATAGAATAAAGCTATGGAGAAGTGAGATTCAGTTCAGTTCGGTTCAGTCGCTCAGTGGTGTCTGACTCTTTGCGACCCCATGAATCGCAGCATGCCAGGCCTCCCTGTCCATCACCAACTCCCGGAGTTCACTCGGACTCACGTCCATCGAGTCAGTGATGCCATCCAGCAACTGTCATCCCCTTCTCCTCCTGCCCCCAATCCCTCCCAGCATCAGAGTCTTTTCCAGTGAGAATTCTTCGCCTGAGGTGGCCTCATGCGAAGACAGAGCAAAGTACTGGAGTTTCAGCTTTAGCATCATTACTTCCAAAGAAATCCCAGGGTTGATCTCCTTCAGAATGGACTGGTTGGATCTCCTTGCAGTCCAAGGGACTCTCAAGAGTCTTCTCCAACACCACAGTTCATAGCATCAATTCTTCAGCGCTCAGCTTTCTTCGCAGTCCAACTCTCACATCCATACATGACCACAGGAAAAACCATCGCCTTGACTAGATGGACCTTAGTCGGCAAAGTATTGTCTTTACTTTTGAATATGCTATCTAGGTTGGTCATAACTTTTCTTCCAAGGAGTAAGATTACTTGCAATATATTTCAAAATATACAGGTATTCAAAATTCTTTTTTCTTCCCTCAGATTATTATTTCTGATGATAATAAAATGAGTGCATTCGTATAAAAATTCCAATATGGATGATTACTTGCAGTGTGGAACCTTTCCTTCCAGAAATTTTATCCATATAAAAGATCTATACGTAATTTTGTTTAATATTAAAGGCTAATACCATATATAATATTCTATAATTTGATTTTCATATTTTTTAAAATTAAAGGTAATAATTAATTCTATGTGTGTGTGTTCTGTCGCTCGTCATATCTGACCCTTGGTGACCCCATGGACTGTTGCTTGCCAGTTCCTCTGTATATGAAATTTCTCAGGCAAGAAAACTAGAATGGGTTGTCATTTTCTACTACAAGGGATCAAACCTGCAACTCTTGCATCCCCTGCATTGGTGGGTGGATTCTTTACCACTGTGCCTACCTGGGAAGCCCAATGAATTCTATAAAGGGCAATAAAACATTTCACATTATAGAATCTGATTTCATAGCCATATCCATAAATCTCTAGCTAGTTATAAAAATGTTACACCCTAATGAATAAAATGTTATCCCCTAATAAACTTTGTCATTCTAATTTATAACTTAATTTGTAACTCTAATTTATCTCCTCTTTTGACAAGAACATTTTAATTTTAATCATTTATGATTAAATAGCAAACTAATTAATGTGAATAATATTTCTTAAAAACCTTATTGCCTTAATATTATGTGATCTTATTAAATTTTTGCTGTTTTGGTGAAATGTATGAATTATACTTTGGTGAAATTATGATAATATGGATTATTAAAAATTGTTAGATATGTGAGTGCTGACAGAATTCTAAAGTTTGAACAAGGATGTCTCTAGATTTTGTGCAGAGGAACTACTTTTTATTTTACTGAAGACTTGAGCTGTTGGGAAGGTAATCAAAAATTGAGAGTTGAGAGTGAACAGCAAAGGAAGTGGTTATACTACCTGTACATTCTAGGAATCCACAGATAAAACTGTGAAATTATCCAGGATATTCAAGTCTCTTGTTTGGTTGAGCAATGGACTGGTGATGAAGGTTCAACCCCTTCAGGGTTTTCTTTTCTAGGATGTTCCTTTTGAAGAGCCAGAGGAGTGTGTTTGAGAAGACTAAAAGTGTACGTTAAAATTATACCACTTTGAAACATCTGGATGTATTCCTGATTTGCTAGTTTCTCTTACCTTCCCATCTAGATCTTCTTCTATCAGAGTCAATCCTCAGCAAAGATAAAGGATAGGATTTACTGGGAATTGATTTCTCAAAGAAATGATGACTTGTCTTCATGGCAATTTTCCATGATAGAAACAGGGGCTACAGAGTTGACTCTAAGATTTAGCTTCATCTTACTCTCAATAACTGTTTTCACAATGATCCTCTGACCAAGTTTTAGAATGGATGGGCTACTTCACCACTTGCATATATCTCCAAACATTGACTAATGACATTTACTAATGATTTGTGAATTGGTCCTTTGGATCCTTATAGCTTCTAGTCCTACACACCAGGCAGGACTTCATGCCAGGAGAGCTATGTATATATACCAGCCAGACAGTGGAAGGTCTAAACCAGGGCTGGCAGTTATGCAGCAACCGTGCTTCCATTCTCAACTCCTGCACCCATGGCAGACATACCTAATCCAACATGGCATTCTTCCTCACTAGGCTTAAATATGACCTCAGAATTCTTTCCACAAATTGTTTAAGAACCTAGTCTCAAGTTTTCAAAGTTTGTATATAAAGTAAAAATGAAATTGGTCATAAGTCCAAATAAAGAGACAAAAACTCAAAAGAAACTAAGATCACTTCCTGTCAGATCAGTCGCTTTAGTAACCCTTTTCTTTCCTGGGTCTGCATTTTATCCTCATGATCTTAGTCTCAGATGCTTTGTATTTCAGACTTTATGTTCCTTGCCTCTTCTTTTTGGCTTCCTCCACTGATTCAAGCAGGCCTCTCTAGCGGAGGAGTACTGTGGTAATAGTTCAGTTCAGTTGCTCAGTCGTGTCAGACTCTCTGTGACCCCATGGACTGCAGCATGCCAGGCTTCCCTGTCCATCACCAATTCCGGAGCTTACTCAGACTCATGTCCATTGAGTTGGTGGTGCCATCCAACCAGCTCATCCTCTGCCAACCCCTTCTCCTCCCACCTTCAATCTTTCCCAGCATCAGGGTCTTTTACAGTGAGTCAGTTCTTCGCATCAGGTGGCCAAAGGATTGGAGTTTCAGCTTCAGGATCAGTCCTTCCAATGAATATTCAGGAGTGATTTCCTTTAGGATAGACTGGTTTGATCTCCTTGCAGTCCAAGGGACTCTCAAGTCTTCTCCAACACCACAGTTCAAAAGAATCAGTTCTTTGGTGTGCAGCTTTGTTTATAGTCCAACTCTCACATTCATACATGACTACAGGAAAAACTATAGCTTTGACTAGATGGAACTTTGTCCATAAAGTAATGTCTCTGCTTCTTAATATGCTCTCTAGGTTGGTCTTAGCTTTTCTTCCAAGGAGCAAGCATCTTTTAATTTCATGAGTGCAGTCACCATCCACAGTGATTGGGGAGCCCCTCAAAAATAAAGTATCTCACTGTTTCCACTGTTTCCCCATCTATTTCTCATGAAGTGATGGGACCAGATGCCATGCTGTTAGTTTTCTGAATGTTGAATTTTAAGCCAACTTTTTCAACTCTCCTCTTTCACATTCATTAAGCTATTTAGTTCTTCTTTGCTTTCTGAGATAAAGGTGGTGTCATCTGTGTATCTGATGTTATTAATTTTCCCCCAGCAATCTTGATTCCAGCTTATGCCTCATCCAGCCTGGCATTTCACATGATGTACTCTGCATATAAGTTAAATAAGTGGGGTGACAATATACAGTGTTGATGTACTCCTTTCCCAATTTGGAACCATTATGTTGTTCCATGTCCAGTTCTAACTGTTGCTCTTGATCTGCATACAGATTTCTCAGGAGGCAGGTTAGGCGGTCTGATATTCCCATCTCTAGGCAAGAGTGAACACTGACATTTTAGGAATCAGTTAACTAAAAGGGACTGGAATGAGTGAATATAACTCTTACCATTATATCTACTACTGTGGGCAAGAATCCCTTAGAAGAAATAGAATAGCCATTATAGTAAACAAAACAGTCTAAAATGCAGTACTTGGAGGCAATCTCAAAAAATGATAGAACGACATGTTTGTTTCCAAGGCAAACCATTCAATATCACAGTAATCCAAGTCTATGCTCCTACTAGTAATGCTGAAGAAGCTGAAGTTGAACTGTTCTATGAAGACCTACAGGAATTTCTAGAACTAACACCCAAAAAAGGTATCCTTTTCATCATAGGGGACTGGAATGCAAAAGTAGGAAGTTGAGAAACACGCAGAGTAACAGGCAAATTTAGCCTTAGAATAAAAAATGAAGCAGGACAAAGGCCAATTGAATTTTGCTAAGGGAACACACTGGTCATAGCAAACAAGAGAAGGCTACACATGGACATCACCAGATGGTCAACACCGAAATCAGATTGATTATATTCTTTGCAGCCAAAGATGGAGAAACTCTATACAGTCAGCAAAAACAAGACCAGGAGCTGACTGTGGCTCAGATCATGAACTCCTTATTCCAAATTTAGACTCAAATTGAAGAAAGTAAGAAAAACCCCTAGACCATTCAAGAATGACCTAAATCAAATCCCTTATGATTATACAGTGGAAGTGACAAATAGATTCAAGAGATTAGATGTGATAGACAGAGTACCTGAAGAACTATGGACAGAGGTTAATGACACTGTACAAGAGGCAGGGATCAAGACCATCCCCCCAAAAAAGAAATGCAAAAAGGCAAAAAGGTTGTCTGACGAGGCCTTACACATAGCTGATAAAAGAAGACAAGCTAAAGGCAAAGGAGAAAAGAAAAATATACCCATTTGAATGCAGAGTTCCAAAGAATAGCAAGGAGAGATAAGAAAGCCTTCCTCAGTGATCAATGCAAAGAAATAGAGGAAAGCAATAGACTGGGAAAGACTAGAGATCTCTTTGAGAAAATTAGAGATAACAAGGAAAAATTTCATGCAAAGATGGGCTCGATAAAGGACAGAAATGGAATGGACCTAACAGAAGCAGAAGATATTAAGAAGAGGTGACAAAAATACACAGAAGAACAATACAAAAAAGATCTTCATGACCCAGATAACCACAATGGTGTGATCACTCACCTAGAACCAGACATCCTGGAATGTGAAGTTAAGTGGGCCTTAGGAAGCATCACTACACACAAAGCTAGTGGAGTTGATGGAATTCCAGTTGAGCTATTTCAAATCCTAAAGGATGATGCTGTGAAAGTGCTTCACTCAATATGCCAGCAAATTTGGAAAACTCAGCAGTGGCCACAGGACTGGAAAAGGTCAGTTTTCATTCCAGTCCCAAAGAAGGCAAGGCCAAAGAATCCTCAAACTACCACACAATTGCACTGATCTCACATGCTAGTAAAGTAATGCTCAAAATTCTCCAAGCCAGGCTTCAGCAATAAATGAACCTTGAACTTCCATATGTTCAAGTTGGATTTAGAAAAGGCAGAGGAACCAGAGATCAATCTGCCAACATCCATTGGATCATTGAAAAAGCAAGAGAGTTCCAGATGTTGTATTGACTACGCCAAAGTCTTTGACTGTGTGGATCACAATGCATTGTGGTATTGGTTCCCAATGGTAATTGATTTATATCCTGGCTCTGGCTTTTCAAGCTGTTATTTAAATCTTTTGTGTCCAGGTTTCATTCTTTCTAGAATAAGTGCTATGATATACAATACATGATGTAATCTGTTTGAAAACATTTCAATTTAACATTACATAAATGTTAGGTGTGTTTATTATTGAGGAGGATTCAATTTCAGTATTCAGCTAAAATGTGGAAACCCTATAAGTTATGTTGAAAAAGTGAAATATATTAATTAGAATACTGTGTGCACCTATTGACATGAGTCTGAGTGAAGTCCGGGAGTTGGTGATGGACAGGGAGGCCTGGCGTGCTGCGATTCATGGGGTCGCAAAGAGTCAGACACGACTGAGCGACTGAACTGAACTGAACTGTGCACCTATTATTTTTGATCAGGTGGATTACATTTGCAATAATATATGAAAATATGATAGTTTGATCATAAGTGGCATAAAGCTACATGAAGACATACTAAAATTGCTCACTAAACTCAGTAGATCCTGGACTTCTGCTTAAACAACTGTAAATGTTTAAAGAGGCTGTCTTTTAAATTCTTAGCCCCAATTGCTCTATCACTATTTGGACAGCACTCCTGGAGAGGCCCATGGGCAGAGGAGCCTGGTGGGCTACAGTCCATGGGATCGCAAAGAGTTGGACATGACTGAAGCTACTTGGCATGCACACACTAATTTAATTCCAGGCAGAAATATTATGCAAGAGTCATTGTAGATATAGTCTTTCTCTTTCCTTAGATGGTAAGTTTGGGAAAATTACAATAGATTTTCCCAGTGCTCACATATCCAAATTCAAAGTTGACCTCTCAGTCAGATTTGCAAGATTTGAACTGGTATTGCAAAGTCACTTGAATTCATTCCTAGACAAGGTTTGTTGTGGACTGCCTCATTAAAATAGTCATTCAAAGTAAATGGATTTGTGTATGGTATAATAAGGAAGACATTTCCCTGGTGGCTCAGATCGTAAAGATTCCGCCTGCAATGCGGGAGACCTGGGTTCAATCCCTGGGTTTGGAAGATCCCCTGGAGGAGTGGATAGCAACCCACTCCAGTATTCTTGCCTGGAGAATCCCATGGACAGAGGGGCCTGGTGGGCTACAGTCCATGGGGTTGCGAAGAGTTGGACACGACTGAGCAACTAAGCACAGCACAGTAAGTTTGTCAGTTAATATATGCTCACATACCCAATTATTCTAGCTAAAATACATTTCACTCAGTCCCTTCTTCCTTCGTGGCCATTTTTATACCTCAAGATCCTCTCTTTTGGCTATAGTTAAGTGGACCAGGACTGAGAATTGACAGTAAGAAGAGTACAGTCAATAGATGGGCTCAATAGCAGCCTGTTACTTGTTCTGCTGTAAACAGGTGAATTAGGTCAATCAGATTCTTGCTACCGTTAGCAGTAAGCATAGCAGCCAAAAGGATGCTGTAAGGTAGTTCCTACACTGTTGTCACGTACAAAAGGAGTTTATGAGGAAGCAAAAACTGGGTAAACAGAGGAAACCACATAGCAAATATGAATGCTGTGGATGAGAGAGAACAGTGACACTAAGAAAGCTAATTTAGCTATTGGTGGAGAAAGAAGTTAGTCAGCTCTTAAAGCTGATTCTGGACCATGTCCTGTATCCTTACAACTAATTGCCCTTAGCTGAAATAAATTAAGTGTATCTTTTTTCCTTGCCTAACCAGTCCATGTGCTAATAAACATACATGATTCAATTTTGTCTTGCAACCACACTTTATTCTGATGATTATTTTGAATACTTCCTTGTTAAGAAATATGCAATAATATGGAGATGAAATAAAATTTTGCTAGGATCTATATCTTTTAATACTTTACCATTGCATTAGTGCCTGATAAATTTATGGTGGCAGTCATGCCTGAGAGACTTAAAAGATTGTTTTTATTTCATTGTAAATAAGCTACAGAAAAGCAGCTTGTTTTCTGTAACAAATTGTGAAAGTACAGGGCACCGGTTTTTGAAGTGAGCCTTGGGCAGATGTTAGGAATGCAGTAACATGTTGAGGAATATATGTTCATTTAAGAATGGCACCAAGTCTGGATAAGGACACTAGAGCAGTAAAACAGATGTAGGGATCATATTAAAGGTGCTGATGGTGTAGCTTGAAATGTCCTGGGTGGCCATTTTCACTTTTCTATTTCATCAGGAAATTTTCATGGCTTAATAATGTATGTTTAATTGTTATCCAGGAAAGGTAGTTCATTTTCTGTAGATAGCAGTCAGAATTTGAAAATAAGAGGTATGTTACATTTAAGATAGCTCTAAGAATATGTTTTAGTTTTGTTTTACTTGATAAGTATATTGCAAAAATATATTTTAAAAAGGGAAACAGACTTCTATGAAAGCACTCACACATAGGTGTAAAGCTAGGCCACTATCAAAAGGTATATTCTGACTGTAAGAATATGCATGTATTTATATTTATCAGCATCTTGGAGGTGATTTAAAAGATGTTATGTACTGTGGTTTGGAAATGTAAATTGTTCTGTCTTCTCTAAAGATGGCTTATCTTTTCAAAAATATTTCATTCACAATATTTATTACTGATTTTATCACATCTGATATATGTTATTTTCATAAATTGTTTCTTAAGGTACAATTGTACTTGGTTAAATAGTAATTTAAAATCTGTCTTCCAAGACTATAACAGAACTGTGCTGGCATGATATATTTTTTGAAGTGTGTTTTACTTGAGGACTATCATATTTCTGAAACTGGCAGTTTTAAATGAAATAACTGTTTAAACTTCTTGCCAGAAGAGAGTTTACCTGGTAAGAAAAATATTGGAACTACCCAAGAAGGAAAATGTTTTAATTTATATTTCATTATAGCTACAAAAAATGTCTTTTGGTATTTTAGGAATATATATTTTTTCTGTGTTGCCGTCTCTGAAGTTTGAGTCACTTACTCACTTTAAGGAGTCATAACCCTATGGAATTTTTGGTCCATTTATTTTCCTATAACTGATGAAAACTGGGAAGGACAAATGTACCAATTATTTGAAATTATACATTAATTTTATTTTTTTTTGTCGGGAGAAAACCCAGATATAATACTCTGGAAACTGTCATCTTAATGGTAGCAAAATAATGATACAGTATTTTTGCTTTTATTATTCAGTTCAGTTTAGTCACTCTGTCGTGTCCGACTCTTTGCGACCCCATGAATCGCAGCACACCAGGCCGCCCCTGTCCATCACCAACTCCTGGAATTTACCCAAATTCATGTGCATTGAGTCGGTGATGCCATCCAGCCATCTCATCCTCTGCCATCTCCTTCTCCTCCTGCCCCCAATCCCTCCCAGCATCAGAGTCTTTTCCAATGAGTCAACTCTTCTCATGAGGTGGCCAAAGTACTGGAGTTTCAGCCTCAGCATCAGTCCTTCCAATAAACACCCAGGACTGATCTCCTTTAGGATGGACTGGTTGGATCTCCTTGCAGTCCAAGAAACTCTTAAGAGTCTTCTCCAGCACCACAGTTCAAAAGCATCAATTCTTCCGTGCTCAGCTTTCTTCACAGTCCAACTCTCACATCCATACATAACCACAGGAAAAACCATAGCCTTGACTAGACGGACCTTTGTTGGCAAAGTAATGTCTCTGCTTTTGAATAGGCTATCTAGGTTGGTCATAACTTTCCTTTCAAGAAGTAAGCGACTTTTAATTTCATGGCTGCAATCACCATCAGCAGTGATTTTGGAACCCAGAGAAATAGTCTGACGCGGTTTCCACTGTTTCCCCATCTATTTCCCATGAAGTGAAGGGACCAGATGCCATGCTGTTAGTTTTCTGAATATTGAGTTTTAAGCCAACTTTTTCACTTTCCTCTTTCACTTTCATCAAGAGACTCTTTAGTTCTTCACTTTCTGCCACAAGGGTGGTGTCATCAGCATATCTGAGGTTATTGATATTTCTTCCAGCAATCTTGATTCCAGCCTGTGCTTCCTCCAGCCCAGTGTTCTCATGATGTACTCTGCATATATGTTAATTAAACAGGGGGACAATATACAGCCTTGACACACTCCTTTTCCTCTTTGGAACCAGTCTGTTTTTCCATGTCCAGTTCTAACTGTTGCTTCCTAACCTGCATATAGGTTTCTCAAGAGGCAGGTCAGGTGGTCTGGTATACCCATCTCTTTCAGAATTTTCCACAGTTTATTGTGATCCACATAATCAAAGGCTTTGGCATAGGCTTTCTGGAACTCTCTTGCTTTTTTGATGGAAAAGGTCAGTTTTCATTCCAATCCCAAAGAAAGGCAATGCTAAAGAATGCTCAAACTACCACACAATTGCCCTCATCTCATGCTAGTAAAGTAATGCTCAAAATTCTCCAAGCCAGGATTCAGCAATATTTGAACTGTGAACTTCCAGATGTTCAAGTTGGTTTTAGAAAAGGCAGAGGAACCAGAGATCAAATTGCCAACATCCACTTTTATTATTACCTGTCTATAAAAAGTCAGAAAATAAAGAATATATTTCTGTAACTACTGTATTGAAAATTATTTTTGAAATTATTTGACTAAAGAAAACATTTTTACCAAGTAGAAACTTTTATCATTTGACTCTGAGAAGTATTGGACCAGACAAAATTTAGATAATATCTTTTCATGTATTATTTCTGCTATTTCTTGGTAATGAAGTTATGAAATTATTTTCAAGAATAAGGAGCTTTTTAGAAATGCTGTGGAGAACTAGTGATGAATATAACATATAATCTATGAATATTATTTATTTTGAGTTCTGTTTTACCCGTCTTTTGATGTATATATTATTACCATAAACTTGTGCTTATGAAAAAATAAAAATAGCCATATTTGTAGACATTACAGTATGTGAATTCTTTATATGATTTGAATTCTTTATATGATTTGATCATTACAAAAATGTATTGACTTGGTGGGTAGCATGTATATTCCCACAAGCTGAAAAAGGATTATTTAAATAGTATGCCTGCAAATTTCGGTTCATAAAACTAGAGCAAATCCAGTGTCTTGGGTTCAGATGCAGTACTCTGTTCCTATAGAGGTCGCTGTCTCTTAACAAGGAATGAAGGCACATTCAGGTAAAGTACTTATTTTCTTGGCTTGAGAGTTATGTAAATTAAAAAAAACTAATAACTACCCAAAATAAAATATATTTTTATGTCATTAAATAGTGGAAAGAGCAATGCAGTACAAATTATATATTAACCCTCATTTTTAAGTTGATCAAGATCAAGCTTCATAAAAGTCCTACACTATTATATAAAATTAAAATGTCTTGGGTACAGCAACAAACATTTCACTTAGTATTGAAATTGTGTTGATAACCTTTTACTAGTTTGAATTTTCAACCTTTTATGTCTAAAATTGTGAGAATTAACTGCTATTACTGGTTCTGTAATTAATCCTAAAAGGGGAAGATGTAGGAGTTAGATGAGTTAAAGTTTCCTTTTAATTGAACACAGTCCTTTATTTGCCATAAATATGTTTCCTAACTTACAAGGCAAAAAAAGTGTCTTAAACAAGAATTCTACTCTTTGATGAATTAGAACATTTAGTTGAGAGCCAGTTCCAAGAAAAAGTTCAGAGAGAATTTTATTTTTAGAGGACTCATCTCCCTGTTAACAAGAATAATGAAATGAGTGAATCATATAATGCAATTGGAGCCTGGTCCTGGCAATTATGCAGCCATTTACCCCTCAGTGACAACTTGGGAGCTAGAGCTTCAGCACATTCTGTGTGTTGATTTCCTACAGGGGCATGTTTATGTTGTAGATGAAGCACAGGCTGCTTGGAAGGCTTCAGATGGTTCTATTGGGTTGAGGATTAATGAGGTTGAATTAACTCAGTCACTTAATGCACATTTTATTGAGGTTCAAGCTGTTCAGACTGTTGCTGTTAATATGAGTAACCCAGAATATTGCCAGTTAAATGTAAGTTACACATCAGGGATGCCAAGGTCATTAGTGACAGAAAGAAATCAATTTTATTTGGTCATGACATTTATCATAAAGGCATTCTCATGTTTACATATACATATATATATATATATTTAAAATATTATGTAAAAGATACCTATAACTATCTTTAAAAACATAAGAATGCCTGTATGGTATATATGTGATATATATATATATATATATATAATATTTACTCCAAAACATCATTTATTTAGGGGTATTGTTGTTACCTCAGATAGGATTATGATCTTACCTTTAAATAATTTTGTGCTGATTTTCAAGAACAAAGTGTTGACATAAAAAAGAAAAGTGAACAAAATTTCCTTCTCTCATCAGCTGTGCATATGAGGAACATCTTGGATAAATGTTTTGTTCTTAACCCTATGATATCATAAACCTGAAAAGCTCCTATGTTGAGAAGATTGAGTCATACCCATGATGTAACACTCGAGTATCTATTCATTCACTAGTTTATCCACTCATTGTTTTTTGACCATCTGATATATGCTACCACTTATACTAATGCTGAGGATAGATAGTTCTAGCTCCCTTATATTTAGTATGTTTATTAGCTTCTTCATTTAAATATGCATATCTTACATTATCAAGGGCTTTATGACTTCCTGTGGAGCTCTCATAGGTGTACTACTGGCTTTAAAATAATGATTTCTAGATGCTCATAAAGTAAATAAACCCCCTAGGTGATGGAATCTAATATTCACGTAAATTGCTCCATTTTTACTCTAGACAACAAAGTTAGCTTAGAACAGCATAAATGACAACACCCTCCTGTACCAAAGGGCCCTACACAGATGCTTTACTGTCTTTTTGTGCAAGTACTATAAAGCTCTCATAATATATAGAATCCCATGTCTTATTCCACTTCTTATAGGCTGAGTTTTCACTTGAAATGTCTGTTTTACTCTCAGGACATGCATAAGGACATTGGAAAAAATAACCCAGAGTACATCTGTGGAAAAGAACGCACACATGCACCCCTTGAATAAAGAGTTCATGGCAAGGCTCCAGGAGTCTAGAAAAACTGGTGCACCGTATGTTGCCACTTCTCTCTACCCGTGGCACCGCACTCCCCTGGTTTGGAAGCAGGGCTTTGGCATTCCTACTGAGAACAGGGCACTGAGAAGTGATTGCTAGAGGGAAGAACCATTAGAGTTGCCAACCACCACTGTAGTTTTATTGTTCTTCTTTTCATTTTTTTACTGCTATTTTCTGATAATTCTCCAGCTTAAAGGAACAAATTGTATTTATTTGATACAACAAATTCTTTTTAACTGCCAAGTGCTTTTGTAGGCTTTTAAACTTGAATCTGGCCCTTCAGATATTTGGGAGTGGGGAACAGAAGAAGAGCTAAAGGTCATATAAAATCATAGTGATACAAAGCTGTATTTAGTGTCATAGCCAAGACACACAAACGTCATGGCTCCGAGACTATAGGTACTCAATGTATTTTAGTTTCTATTTTTGCTGGTCTTCCATATCTGCATGGAGTAGCCTAGGTGTACATAGACCTTTGAAACAGCCAGAGGTGTTTGTCTTTAACTTGGCTGGATATCAGAAATTACTGAAATTCATTTCCCTATGAAAATAAACCATTGGTATAAAAGGAAAATTTTGGAAATTAACTACTTTTATGATGTATATGTGGTATTATATAAACCAAAATTTAAAATATACCTGGAGGTGTTTAATGTTGAATTATTTTTTGGTATATCTATATGCCTAAGCATGATGTACTCTGCATATAGGTTAAATAAGCAGCATGACAATATACAGCCTTGATGTACTTCTTTCCCAGTTTTGAACCAGTCTGTTGTTCCATGTCTGATTCTAATTGTTGCTTCTTGACTTGCATACAGGTTTCTGAGGAGGCAGGTAAGGTGGTCTGGTATTCCCATCTCTTTAAGAATTTTCCAGTTTGTTGTGATCCACACAGTCAGAGGATTTAACATAGTCAATGAAGCAGAAATAGATGTTTTTCTGGAATTCTCTTGCTTTTTTTTATGATCCAGTGGATGGTTGCAATTTGATTTTTGGTTCCTCTGCTTTTCTAAATCCAGTTTGTATATCTGGAAGTTATTGGTCCACATATTGTTGAAATTTAGAGAATTTTGAACATTATTTTGTTAGCTTGTTAAATGAGTGCAATTGTGTGGTAGTGTAAACATTTTTTGGCATTGCCTTTCTTTGGGATTGGAATGAAAACTGACCTTTTTCAGTCCTGAGGCCACTGCTGAGTTTTCCAAATTTGCTGGTATATTGAGTGCTTATTTAACTTATATGCAGAGTATATCATGAGAAATGGCAGGCTGGATGAAGCCCAAGCTGGACTCAAGATTTCCAGAAGAAATGCCAATAACCTCAGGTATGCAGATAATACCACCTTTTTGGCAAAATGTGAAGAAGAACTAAAGAGCCTTTTGATGAAGCTGAAAGAGAAGAGTGAGAAAGCTAGCTTAAAACTCAACTTTCAAAAACTAAGATCATGGCCTCTGGTCCCATCACTTCATGGCAAATAAATGAGGAAACAATGTAAATAATAACAGACTTTATTTTCTTGGGCTCCCAAATCACTGCAAATAGTGACTGCAGCCATGAAGTTAAAAGACACTTTATCCTTTGAAGAAAAGCTATGACCAACCTAGATAGCATATTAAAAAGCAGAGACATTACTTTGTGGACAAAGGTCAGACTAGTCAAAGCTATACTTTTTCCAGTAGTCATGTATGGATGTGAGAGTTGGACCATGAAGAAGGCTGAGCACCAAATAATTGATGCTTTTGAACTGTGGTGTAGGAGAAGACTCTTGAGATTCCCTTAGATGGCCAGGAGATCCAACCAGTCCACCCTAAAGGAAATCAACCCTGAATATTCATTGGAAGGACTGATGCTGAAGCTGAAGCTCCAGTAATTTGGCCACCTGATGTGAAGAACTGATTCATTGGAAAATACCCTGATGCTGGGCAAGATTGAAAGCAGGAGGAGAAGGGGACCACAGAAGATGAGATGGTTGGATCGCATAAACCATCTATGAGTTTGAGCAAGCTCCAGGAGATGGTGAAGGACAGGGAAGCCTGGCATGCTGCAGTCCATGGGGTCATAGAGATTCAGACATGAGTGAGTGACTGAATAACAACAATATGCCTAAATGGGTTGATTATTTATTAAAAATGAAAAAATGTATTTTTTCAAGGTTATTAGAATTTTTTAAAACAACATATGCTATAAAGTTAAGATAAAAACATTCTAAAAGAAAAATGTCCAGAGATTGGTGAAAGTTGGACTTTCAGAGTATGATAGAAGGAAATGCACAAGATAGAAATATGCTGATATGGTCAGTTTTTAGAATAAAATATTAAAGCATTTTAAAAACATGACAATAATAGATGTGATATCTCTTCAGTGTACAGAAATTAATACTATAAAGAAATTTCAGACACATCGAGATCTGGGGAAAAGGTCAGCAGATTTATAAGCCTATTTTACCTTGACATGACAGAAATACCCTTTATCTTTTAATAAAGAACTACAATAAAGCTTTGAAAGAAATGGTATGTTTTCTTTGCTATCTCAGTATGCTTCCTATGAAAATATATCAATATGGGAATTAATTTTTCCCTTATCATATAAAATACAGTTAAAACAGTTAGAACTGGACATGGAACAACAGACTGGTTCCAAATAGGAAAAGGAGTATGCCAAGGCTGTATATTGTCACCCTGCTTATTTAACTTATATGCAGAGTACATCATGAGAAACGCTGGACTGGAAGAAACACAAGCTGGAATCAAGATTGCTGGGAGAAATATCAATAACCTCAGATATGCAGATGACACCACCCTTATGGCAGAAAGTGAAGAGGAGCTAAAAAGCCTCTTGATGAACGTGAAAGAGGAGAGTGAAAAAGTTGGCTTAAAGCTCAGCATTCAGAAAACAAAGATCATGGCACCTGGTCCCATCACTTCATGGGAAATAGATGGGGAAACAGTGGAAACAGTGTCAGACTTTATTTTGGGGGGCTCCAAAATCACTGCAGATGGTGACTGCAGCCATGAAATTAAAAGACACTTACTCCTTGGAAGAAAAGTTATGACCAACCTAGATAGCATATTCAAAAGCAGAGACATTACTTTGCCAACTAAGGTCCATCTAGTCAAGGCTATGGTTTTTCCTGTGGTCATGTATGGATGTGAGATTTGGACTGTGAAGAAGGCTGAGCACTAAAGAATTGATGCTTTTGAACTGTGGTGTTGGAGAAGACTCTTGACAGTCCCTTGGACTGTAAGGAGATCCAACCAGTCCATTCTAAAGGAGATCAGTCTCGGGTGTTCTTTGGAATGAATGATGCTAAAGCTGAAGCTCCAGTACTTTGGCCACCTTGTGCGATGAGTTGACTCATTGGAAAGGACTCTGATGCTGGGAGGGATTAGGGGCAGGAGGAGAAGGGGACAACCGAGGATGAGATGGCTGGATGGCATTATGGACTCGATGGACGTGAGTCTGAGTGAACTCTTGGAGATGGTGATGGACAGGGAGGCCTGGCGTGCTGCGATTCATGGGGTTGCAAAGAGTCGGACACGACTGAGCAACTGAACTAAACTGAAGGAGAGTTAAGGAATGAGAGCAGGGGGTTTTATTAAAAAATAATTTAATTGAAAAGAATAAAAGAGTATATGGAAAACAAACTTGGAAGAGGTAGAATATTTAGGGTCAATTAGGTCCAAAAACTTTATGGCTTAGGTTTTCAGAATATATTACCTGTCTTCCACTTTGTTTTTCCAGCCTCCCCTCCTATATTATCTTGCTACAGTAAGCTTAATTGCTCATGTCAGTTGTCATTAACACAAAAGCGAAAAGAATTTGGCAAGATTTTCAGCTGATAATTTTTAGAGCTACCACGTAAGATCTGTGATAGAATATTTGAATGATGCATAGGACAACCTAAAGCAGAAAGCTAGTATATTCTAGTTTGGGTAGAATTGCCCTGTTATGTGCTGAGGTCATGCAAGACTATGAAGATAAATATGTACTGGGTATTTTCAGTAGACAGTCTGATGTGTTCTGCATTATGCAGTTGTATTGACAATAGAATCTTGGCACAATAAATTCTAAACACAGGGAGGGGAGTGATAATATACTAAATGCAAATCATAGATTGAAAACAAATTATCTTGGTGGTTCTTTCTCCATATAATCTCAGATTTTTAGTTGATTTTGACACTTTATGGGTATACATTTTACAATAGGGTTTCAAATATCCATTATCTTTGTTTTTATCTCCTGTCCTCAAGAGTTAAAACTTAAAAAAAAAAATCATGTTATAAAAGAGAGCACAAACAAGGCCAAGATTCTGGAGTATTAATCATGACACTGGTACTAAGAAATTAGTTAAGAGGAACAGAATAAAAGCTCTAAAAATATGATTCAAATTTGGAACTTAAAATATCTTCAGAGTTTAATTCCTATGTTTAGGAACGGTAAAATACCAGGTCTCAATATGTAAATTTTTCTAGACTGATTTACGGTTACCAGGAGATAAGGGTGGGTGGATAAATTGGGAGATTGGGACTGACATATACACACTAATATCTATAAAATAAATAACTAATAAGAATCTACTATATACCACAGGGAAGTCTATTCAATACTCTATAAATGTCTGTATTGGAAAAGAATCTCAAAAAGAATGGATATATGTGTTATGTATAAATGATTCACTTTGCTGTGTGCATAAAACTAACACAACACTGTAAATTAACTTATACTCCAATAAAAATTTAAAACAATATTAAGTAATAAGTAAAAGTATAAATGTGAGCATTCTTACGGATGAAAGATTGGAGGTATAGAGAGAGTGTGTAATAGAGGAAGTTGACTGATACTCTGTGCCAGAAAAATCTTCCCTAAGGTTGTGACATTTGCGTTTCTGTTGAATGATAAATAATCAACTGAGTGTACAGAGTCTTGGCTGAAGGAAATGCAGCACGCACTGTGGGTTAAGTTTTGTTTCATAAAAGATATATGAAGTCCTCATTCCAGTATTTCATAAAAGGACCTTTTTGTAAATAGAATCATTGCAGATACAATTAATTGTTAAGATGAAGTCTTTCTGGAATAGGATGGGCCCTTAATCCAGTATTACTGGTACCCAAATAAGAGGAGAAAGGACACAGAGACACAGACACATGAGGAAAAATGCTATGTGATGACAGAGGCAGAGACTGAAGTGCTGTAGTTGCAAACGAAGAAGAACCACAACTCCTGGGAACCATCAGACTCTTGGAAGAGGACAGAAAGAGCCTGTCCTAATTTACAACTGCTTGGCTAGCTGAATTATTAATAACATCTACTTTCACTCTCAAAAGCACTCTGGTTTGTGTGATAAGCTAAATGATTACTTTGGTTATAACTGACTGATTGCTTTACTTAGAACTTGAAGGAAAAAAAAATATGCCTCTTGGACCTAAAAATTATTTTGAACTGAAGGTAATTAAGAAGTAGCAAATTCAGGGAAAGCTCTCTCCACTTTCTCCTTTTTTGTCTAAATGTAGAATGAGTCTACACACTTATCAGCCCAGATAGGCAGCAGAGGAGTCTGCAGACAAACCTTACTCTGTCAGTTTCCTCTCTTACATTTATCTTGTCACAGTTTGCCACCCATGGAAGCCTAAAACCATTTTCTTTTATCCTGTCATTTCTCCACAAATTTATTGTTCTGTGTTGAAGATACTATGTAAGCTGGGATACTAAATCACTTCTTTGAGTGGTTAATTGACTGGTTTCTCCCAGGTATATGTTAAGATACACATGTTCATAAACATTTGTTTTTCTCTTGTTAATCAGTCTCTCATTATGGGGACCCCAGCTGAGAACTTAGAAGGGGTGGAAGGAAAAGGACTTTATCCTCTTGTATAGCTCTTTCCAAATTCTCATGTTTTATGCTTTGAGAGGTCCATTGGGTAGCTGAGGGTCGGACTCGACTGAGCGACTTCACTTTCTCTTTTCACTTTCATGCATTGGAGAAGGAAATGGCAACCCACTCCAGTGTTCTTGCCTGGGGAATCCCGGGGACGGGGGAGCCTGGTGGGCTGCCGTCTATGGGGTTGCACAGAGTCGGACACGACTGAAGTGACTTAGCAGCAGCAGCAGCAGCAGGAGAGATGTATTTGTTCTTTCCCAGGACTCATTCCTTTCTTTCTCACCTGTTGAATCTCAGTTTCCCTTTGAAGAGTTTACATCACTTCACTGTCATCTATGTGGGTTGATTCAAGGGTAGATTTCTATGGCTTTACTTTATTGTTAAGTCCTATTCCATTGAGCATGGTGGTTGAATTGAGAGACCCTGAATTCCAGGACCTTGTATGGGAGGAAAAAAGACTCATGATGAATTGTTACTAGCCTGAATCTAGAACTGCTACTGGAATTTTATTCATGTGAATTAAAATTTGTCCGTTATCATTTAAGCTAGCTTGACTCAAGTTTTGTCAGCTATAAAATGTTAAGTTCTAAGTGTAGGTTATTCTTCCATAATTGATGTTATGTTGTACTAGTGAACGTATATTTCCTGGGGTGGTAGGGGTGGGGAAGTGGGTGGATGTTAAGTAGAGTTTGTTGTCTGTTGAATGAAGGCAAAAGATGAAATATTATGCTCCCCTCTAATATATATTTTTTACAATATTACAATGAATGAGATTTAATTAACCATAAAAACATATCCAGACTACTTATGCCTTATTGTTTACTCATTTTTACAGATATGGACTCCGTCTCTAGCATCTCACTGTCTTTTCTTATAGTATTTAACCAGTCTGACCTATTTGGAAACTTAAATATATTCTCTAGGTCCTACCAGAGCATCTAGTCCTGCTTATGTTACATTTCCCTGAATAAGAGTGATTTTGAAGATCTGATTCTGGGATTTCTGCCTCAGGAATCTATTTACCTTGTATCAGATGCCTTCAGCCACTGTGTTAGGTACACATGTGGCCAATAGTAATGAGGGTGCAAGATTTATTTCCCATTCTTTACCTTTTGCATTTCAAGGTTGTATGGGTTTTATTATTATAATTTAGACAGATGCTACACACAGGCTGGATAATTGAGGAACATGTAATGAAGACAATATTTACAAGGTTTTGAGAAAGCAGCTTACCCTGAGGCTTGTAGCAGCAGTAAGCCTTTAAGGATACTGGGCTGGAGGTGGGGGTGGGGGTGCGTTTGGGGGATTGGGAGGGGTGGGGAGTGGTTACTAGAACCTGAAGTCTCAGGGATGTTGTACAACTTACATTTAATGGGTACATTTATGCAATATATTAAAAGCAGGAGTCTTAGTCATTTGAAGGGAATATATGGAAACCTCTTTGAAAACTAAGAGAATAAAGTTTTTTGATTTATAAAATCAGATTTCTCTAACCGATGAGAGAGCTTGAGAGGAGAGGGAGACAGGGAGAGGGAATGAGGGATGGATTGCTCTGATTCATAAAGTCTTAAAGCACCCTGGCATTATGGGCATATATTATTTTATAAAATAATACTTTATTGTAATTGGTGGCTAATTACTTTACAATATTGTATTGGTTTTGCCATATAGTGACATGAATCAGCCATAGGTGTACACGTGGTCCCCTTCCTGAACCCCCCTCCCACCTCCCTCCATATCCCATGATCTGGGTCATCCCAGTGCACCAACCCCTAGCACCCTGTATCATGCATCAAACCTGGACTGGTGATTCATTTCACATATTATAATATACATGTTTCAATGCCATTCTTACAAATCATCCCACCCTCTCCCTCTCCCACAGAGTCCAAAAGACTGTTCTTTACATCTGTGTCTCTTTTGAAATCTTGCATACAGGGTTAAAGTTATCATCTTTCTAAATTCCATATATATGTGTTCAGTTCAGTTCAGTCACTCAGTCGTGTCCGACTCTTTGCGACCCCACGAATCGCAGCACGCCAGGCCTCCCTGTCCATCACCATCTCCTGGAGTTCACTCAGACTCACGTCCATTGAGTGCCTGATGTCATCCAGCCATCTCATCCTCAGTCGTCCACTTCTCCTCCTGCCCCCAATCTCTCCCAGCATCAGAGTCTTTTCCAATGAGTCAGCTCTTCGCATGAGGTGGCCAAAGTACTGGAGCTTCAGCTTTAGCATCATTCCTTCCAAAGAAATCCCGGGTCTGATCTCCTTCAGAATGGACTGGTTGGATATCCTTGCACTCCAAGGGACTCTCAAGAGTCTTCTCCAACACCACAGTTCAAAAGCATCAATTCTTCGGCACTCAGCCTTCTTCACAGTCCAACTCTCACATCCATACATGACCACAGGAAAAACCATAGCCTTGACTAGATGGGCCTTAGTCAGCAA